>NC_138771.1:203482503-204007503 GCF_965119305.1 Pelophylax lessonae
GATAGATAGATAGATAGATAGATAGATAGATAGATAGATAGATAGATAGATAGATAGATAGATAGATAGATAGATAGATAGATAGATAGATAGATAGATAGATAGATAGATAGATAGATAGATAGATAGATAGATAGATAGATAGATAGATAGATAGATAGATAGATAGATAGATAGATAGATAGATAGATAGATAGATAGATAGATAGATAGATAGATAGATAGATAGATAGATAGATAGATAGATAGATAGATAGATAGATAGATAGATAGATAGATAGATAGATAGATAGATAGATAGATAGATAGATAGATAGATAGATAGATAGATAGATAGATAGATAGATAGATAGATAGATAGATAGATAGATAGATAGATAGATAGATAGATAGATAGATAGATAGATAGATAGATAGATAGATAGATAGATAGATAGATAGATAGATAGATAGATAGATAGATAGATAGATAGATAGATAGATAGATAGATAGATAGATAGATAGATAGATAGATAGATAGATAGATAGATAGATAGATAGATAGATAGATAGATAGATAGATAGATAGATAGATAGATAGATAGATAGATAGATAGATAGATAGATAGATAGATAGATAGATAGATAGATAGATAGATAGATAGATAGATAGATAGATAGATAGATAGATAGATAGATAGATAGATAGATAGATAGATAGATAGATAGATAGATAGATAGATAGATAGATAGATAGATAGATAGATAGATAGATAGATAGATAGATAGATAGATAGATAGATAGATAGATAGATAGATAGATAGATAGATAGATAGATAGATAGATAGATAGATAGATAGATAGATAGATAGATAGATAGATAGATAGATAGATAGATAGATAGATAGATAGATAGATAGATAGATAGATAGATAGATAGATAGATAGATAGATAGATAGATAGATAGATAGATAGATAGATAGATAGATAGATAGATAGATAGATAGATAGATAGATAGATAGATAGATAGATAGATAGATAGATAGATAGATAGATAGATAGATAGATAGATAGATAGATAGATAGATAGATAGATAGATAGATAGATAGATAGATAGATAGATAGATAGATAGATAGATAGATAGATAGATAGATAGATAGATAGATAGATAGATAGATCAGTTCAAAATGTTTTGCTATATGCTAAATTTCATACATAGAGCTGAAAATGTACATTGAAGTAACATTATGACCTTTTCTTTTATAGCTTTAAAGTACGATGCTCATGCTGCTGGTTTCCTATCTACAATGTAATCAAATGAAATCAAACGCGTGCTTGTGAATCCTTCTACAATATTTTCTCTGTGTGTTTTTTACTTCATTAGGGGTTTTTTTTCTGTCTCCCTATTTCTTTCTCTTTCACAAGCAATATTTTCCATGACCTTTTATAGCTTCCAACATCTATCACTTCTGCTCATGAATGCATCAAATTGCTTTCAAATATGAAACACATTCCCTTGCTCTATTCATCCTTAGACAACGCCAACCTAAGGAAAACTTCCCTCTGACCACTTAACATTAAGCCTGCACTGACATTTTCATGTTGCCACCCTCTCTCCATTAAATGTATGTAACATCAAGTGTACACAAATTTGCTAACAGACAATTCACAGTATAGGTTAAAAATATAAAAAGGCGTAGGGTGCTCAGAAAAAAGCTGTTATCTTTCTCTGGGCTACATTGAATTTCTCGTTTCTCAGAAGGTGCTATATATAAATACAGGACATTTTAGGACACATCAGTTTTAATTTATGAAAACTAGAAGAAAGGAAAATTAAATGTAAAGATAAATAGAGATTTAAAGTGCACAAAATGCTGTTTTAGGGTCTATTCACACAGCAACATGTGCATTGAGTGCGCGTAAATGTATGCGCATTGACAAAAGTTGGCATGTTGCATTGTGATGTGTTTTGATTTAACATGCACTTTTCTGTCCAGGCCCTCTGTCATGCACCATCTCTGGTCGTGTCCACACACCTTCAATTACTGGGACCAGGTGTTCAGTTTCAGGGTCACACAATGTTGTATCTTTAAAGATCCTCTCCTTATGCTGTTTGGCTATGGCATCCCGACAACTCGTATGATGATGGACGGTACCTTCCTGCCATGATGCCAGTCCGGCTGTTTGATCCGTCCTGTTACACTGGCTCCCGCAGCAGCCTGCGCCTCCCGCCTGTCCTCTGTTACAGCTCTGTGCCTGGCCGCAATCAGCCTGTCCTCTGGGTCTGGGCCTCAGCAGGTTAGAGCGAAGAGGAATTTGGAGCCGTCCATGCTCTGGGTACGTTGCGGCCACTGATTCTCGCCTCTTTAGGGGGCTGGGTCAGGGGGGCGAGGTGAAGGAGGAGGCAGCCGCCGTGGAGCTCTTCTCCCAAGTCCCGAATCCAGACAGGGCCAATTGTTGACAGCCAGGTAGAGGAAGAGACACACTGAGAAGCTCCAGGCTCCCTCTCCTCCCAGTGGAGAGTAGGTAAGCCAGCTGCCGTGGTTGCGCCGTAGGCGGCAGCCTGGTTTGGTAGCGCCGGCCCTGGCCATGTCTCAGACTCAGTGACTGACAGTCTTTAATCTGTATCCTTGTGATGAGAGCTGAGGGCGGCCCACCGAGAATATGCCCGGTCTGCCCTATGGCCAGTCCGGGCCTGACTCAGCTTGTCCAGACTCAACTGCAGAGCCTCAATCATAATATGCACTAGATGTGCATGTGCTTATTAGTTGCCCGCAGAGCTATACAAAAGAAACAGACATCACCTGAAAGGCCTACCATATCGGGTGTCAAAAGTGAGCTTAAAAGACTTTTATACTGTGAAAATCTTGAAATTGAACTGTTCTGCTTCATCTTTGTCCATCATTTCTATTTCAGATGGAAATCATTTAGGGAATAAACCCTATCAAAATTGGAAGTGTCTGGCCTTCTGTCTTCTTTTCTTTATGGATCAGCCCGACCACCCATATCCTTTTACTGCAAGGGACGACCCAGCTCCCTCTTATCTTGCCAGTGTAATTTTAGCCTCGCCTAACAGTTGCTGACTCTAGGTAGAATTGCTAGGTCTGTGGCATTATCTCATAGTTTGTTTTAAATTATATTTTTATTTAACTTATTACTTGCTCTTAGCCCAATAAAATTTACCTTTGGGCTTGCTCTGACACCCCCTCCATGGGCTGGAGTCGGCCCACGTGGAACTATTTATCCACGTTTCCCCCTCTCCCTTTTGGTGACCTTTTACAACATATTTTCTGTTTTTTTTGCATAGCCCAATAGCTCAATTGATGGTAACATTCCTTACTGACTCTTCTATGTTAAGTTTGAATCTGCAACCTTACTTCTGTGTGGTCAATGTTGTTTGTCTTTTTTAAAACCCAATAAGGTTTATGAAGCTGAAGGAAGCTGAAACATGCAAAGGATTTTCAGCACATCAGAGGAGACAGCTGGCCAGATGTTTGTCCTGTGCATTGATGAGAGCTGCGCTGACATGCATTGCCATTGGCTGGATTGCTTGCGCTAAAAAAGTAGGGCTTGGGCTACTTTTTTTTCCCCCACTGCAAACCCAAGCATTTCAGTGTAATGTACCAGCTCCCATTCACATACCTTATTTTTCATAGGTCCTTGGCAAGTGTTGAAAAAAATGTGGCAATGCATTTGGTGTAAATGGACCCAAAAAAGCCGAAAGAGAAACAGGTAAATAGAAACTTCTACTGCTCAGGGACACAGTGCACATCGACACCTTCTCAACTCCAACAACTCCACAGCTTTGCCAAGCTGAAATGTCAAAATATGAAGTAAATGAAGTCCACAAGGTTGATGAAGAAAAGTGGGATGTTTTTTCCAAAAGCACTTATACAATGCAGGACTGTCTAAACCCAATTTCTTCATATAGCGCTTACTCTATAGAGCTGTAAACCGTGCCTAATGAGTAAGCACTATTTGCGCACAACTAGTCAAGGCAATCCTACACCTGAAACAAACCTCACGGGTTTCCCTCATCATCCTTGTGGACTATTTACTTCATGTTTTAACTTTATTTTGTCTTTGAAAGACTAAGTATGTGATGAGAGCAAGCAGGACCCCCCCCCCCCTCTTTCTGCATTCATTCAGTGGCCAGTTGCCTAGATAAAACTGTTTCTATCTGGAGATCTGGATAACAACTGTTTCCATTTTCCAAGGATAGTCCAAGTTTTTAGGATTTATCAATGACAATTTTTGTAGCACTGTTCAAGTTTTATAGTATAGAGCCAATGAACATTTTAGGGATATTAGATTCAATTATTTTATTTCCTCAGGATTGTATGGTAATGTTAAATTATTTTAAAACATTCTATGAACTAATTCAATAGACATCATCTGATTTCAAATGTAGCACACTGAATTCCCCAGTGACATTTTCAGATTCGCTGACTAAACAGAAAAGTGTACATTTTTTTAACTGTGTACTGTCGACTACATCAGTGGTGTATTTAGGTTTTGTGGTGCCCTGGGCCTGACTAAACTTGGGCACCCCTAATTTAAATAAGACTCACCCCATCCTGTAAAGGCCACACCCTTTACTGTTTATGACCCACCCTGTCATCTGTAAATCCCAGACCACAACCACAGTCTATCAGTGACCATCAGTGAAGCCTCATCAATTCCCATAAGTTCAGCCTCATCAGTGCCCATCAGTGCAGCCTTATCAGTGCTCACAGTGCAGCCTCATTACTGCCCATCAGTGCAGCCTCATTAGTGGCCATCAGTACAGCCCCATCAGTGGCCACCAGTGCATCATATCAGTGCCCATCAGTGCAGCCCTATCAGTGCAGCTTATCAGTCCTGCCTCATCAGTGGCCATCAGTGCAGTCTATTAGTGCCCATCAGGGCAGCATATCAGTGCAGCCCCATCAGCTTTTTTGCTGCCCCCCAGCAAAGTGCTGCCCTAGGCCTGGGCCTTGTTGGCCTAGGCCAAGATACAGCACTGGACTACATATGCATTTAGTTACCACTTCAGCACTTGTGAACCTACAGAATCTACAGAGTGCAGCAGCTACAGGGTTCTTCAAATGTTGTGTGCTCCATCCATCTAGATTAGTGGTCCCCAAACTGTGGCCTGGAGGCCGGATGTTGCCCCTTTGCTTGCCTTTATCTGGCTCTTGGTTGGGAAACTCTATCACCAACGCACACCAATTATGGGGCACTATGTCTCCCATTAAACAAATGATGAGGCACTGATGTTGGGGTATTTTCTAATCCCACATGCCACAGGCCTCCCCTCCTAAAGCCTGAAAGACAGTAAACTGGTCCTTTGCTTAGAAGCTTCCCTGTGAATGGGCCTCCAGTATGGCATGGTAAGGTAGTTAGTACTGGAAAAATCTTTAGTGGGTTAAGCATATTGCAAAATACAGAAAGTATGCAATCTTCTTTTAATACTCCTGTTGGATATACTGTATATAGAATTGATTTTTGTCTTGGGCCTTTACATTGCATAGTTTATGGGAAATCTAATGCAGAATATAGGGACAGAATGTGACAAGCGTGGACAGCTTTAAAGGGTAACTCCACTTTTGTGGGGAAAAAAAATAGCAAATAAAGAAAAATGAACATAGCATATACAATTGCGACACAAGTCATATTGTAATTCAATGTTAATAAAAAATACCTTTCCTTTTTAATCTTCGGCCACTGTAATTTTCTGAAAATGCAATGCAATATGGCTGCCTAGAGGTGTTCTGTATACAGAATGTGTACAGAATGCCCCACAGAAACATAATTTCCTGCTTGTGTGATTGGCTCACTGATGTACCCAGAAGTCTGCCAAAGATACAAGTCAGATTTAGAATAGAATTTAGAATAGAATATCGACAAAAAGTTAATTTATTTCAATAATTCAATTAAAAAAAAATGTGAAACTCATATATTTGATATAGATGTTACACACAGAGTGATATATTTCAAACATTTCTTTTAATTTTGATGATTATTGCTTACAGCTAGTGAAAACCCAATATTCAGTATCTCAGAAGTATTATATAAGACCAGAAGATTTTTAATCCAGTAATGTTGGCTTACTGAAAGATATGTCCATGTACAGTATAGTATGCACTCAATACTTGGTTGGGGCTCCTTTTGCATGAATTACTGCATCAATGTGGTGTGGCATGGAGGCGATCAGCCTTTGGCACTGCTGAGGTGTTATGGAAGCCCAGGTTGCTTTGATAATGGCTTTCAGCTCATCTGCATTGTTGGATCTGGTGTCTTTGCTGGCCAATCAAGCACAGTGATCCTATGATCATTAAACCAGGTATTGGTACTTTTGGCAGTGTGAGCAGGTTCCTGCTGGAAAATTAAATCAGCATCTCCATAAAGTTGGTCTGCAGAGGAAAGTATGAAGTGTTCTAGAATTTCTTAGTAGTGGGCTGCGCTGACTTTGGACTTGATAAAACACAGTGTACCAACACCAACAGATGACATTGCTCCCCGTGCCACAGGCTGATCGCCTCCATGCCACACCGCATTGATGTAGTAATTCATGCAAAAAGAGCCCTGACCAAGTATTGAGTGCATACTATACTGTACTGTATGTACTGTATTAAAATCCTTTTTTTTAATTGGTCTTATGTAATATTCTAATTTTCTGAGTTACTGATGTAGATCTAAGTCACTCGCCTGGGAGGAGCTAGGGAGTGAGCGCGCACCGCCAGCGGCACTCTCCCACCCCCGATTGTCAGCGTATGTCAGGCGGCTCCCTCCCCGCAGAGAGAGAAGGACAGTCGGCTGTTGTAAACACAGCCGACCATCCTTCTCCCTGAAATGGTCACAGAGCTCATGTGATCCTTCAATATAGGATCACATGTCTCTGTGGTCATCTCAGAAGCCACGCCCCCCCCCACCGTTAGAATCACTCCCCTAGGATCACATTTAACCCCTTGATCACCTATACTGTTAACCCCTTCCCTGCCAGTGTCATTAGTTCAGTAACAGTGCATATTTTTAGCACCGATTACTGTAGTAATGTCACTGGTACCCCCAAAAATGTCAGTTAGGGGCCCGATCTGTCCGCCGCAATGTCGCAGTCCCGGCTAAAAATAGCAGATCCCCGCCATTACTAGTACAAAAAAACAATAAAAATGACATAAATCTTTCCCGTAGTTAGTAAATGCGATAACTTTTGCGCAAACCAATCAAAATACGCTTTTTGCTATTTTTTTTACCAAAAATATGTAGCAGAAAACAAATTGGTCTAAAATGTTAAAAAATGTTGATTTTTACTTTTTTTTTTTGGGAATGTTATATAGCAGAAAGTGAAAAATATATATATATTTTTTTCAAAATTGTCGCTGATTTTTTGTTTATAATGCAAAAAATAAAAAATCGCACAGGGGAGCAAATACCACCAAAAGAAAGCTCTATTTGTGGGAAAAAAAAGGACGTAAATTTCGTTTGGGTACAGCGTCTCACGACCACGCAATTGTTCGTTAAAGTAACGCAGTGCCGAATCGCAAAATAGGGCCTGGTCAGGAAGGGGGCAAATCCTTCAGGTCTTAAAGTGGTTAAGCCATAATCATCAAAATTAAAAGAAATAAATGCTTTAAATATATCACTCTGCGTGTAACACATCTATATAAAATATAGGAGTTTCACTTTTTGAATTATATTACTAAAATAAATTAACTTTTTGATGATATTTCAATTTTATGAGATGCACCTGTATACACATCATGCTGCTGTATTTAAAAAAATGCTCATCTTACCTTTTTTTTCTGCAGCGCGGTTTAGTGGTCATGTGATTTTTGCCTGCTCTTGCCTGTTTGCAGGGAAAGATCTGTGGGAAGCACTTCTATTGCTCTGCTGACGTATACTCTACACTTGTTGCAGGGGATGGCTGAAATCTGACTTATATCTTAGTGCAGACTTCTGGCAAAATCAGTCAGCAATCACTAAGTAGGAAATTACATTTCTGGGGGGGGGGGGGGGGGGAATCTGTGCACATTCTGTGTACAGAACTCCTCCAGGTAGCCATGTTGCATTTTACAAAAAATTACAGAGCTGCAGATTGAAAAGGAAAGGTATTTTTTTTACTAACATTCGATTACAATATGACTTGTGTCGCAATTGTATATGCTATATTATTTTTTTTTTTATCAGCTATTTTTTTTCCCATGAAAGAGGAGTTACCCTTTAACTTCCCTGGCGGTATGATTCTTTTGGATTTTAGGTGCTGAAAACGGTATATATATATAAAAATATATAAAATATATGTATACATATATATATATATATATATATATATATATATATATATATATATATATATATATATATATATATATATATATATAATAAATGTATTCAGTTGGTTTGGGCTGCTCGTTCACAAGAGTTAGAGTTACAGAGTTTCCTGCAGTTTTACTGTACTTTTTATATATATATATATATATATATATATATATATATATATAAAGTACAGTAAAACTGCAGGAAAGGGCACTGGGGGCAAACTAATATGATTTTTTTTTATTTTGAATTGTATCAGTGTGTTTGGTGCGTTTTTACATTTGAATTTGCCGCCGGTTCCACCCCCCTGCGAACGTCACGTCGCAGGAGACGGAAGCCGGGGCACGGAGACGATCGGGAGAAAGATCCGCCGCAAGACACCGCCGGGACACATCGCTGGATCTCGGTGACAAGGTAAGTAACCCTGCTTACAGGATCCAGCGATGCTTCTGGCGGTACCCCGAGAGTGGCTCGGGGTTACCACTTTTGGCTCTGAAATTTAACCCTGAGCCACGCTCGGGAATACCGCTAAGAAGGTTAAAAAAAGTAAATATGATCAACCCTCTTATCTATTTACTAATGCTAGCAGCATAAGGAATAAAAATAGTCAATGTTGATTGAGAAAGTAAAGTCCTGCTTTAAGATGGTATAGGCGGAGTCAAGTATGAATGACAGTAACTTTCACTTTGTTCAGAACTTTGGGCATGGGGGAGGAAGGAGGGAGGGGATTGCCATTTTACACTGTGTGTTACGGAAGTACCAGCTATAGTGCAAGTGAAGTTTCTAGTCACATACATATGCACAGGCACAGATCTACAGGTGCTTGTCTTGTTGTGCACATATACGCATGCACGTACATATGCATAGGCGAGCACGCACCTGCCGCTAACATTGGCTCCAATGGGATTATTTAAACTGCAGAAGCTGTACTAGCCAGTGCTGTCTGATCTACAGCTATTATCTGTGTTTCTGCATCTGTCCCTGTGTTTGACTTTTGTCATTGACCCGGCTTGCCCTGACCACGCTTGAATGCTAACTGACCTGACCTTGGCTTGTTTCTGGACCCTGCTCTGCTTTCTGCTCATCTGCCTGACTATTCTCTGCCTGCCATCTATGCCTGCACCTGACCATTCATTGCTGACCTGGCTTGTCCAACCTTGCATCCAGTTATCTGTCTGTCTTGCCCTGCATACTACCTGGCTACTGATGTTTCTTCACTTGCTGTGTGCTGCCAGTCTTCCTGCACCTGCAACCAGCTGCTGTTTGCAAAGCAACTGCCCCCTGCCGCCTACTCAGCCCAGGGTCTGCTGCTCCTGCTGCCATCTGCTTTTCCAGCTATCTGGCCCAACTCTGGTGACGCACCTGGTATGCACATCTGCGGCCGGCGGAAGATATTACAGGCACTCAAACCTTGCCGCACTCTCGTGGTCACTGTTATGACATCAGTGGTCCCTGAGCCATGGGCTGTACAGGAGGCCTTCATATACACGTCTGGCTCTGCCACAGGGTACATGACACTGTGTATAAGCCCACATGTGTGACTCATATTCACATGGGCTGCTCAGAAGAGAAAAAAAGATGAAATGAACAGTAGGGAAGGCACCTTAATATAGAGCATGCTCAATAGATGTGGTAACAGCTGAGCTTTACAATCGGAGGCTGCAGCGGGGACACAGACAAGGATGGAGAGCTGGACAAAGGAAGGATCAACCAGGTTTTCTCCACTCTACAGAAAATTAATTTTCTAGTGGCTAACTGAATATGTACACAATTTTATATGGGTTGCAATGGCATTTTTATTAACTTGGATTTAATGACACTTTAACTATCACTGTTCTAATATTTTTGCATATTTAGAAGGTACACAGTGGTTATTGGATATACTGTTGTATAATGTTGTGACTGTATGTTATCCACTGTAATGTATATGAGGTGAAAGTTTATTATGCATTTTTTGGAAAGAACAAACTCTATTTGACTGCAGAAATACTTTTGCAGAAGCTGGTGGAAATAATGGGCTTTCCTACTGTAGAAGAAAATAATCTTGTCAACTGCACATCCGATAAGATCACCTTTATTTGGACATTTTCACACTGCAATCAAGGTAACTTAGCACTCCAGCTAATGTGTTTCACGCCAACATCAGCATTTAGTCATAGCTAAAGGTGAATTTATCGGATGTGTGGCTGACCAGATTCTTTTCTTCTTCTATGAAGCTGTGACAAACAGGACCAGCACCTGCTAGAGTGCAGTGGAGGTGATACAGGTGGAAACCAACTTTGAACGGTGATTATCTTCTATTCACCTGGGCTCTACTACTGTTTTCAATGATGACCTACCCTGTAATTGTAAATAACAGTACACCAACACATCAATAACAGTATTTGTTGTCTGAGAAGGGTTAGGTGACCCTGCATTAGGAACTTTCTCTGGTGCTCAGTGGGTCCCTCAATCTTTGCCAGCCTCCACATTTGCACCGCCTCCTGGTTTGTCCCTGTTCCTTCTGTCCTCAGTTGGTGGAGTTAAATTCTCCAGACCTACAATTCAAACAATCAAATGATTCTGCCTTTTTCCACATTCTCGTGCTGTTTATCATTAGCAGACAGCACCAACAGACTGCAGTGTGGCTGCGATGACTTCAGTATTGTGCAATACCAATGCCTTAAAGGGGAAGCTTGCCTAGGCTATATGACTATTCTGTTAAAGAAAAAAATAGCTGTGCAATAGCCAGTTTCTCTTATCAATGGTTCACTCACAGGCCTCATTGACAAGGGTACTGCAGTGTACACCTGTGCAAGTGTCGTGTTTACCCACATCCAAGTGCAGACAGTCCCAAATATGGCAAATGGGGCACAGCGGCTGACAGTGTGCAATCAGGGCAATGCACTCCCACCTGTGAGGCTGTCGAATTGGGTGCATCATCTGTGTCCGTGCAGCCAATGTATTCCGATTGACATGAATAGGACTGATTGCAGGGGGGTGCATTGAAAATTTGTGCATCCCTGTGCGGGAAAACATGACCTTCAAACAGATGTACACTGTAGTATGCCTATGTATGACTTGCCTTCAAGCACCCACAAGCAGCCTGAATTTGTGTATTATGGCTCAGATAACTGATAACCATATATATTTGTAGAAAGTGTTCTGATCTAATTAGGATCAAATAGGATTTTTTTACTAAAAAAGTAGAGCATCTTCACTTTCAAAGACAAATTTTCACATTGAATAAGGTATAGCAAGAGAAAAATTTACTTTGCAAAGTATAGTTTAAATAATGCTAATGTTACTGCTTGTGCTCCCAGGTGCTATGATAAATATTGATTGGTTAATACATCTCCAAATAAATGTTCAGTTATTTCAAGTTTTAACATTTTTAATCAGGTCCTGCAGCCCTTTATATAGGGATTGGGAGGGTCCAATACTCTAGACATATGACAACAAATAATAAAAATGAAATATGGGTGCAAAAAAAAAAAAGAAAACAAAAGGGAAAAAAATACAAAATAAATAAATGTCAGTCTTACTTTTAAAACTGACAAGGTGGATTGTGACACATGATGAGTCCTCTGTGATGGGTCTGTATCTGACAGCTCCCTGTGGCCATATTTCATACATATTTTTAGTTTTACCTTGCAAAAAATACCCAATCATGTGAAAAGAAATAAAATAAATAAGGTTTTTAATTGCACTGAAGTCAGCACAACTTCAAGTCATTTACTAAGCTAGGTGAATTTTCCCTTTGAAAAACATTTTCACTTAGTTTAGTGCTGATTGATATCATTCATTTGCAAATAAAATCCAGTTTTTTTTTTTTTGGTATTCTCGACTTTCTTCCACCTCTTTAACAACGATAAACAAAAACTCACTTTGAAAATGAACATGCTTTACTTCTTAACCACTTAAGCCCCGGAAGATATTACCCCCTTCCTGACCAGGGCCTATTTTGTGATTCGGCACTGCTTGACTTTAACGGACAATTGCGCGGTCGTGCGACGCTGTACCTAAACAAATTTGACGTCCTTTTTTCCCCATAAACAGAGCTTTCTTTCGGTGGTATTTGATCACCTGTGCGATTTTTTGATCATGCGCTATAAACAAAAAAAGAGCAACAATTTTGCAAAAATAACAATATTTTTCACATTTTTTTATATGAAATTCCCCCAAAAAAATGTAAAAATCAAATTATTTTAACATTTTAGGCCAATTTGTTTTATGCTACATATGTTTGGTAAAAAAATCGCAAAAAGCGTATTTTGATTGGTTTGCGCAAAAGTAATTTTTTTGCGGGACTGCGACATTGCGGCGGACAGATCGGACCCTTTACTGACATTTTTGACACTTTTGGGGTTACCAGTGACATTACTACAGTAATCAGTGCTATACTTATGCACTGTTACTGTAAAAATGACACTGGCAGTGAAGGGGTTAACTTTTTTGAGAGGGAGGGGTTAAGTGTGTCCCTAGGGGCGTGATTCTAACTGTGATTGGATGTGGCTACATCGGGTCCGCCGGGCACACGCGCGGGGGGGTCCATGACCAAGCGGGAGCGCGCCTCCGGGGGCGCTCGCTCGCTCCCTAGAGTCTCACAGGCTAGCGACGTAGCCCTACGTTGCTTTGGCTGTGAGGGGCTGACCGCCGCCGTAAATAGTCGTGCGGCGGTCGGCAAGTGGTTAAAGTGTAACTAAAAAAAAAATAGCAAATAAAGAAAACAATTATAGCGTATATAATTGCTACACAAGTCATATTGTAATTGAATGTTATTAAAAATTACCATTCCCTTTTCAATCTGCAGCCGCTGTAAAATGCAATGCAATATGGCTACCTGGAGGTGTTTTGTATACAGAATGTGTACAGAACGTCCCCCTGAAACATAATTTTCTGCTTGTGTGATTGGCTCACTGGTTTTCCCAGAAGTCTGCACTAAGATACAAGTCAGATTTCAGGCATCCCCTGCAACAAAAACTTCATTTTTGGTGAGACCCTCCCAATAGAAAATCATGTCTAAAGGGATGCAGGCCCTGTTACTTTCCTCATGGATGCCCTGCAGGGGCAGCAGCTGATTGAAAATTAGGGTACCACTCCCATTTGATTCACTTTCCTACATGGACACAAACATACAAGGATTTCTTCAGAATAACATAAGGTAGGAATCTGCAACGAAGTTTGTTAACCACTTGCCGACCAGTCACATTGACTGTACTGCGGCAAAGTGGCTCGTTCCCGTCCAGCGACGTAGACCTACGTCGCTGGAATCCTCCCCTTGTGGGCGGCGTGCGCGCTGCCGAAGGCTTGCTCCCGCTGTATTCAGTTACAGCGGGAGTCGGGGCAGGGGAGGAGCCTTCGGGGAATCGAGTCTGGAGATCCGCCCACTTGTGTAAACAAAGCGGGCGGATCTCCTAAGTGACAGACAGGGTCAGATTGCAGGGTTCAGCATAGCTGAACCTGCGATCTGTCCCTGTGTCACTCAGTCACCTCCCCCCACACACGTTAGTAAGCACCAGGCATACTTTAACCCCTCCCTCTCCAATAAAATGAACCCCCTTCCCTGCCAGTGTCATTTTTACAGTAACAGTGCATATGTATAGCACTGATTACTGTAGTAATGTCACTGGTACCCCCAAAAGTGTCAAAAATGTCAGTCAAGGGTCCGATCTGTCCGCCGAAATGTCGCAGTCCCACAAAAAAAATCGCAGATCGCTGCCATTACTCGTTAAAAAAAACCCACCAAAAATGACAGAAATCTTTCCCTTAGTAAACGCAATAACTTTTGCGCAAACCAATCAAAATACGCTTATTGCGATTTTTTTTACCAAAAATATGTGGCAGAAAACAAATTGGCCTAAAATGATAAGAAATTTAGATTTTTACATTTTTTTGGGGGGGAATTTCATATAAAAAAAATATGAAAAATATTATTTTTTCAAAATTGTTGCTCTTTTTTTGTTTATAGCGCAAAAAGTAAAAATCGCACAGGTGATCAAATACCACCAAAAGAAAGCTCTGTTTGTGGGAAAAAAAGACATACATTTCGTTTGGGTATGGCGTTGCATGACCGCGTAATTGTCAGGTAAAGTCGCACAGTGCCGAATCGCAAAAAGTGGCCTGGACGTAAGACAGCAAAATCCTCCGGTGGTAAAGTGGTTAAAATCCTTGTAACGTACATAGATCATCAATAGGGGATTTTTTTTTTTTTTTTAATGAAAGTGGAACTAAATCAGGGTCATTGTGTACAACACTGTGAGGCTGAAAATGTACAACATTTTTTAAATCATGATGAAACATTTGAGTGCATTCTCCATAAGACAGCATAGTGTGTACTGACATTATGGTTTTTATGACTATGCCTTGTTCACGTGCAAAGGCTGGTTCAAATTATACAAACTCTGACTGACAATGTGCATTGACCCTAAGGGATGAAATGAGGGTTATTTTAAATTATGCCAGTTCAGCTCCCTGTTGGCCTTACATTCATTTTTCGTGATGGCAATGCTTGGGGAGCAATTGGCTAGCAACATATAACATAATCAAGTACAGCATGTGTTTGCATGTAAATATTGTTTATCAAATTAATTATGTCCTATACAATCCTAAAGCGCTAATTAAAAAGGCTAATTGAAACTATTATTTGCAAAAGTTGTAGACTTTACCGCATAGCAGCATTACATTTTCTGTTTACCTTTCTAGTTCTATATCCTATCACTATACATTTTGTGATCTCCTTGTGTATTACTGTGACATTGAACGTTTAATGTGATTAGGGATGGCTTGGACCACATCAGGTGCAATCTTAACATAATAAAATAAATACATTTATGCTGCTTTCCAACTGGAAGGTGCTGATCTTGAGGAAAGTTTATTGTCAGTCAATCCATTGTTATCTCTGAAATCCACATGTGCTCTTCAGATTGAATGTTAAAATAACCTGGACAAGGTTGAAAGTAGAAAGGCAGAAATGACTTTCAGGCATCTAAAAAATCCAGCGAGCACTTCATCATGAAAGCATCAGTGGTTAAAAATGAGGTAGTCAACAAACTGAATTTGAGGCAGAAAGGTGAGAGAAGGAACGAAATGTAAAGGACATAGATCTAAGGTCCAAAGTAACATCTGTGATAGTGCATCTAATTCAGTTATTATTCCATCTGCCGGCTGATCTAGACACCGAGCCAAGAAAATGTGATACTATGTGTATATAGAAGGTTTACACTCCACTGCACCATGATGAAAACTTATTAGAGCACAGGCGAAAAAAAAATCACCCCATCCAATTGCTTCACCCACCAAGAGAATCTGTGTCACAGAAAGAACAATAGCCATTCAAATCACCAATAAATTGGCTACATTTGATTTGCTTCTGCAATCTTTGTTCCCTCAAGGTGTCATCTGGAAGAGGACGATTACATTATCCATCATTACCTACAAAGAAACAAGGGCAGCTTGATAATGCTAAATATTGAGTTATTATTGATTTATCCTATTCACATATGTTACCAAGGTAAATGTCTTTCAAAAATATCACTAAAGATAGCCTATGTTAAAAACCCGTGTTCTGCCCAGCTGTCTGTTATTATTTAAATAGATTCCAATAAATGTATTTATATGGACCTACACAGTAATAAGAGCTGATGACCTTGATCCCAGCTGGATAGTAATAAAGGCCTATCTGCATATCTACAGCCTCTTATCATTGTCCTGTACTACTTAGTGCCACTGTGTGAAGATTCATTTTCATTTTTTGGCTTTTTATAAGACAAAAGATGAAGATAACTCTTTTATCCTTAAACATTTCTGAACTAATAAAGATTTTCTGAAATTCTATTCTTGGGAGATGGTGTTGACCTGTACCTCGAACTCTTTGTTGGCAACCACATAAATCATTAGGAAGTGGATTCCTAAAAAATTCCATTCCATGTCTAACCTACATTTTTATGGCAGCAATTAGTGCTTCCCCATTCCTCCCACAGAAAAAGGTCACCATTCCAGCACTTGAGAAGAATGTGTAATGAGAGATAGAAAAAAAGTGTATTAATAAACACATAACACATAAAAAAAAAGGACACGGTGAAAGCAGGGGATAAAATGTTGTAGGTCTTGATAATGTCATTATATTTAAGATTTAAAAGAAAAATGGGCAGCCTTTTTATAATATGCCCCATGAAAGCCGATTACTTAAGTTTATTAGTCATTTCAAATGTTGATTACTCTTTTATTGATCAACAATTTGTTCGGCTGTGTGGCCCTAGCACAGGCTGAATAAGATATAATAGACCTATGGAAATGTATTTTAGTATTTTATTTATAAACTGATCAGAAGCACAATTTTAATACAGACAGTGAGCTATAGTTTACCTCAACGTAAAATCTACTAATATTTGTGAACACATCCAATTACAATTTTAAACGGGCTTAGCTACCAACGACAGCCAAAGATTTATGTATGGTTTGGCTTAGCAAACTTGACATTTATAATATATAAAGTTTTAAAAGAAGCACATTCACAAAAGCTAGGCAAGCAAATCCAAGGTGACTTTTTTCAAAGATCAGCAACAGCCACTGAAAGAAGATGTCAGATTTCTGTTTAATGACTAAAACTAAAAGACTACTGCTTTCTGGAATAAATGAAGAGGAAAGACGCAAACTGAATCTGTATGTAATCTTTTCCTTTCTTTTATCTTAAGAATATCTGCAGATGAGTGTGTGCTGTCCAATAAAAAAACCTAGTGAAAATCTTCTGCAAAAGGTATGAAAGATAGATTTAAATCTGCCTTAAATTCCGCAGCTGTTTGCAACAATGTTTTTTTTTTCTTTTTAGCAGTAGGCAGAGCTTTAGCTTCAGTTATAGATGACTGCCTGCTGCAAACAGCTTAGAAACTGCAATGAGGAATTTGTGATGGTTCAGTTTTTTTTTTAACAAACATATCTATTACTTTTCTCATATCCCACATTGCTATAGGTTAAACGTTTATTTAATTTACACAGACCTTTTTTTAACTGATGACCTCCATTTGCGGAGTAGTTTAGAGGTGTGTGAAATGCAATGTTTGAATGTTAAATCAGATTTGATGGACTAGCTTACGCAATACAGAAAGTGGGGTTCCCCAAGGATCTGTCCTGGGACCTGTTCTGTTTAATTTATTCATAAATATAGAGGATGGGATAAACAGCTAAATCTCAATATTTGCAGATGATACAAAGTTAAGCTGGGCAATACTTCAGCGCAAGGGTGGGCAACTGCATAGCAAATAAGGTTTAATGTTGAAAAATGTAAAGTAATACATTTGGGTGCAAAAAACAAGGAACGCAAGTTTCTCGCTAGAGGGAGAACCTCTGCGGGAATCTAGGATGGAAAAGGACTTGGGAGTCCTAGTAGACAACAGGCTCAGCAAAGGCATGCAATGCCAAGCTGCTGCAAGCAAAGCCAATAGAATATTGGTATGTATTTAAAAGGGGATCCACTCCAGAGATAAAACGATTATTCTCCCACTCTACAAGACTCTCGTCCGGCGCATCTTGAGTATACCGTTTAGTTCTGAGCACCAGTCCTCAAGAAGAATGTGCTGGAACTGGATAGAGTCCAGAGAAGGGCAACAAAGCTAATAAAGGGACTAGGGGATCTCAGCTATGGGGAAAGACTTCAAGCATTGAACTTATTCTCTCTGAATAGGAGACACTTGAGAGGGGATATAAAAGTGATGTACAAATACTGTACTGGTGACCCTAGCATAGGGAAAAAACTTTTCAGGGAAAAAGGGAATTTAAAAAGACACACAGCCATTCACTGAAATTAAAAGAGAAGCATTTTAACCTTAAACTATATAGAGGGTTCTTTACTGTCAGAGCAGTAAGGATGTGGAATTCTCTTCCACAAGCAGTGGTATCAGCAGGGAATGTCAATAGTTTAAAAAAAACCTTTAGAAGGGCACCTTAAAGATCACAACATACAGGGATATACAATGTACTATTGACTTAAAACACATACACCACACACACACACCATAGATTTAACTGTATGGACCGGTATCTTTTTTTTAGCCTTACCAACTATGTAATATATTATTGCTGCAATTTCTTAGCTCTGCATGTGGGTAAATACATTATATTTCAGTTTGCTGTCTGAACTGCTTTTTTCTCAATTTAAGTCAATATGAATAATCAAAAGCCGCTCAGAAGCCCCTCAACTGCAGGTTGAAATCAAAGCCAATACAAGACATTTAAAAAAAAATGCTGCATATCACCTGTTTATGAGAAGTCCATTTACACTAACTCTTATTGTATTCCATTAAAGTATATAGCACCAGCATATTCAGCCACACTTTGCATTGGTTCCTACCCCACAGGATCTAATACCTGCAGCATAGTTCAACAGATATGTACATGCTAAAGCCATTTAAACAGAATGAAATTATAATTTTAGAATGAGTAAAAGAAAGTAGTAGAAGTAAAGGAAGGATCTGGAGGAAAATAGTGTAAACATGGGGAGAATGTGGAAATGTTACATTAGTCTATTCCTGTTAGTCATCAAATCTAAGACTCCAGTACTGTAAGGCAACAGTGTTGAATATTTAATGCCATCAGGATTTAAAAGTATTACACCAAGTATTTACCAGTACTCTACATCTATCAAGGGGGAGAGGGGTTTTGCACTGACCTGATGTTAGGATATACACTATATTGTCAAAAGTATTGTGACACCTGCCTTTACATGCACATGAACTTTAATGGAATCCCAGTCTTAGTCTGCAGAGTTCAATATTGAGTTGGCCCACTCTTTGCAGCTATAACAGCTTCAACTCTTCTGGGAAGGCTGTCCACAAGGTTTGGGAGTGTGTCTATAGGAGTGTTTAAACATTCTTCCAGAAGGGCATTTGTGAGGTCAGGCACTGATGTTGGATTAAAAGGCCTGGCTCACAGTCTCCACTCTAATTTATTATTATTATTATTATTATACAGGATTTATATAGCACCAACAGTTTGCACAGCGCTTTACAATGTGAGGGAAAATAATACAGTTACAATACAATTCAAAACAGGAGGAACTAGAAGGCCCTGCTCGTTAGAGCTTACAATCTAGAAGGGAGGGTCAAGTGAAACAAAAGGCAATAACCGTGGGGGATGGGCTGATGGAGAAAATGGAGGTACATTTGTTAGTTGTGGGTAGGATAGGCTTCTCTGAAAAGGAGGCTTTTCAGAGATCGCCTAAAAGCTAATAGAGTAGGAGATAATAGGACAGATAAGGGTAAGGAGTTCCATAGGATTGGAGAGGCTCTGGAAAAGTCCTGGAGGCGAGCATGGGAGGAGGTGACGAGGGAGCTAGAGAGCAGGAGGTTTTGAGAGGAATGAAGAGAACGATTAGGTTGGTATTTTGAGACTAGGCTAGTGATGTAGCTGGGGGCTAAGTTGTGGATGGCTTTGTAAGATGTTGTTAGTATTTTGAATTTAATTAGTTGAGTGAGCGGAAGCCAGTGGAGGGCTTGACGGAGAGGAGCAGCGGACACTGAGCGATTGGTAAGGTGGATGAGTATGGCGGCAGTATTCATGATGGATTGAAGGGGTTGATAATTTATCCCAAAGGTGTTCTATCAGGTTGAGATCAAGACTCTGTGCAGGCCAGTCAAGTTCCTCCACTCCAAACACGCTCATCCATGTCTTTATGGACCTTGCTTTGCACACTGGTCCATATAATTTGGTGGAGAGGTTATTATGGTGTGGGGTTTTTCAGGGGTTGAGCTTGGCCCCTTAGTTCCAGTGAAGGGAACTATTTCATGCTCCAGACTTTGTGGGAACGGTTTGGGAATGGGCCCTTCCTGTTCCAACATGACTGCGGCTTGTAATCAAAGACTCCATAGGCTGCTCTGTCCTCCTCCACTTTTCTCTTCTTCAGCTGCGGGATCAGCCACAGTGAAGGTGTCAATGGGAGGAGTGGAGGAAGCAGCCACCCCCTGGCTCCACCCACCAACTTTAGCTGCCTCTAGAGATAGGCAATCCCAGTGGGACAACTTATCCAGATTAGATGACTGGGGAGTGTTATAAGCAGCCACCTTCCCCCTGCTGGGCTCCCTGCTCAGCCGATCATCACTGCTTTACAAAGCGGCACAGACAGGGAAAGTACAGCTATCTGCAATAATTGTTCAGCGACTAAGCACAGTGTCCAGGGGGGGAGAGAAGGGCAGCTGTTGGCTTTGCGGGGCACAGCTAAAATCTAGGAGAGGGCATAGCCCACCGCAGCACCCCCTAGATCTGGCCATGTTCCCACATTTAGCAACTTCTCTGCAGTAAACCTTATTTCTCATTGGTCATAGTCAGTACTAGGATCTGTTAGTATTTCCCTACGTATATGGATTAGTTCTGACACATAAAAAGACCTATAAGAGCAATGTATGTTAGTCTTATTCCTGTTAATACTTAGCTTTCCTGTGCAGTTAAGGTTGGTGGCCCTTCCTACTACATTGTATTGTTCCCAGAACTGAAAAAAAAAAGAAAATAAATCAGAATTTTTGTGTTCCAAGTTCTTCCTTATTTTGTACCTTGTCTCTCTAAAGTGTCCACTATGCTGATTGAGCTAAAATTACTATAGTGCTGCTGCTGCACTCCAAGGAAACAATCATAAACAACTCTTTTATGACACTGACATTTTTTTTCGTATTAATCATCATCAGCCACCATTCTGGTCCAAAATGCTGACGTTGTTAATACTATGAGGGTACATCTGTAGTCTGAAAAATAAATAAATGTAGTTCTGGCCTTTTAAAGTGTTACTAAACCTAGGACCCTGCATTCACTATATCTGGTCTCTCACAGTACACAGAACATGGAAATGCAATCATTTTAGTAATTATAAACATGTCAAATGCATTTTCTCATCAGCAGTATATGGCAGTCTTGTGACTTCTATCAGTGTCTGGTTGAAGCTTGTAGGAGGAGTTTTCATTCTCCCCTGATTGTCCTATGGGGATGCAGGACCCCTCACCCTCTGTCTGCACTTTGCTGATTGGCCGTGCTAATCACATGCACCCTTCCAAGAAAAAAAAACAACAACTCTCTAGCAATACACACCAAGCTGAGCATGACTCCACTAACTCTACCTTATCCGAAGATGTTTTGGGGACAAGGCAAGAAGGGGAGGATCTGTGCATACAGGATCAAACAGCCTTTTTACACAATGCAGAGGATTAGCCCCTTAAGTTCCACAGTGAGTATAACATGCATGCTTTATTGCATATACAGACTGATGTTACTGTTATGGGTTTAGTAACACTTTAAAATTGTTTATCTGAATGCATTCTATGCATTAAAATGGAAGTAAACTGCAATCTCTTGCATTTACTTATAGGTAAGCCTATAATAAGGCTATAAGAACTCTGATTAGCTGCAGCCACAATCTCAGACATTAACCTCACCCTCTGGAGCTGACTTTCTCTAGGGCTTTTTGTTGTTCTTTAGCACAGCCCACTTTATTCTACAGGTGTGTTGGTAGGTTTGGGTGGGACAGAAAGACCACTATAACCAGTGGCTTTTTGAGGATTTTTGTCAGATTGTTCATTGTTGTCTTTGCTGTTGTTGTTCGTTGTTGTCAATCCCCACCTATATTTGCAGCCCATGATCTTGTGCTGCTGCAAAAATTATAGAATGATTTTCTGTTTTGTTTAATTCAACACTCTCAGCCTTAACCACTTTAAGACTGGAAGGATTTGCCCCCTTCCTGACCAGGCCCTATTTTGCGATTCAACACTGCGTTATTTTAACGGACAATTGCGCAGTCGTGTGACGTTGTATCCAAATAAAATGGATGTCCTTTTTTTCCCCCACAAATAGAGCTTTCTTTTGGTGGTATTTGATCACCTGTGCGATTTTTATTTTATGCGCTATAAACAAAAAAAGAGACAATTTTGAAAAAAAACAAAACAATATTTTTCACATTCTGCTATCTGACATTCTCAAAAAAAAAAGGAAAAATCAAAATGTTTTAACATTTTAGGCCAATTTGTTTTCTGCTACATATTTTTGTTAAAAAAAAATCGCAATAAGCGTATTTTGATTGGTTTGCGCAAAAGTTATTGTGTCTACTAACCACGGGAAAGATTTATGTCATTTTTATTGTTTTTTTTTTTTACTAGTAATGGTGGCGATCTGCGATTTTTTGTGGGACTGCGACATTGCAGCAAACAGATCGGACCCCTAACTGACATTTTAGACACTTTTGGGGGTACCAGGGACATTACAACAGTAATGAGTGCTAAAAATGTGCACTGTTATTGTAATAATGCCATTGGCAGGGAAGGGGTTAACCCTGTGGGTGATCAAGGGGTTAAATGTGAGTTTAGGGGAGTGATTATAACTGTGGGGGGGCGTGGCTTCTGCAATGACCATAGAGATGTGTGATCATATATAGAAGGATCACGTGGGCTCTATGATCATTTCAGGGAGAAGAACGGTCAGTTGTGTTTACAACAGCCGACCGTTCTTCTTTTTCAGCGGGGAACGATCGCGGGTGTCAGGAGGCAATCAGAGCCGCCTGACCCGTGCATCGGCTTCCCCGCTGCCGAGTGGGGGCGGGAACGCGCACTTGCCCCCTAGCTTCCCACGTGCAACTGGCATAGGTCTACGTCAGTTTGCGCAGGAGAGCCACCTTGCGCAGTAAAAAGGCGGCAAGTGGTCGGGAAGTGGTTATTGCCATGTCTAAGATGACGCTGACAAAAAGTAATTATCCTCAGTATTCTTTAGTCAAACACACAAACAGTAGATGTTTAGGCCTAATGAAATCATTGTTTGGTTCCGGCACTAAATTCTCTATGGGTCCATTGCAACCGTATCAACATATTTTAGAGCATGAGAAGTAGGAAGCACAATGCGCAAGCGTGTGACAAGAGGCTACAGTTCTATCCAGGTGTACAGGGACAAGCTGCATTTGCCTGCAAAGGTTTATTTCAAAGCAAACTAAGCTGACTTTATGGTTTTCACATAGAGGTAATGTTTCCTACATAGCATTTACAATTTACTGAATGATGATACCTGTGGTAGCATTTTAGGTAGTTATTATGATAAATTAATGAATAAGACGTTCTTACTTATAACCTGCCCTGGAAAATATTTCGTTAAAAATGTGCTTTTTGTTATCATTACTAAGCTGGTAGCCTTAATGGCCACTGCCAGCACTTCTTGCTCCACATCAGTACCCACATTGCTCCCTACTGTCACTGAATTTTGATAGTGCTGACATGAAGGTGAGTCTGCAATGGAGATACAGTGGTCAAGCAGAACAATTAGCAGGTGAACCATTCATTAGCATGTGATCAGCAAGTTAACTAGTACTCTAAAGCTTAGTACACACTATTTGTTTTTTTTCGTTCAACCCAGAAGTGCTGACCAAAAAAAAACTGCTCCGGAGGAGCCACTGTACTAACCATGCAATGTTAGTACAACAATCTCCCCTGCTGTGCTATTGTGTTCTGACAGGGGGACGTTCCCTCCACCAGAACACTCTGGTCAGCGTCTCAGTGGGAGCCAATCAGCAGACCTTTTGTGGTCAAGCCCCTTCGACCGGCTTCTGTCCGATCGGCTGTGACATTCAGCCTATGTGTACTAGGCTTTTTTTTTTTTTCAAATATTTTATTTATGCAAATAAAACATACAAAGCGGGTCCAGATGAATACATCACTTACATTACTTATCAATAACATTATTAATAACCTGCATCAACAGAGAAGCATTAATGGTGGTATATTAAAGAACAAAGAGAAAAGAAGATAATAATCTCAGTAGGAACCACAAAAAAGCAGATCATTAAAAATAACGTTCTACACTTTTGGCTACTACGGATGCTACAATAACCACCTCACCTCCTTCTGAATTTTCTAATGCAAAAAAAAAAAGGGGTAGGGCCTCCTTGGACTCTCACATAGTAAAGCTATTTATACTAAGGGGCTAGTTCCCTGACCTTCGGAGTCAGTGGTGACTACTGACCTCGCAGGGCACAATAAACTCCGCCCGCGATCTGTTAGTACAAAACTGATCCATGCGCCCCATGTTTTTTCATAAAGTTCCTTTTTAAATTGTGCAGAAAGACGTAGGTCTTCCATTTTATTAGTGTCCTCAATTTTACGGATACAGTCACTAATCGTTGGGGGGAATAGCGTCTTCCAGAATAGAGGTATGCATGATTTAGCTGCATTTAAAATATGGAACAGGATCGATTTCTTGTAGCTCCCAAGGGGCAGAGTAGACATGTGTAGTAAAAAGAATGCCGGATTATTCGGAATCCCCCCCTCAGTGAATTCTTGGGCTAGAGCATGCACCTCTCCCCAGAAATGGGCTAACCGTGGGCATTCCCAAAATATATGTAAAATGGTTCCCGGCTCCTCCTGGCATCTCCAGCACTGGCATTTGCAGAAAACTTGTGCAACAAGGAGGGAACCTGATACCATCTCGTGAGCAGTTTGTAGTTAATTTCCTGCATCTTAGTACAAACAGGAGTTTCCAATGCTAATGTAATTATGTCACGTTCCCGTTTCGCCGTAAGTCTGCAATTCAGAACTCCATACCTCCCAACAGTCCCAGATTCCGCGGGACTGTCCCGCATTTCTAACAGAGTCCCGCTGTCCCGCGCATTCAGGCAGTGTCCCGCAGCCACTTAAACCTGCACCCGTCCTCCCTTAGCATTAGAATGGCGCCGTTAGTATTAGATGACTGTAAACACTAAACACATGCAGTGTCCACGGCTTTGCCGATATCTCCGCCCACTCCCTCGCTATTGGAAGCCTGCAATTACAATGCCCTGGGCTTTGCCACTAAGCCCCACCCACTCCAGGAATCTTGTGTAAGGGGAGGCGTGTGCTCTCCAGGAAGGAAGACAGGAGACCGACCTCTGATGTCATGCTGTGTGATCTCCCTCCGGCAACAAGTGTGTGAGTGTGATCCAGCCTTCGTTCTCCTGTGTACAGGGTGGCAGCGCCAGGCACCCAGGGCATATTTGGGCTACATTTGCTGGTGGGTGCCCTGGGTCCTGGCACCACAACTGCCCGCATTGTTTTGTTTTTTTTGTTTTGTTTCCGTAGGCTTCTTTCCCCATGCTGGTAACTCCTCCTCAGCTCCCTGCTACAGCCCTGACAGTCAGAGCTCAGCTGCACTGTCACTCCTCTATTCTCTTTTTTTTTATTACCAGTGAAGAGACATATTTAATTGACAATTAGCTTTTAGTTTACTTAAAGAAACCTCTAAACACTCTAAAAGATAGACACTGTATTGGAATCAGTGAGAGTACTGGGTATCATTAAATAAAATCAAATCAGACATATACAAGATAACTGCTTTCTTTTCAGTGCTGCCAATAACAGGCATTGTTATACAGTGTACACATTAGATACTTATGGAGCATTATGTATTAACAGCCTTATGAAGCTTGTCAGACTTATATTGGTGTGTTCTGTTACAGTATTGTACAAGTGGAAAATTTGTAGGTGTGTGCTTTTTCGTCACTCCTCTATTCTTCACTGATTGCCAGTGCAGTCTGATTTTCCTCTCCTTCTCTCTATACAATAACCTGAAGCCAGGCTGTATCCCCTCTCTTCTATGTTTACTGATGATCAGTGAGAGGGGATACAGCCTGGCTTCAGGTTATTGTATAGAGAGAAGGAGAGGAAAATCAGACTGCTCATCAATGAATAGAGAAGTGAGGGGATACAGGCTTCTGGTCAGTTTGTAGGGAGAAGAAGAGATTCAGACTATTGATTGGTGAAAAGAGAAGAGAGGGGTGCACTACAGGCTTCTGACCAGTGAATGGAGGAGATTCAGACTTCTGACTAGTGCACATAGAAAAGAGGAGATCCAGGCTTTTGGTCAGTGTATGGAGTGAAGAAGAGGAGATTCAGACTACAGATCAATGATCTGTAGCATACCTCCCAACCATCCCAGAACCCGCGGGACTGTCCCGCAATTTGAAAGGGGTCCCGCGGAGCTGGGCTGAAGTCCCGGAAAATCTGGCCGCCAGTGTCCTGTCAGATAATGTCTCAGATAATGCCGTCCATCTCTGCTGCCCGCCCCCTCCTCTTCCCAGCTCGGCCCTTGTCTTCAGCTCCCGATCAGAAGGGTGGACCCGGGGTGCAGAGCAGTGCGCCCCGAGTCCACCCATTGTGTGTCAATAGCGAATGAAAATTCGCTATTGTCACACAGATCCTCCTCCTGGCCAATCAGGAAGCGGTTCTTCCTGATTGGCCGAAAGGCAAAACCATGCCATTGGCCGAGGAGGAGGAAGAAGGACTCGAGGAGACGCTGGGGGACAGAGGAGAAGCTGCTGCAGGTAAGTGCACCAGTCTCGGGTGGGGGGCACGGCACGCTGGTCATTCTGCATTAAGGGGTCACGCTGGTCATTCTGCATTAAGGGGTCAAGTTGGTTATTCTGCATTAAGGGGTCACGCTGGTCATTCTGCATTAAGGGGTCACACTGGTCATTCTGCATTAAGGGGTCACGCAGGTCATTCTGCATTAAGGGGTAACGCTGGTCATTCTGCATTAAAGGGGTCACGCTGTTCATTCTGCATTAAAGGTGTCACGCTGGTCATTCTGCATTAAAGGGGTCACGCTGGTCATTCTGCATTGAAAGGGGTCACGCTAGTTATTCTGCATTGAAAGGGTGCACGCTGGCCACTCTGCATTGAAGGGCGCACGCTGGTCACTCTGCATTGAAGGGGGCACACTGGTCTCTCTGCATTGAAAGGGGCACACTGGTCTCTCTGCATTGAAAGGGAGCACGCTGGTTATTCTGTATTGAAAGGGGGCACACAGGTCATTCTGTATTGAAAGGGGGCACGCTGGTCATTCTGCATTGAAAGGGGGCATGCTGGTCTCTCTGCATTGAAAGGGGGCACGATGATCTCTCTGCATTGAAGGGGGGCATGGCATGCTGGTCATTCTGCATTGAAAGGGGGCACGCTGGTCATTCTGCATTGAAAGGGGGCACACTGGTCATTCTGCATTGAAAGGGGGCACACTGGTCATTCTGCATTGAAGGGGGCACGCTGGTCATTCTGCATTGAAAGGGGGCACGCTGGTCATTCTGCATTGAAAGGGGGCACGCTGGTCTCTCTGTATTGAAAGGGGGCACGCTGGTCACT
This sequence comes from Pelophylax lessonae, assembly GCF_965119305.1. NCBI lineage: Eukaryota > Metazoa > Chordata > Amphibia > Anura > Ranidae > Pelophylax > Pelophylax lessonae. The sequence continues at coordinate 203,509,890 of NC_138771.1, forward strand.
CTGCATTGAAGGGGGCACACTCTACCTTGATTACTGAAGGCCCCTTTCACACTTTTTTGACCTCAAAGTCATGCAATTTTTTACAGCGTTTTTTGCCGCAAAGCAATGCCTGGTCTCTCTGCATTGAAGGGGGGCACGGCATGCTGGTCACTCTGCATTGAATGGGGGCACGCACGCTGGTTACTCTGCATTGAATGGGGGCACACTGGTCATTCTGCATTGAAAGGGGCACGCTGGTCTGTCTGCATTGAAGGGGGCACACTGGTCATTCTGCATTGAAGGGGGCACGCTGGTCATTCTGCATTGAAGGGGCACACTAGTCTCTCTGCATTGAAAGGGGGCACGCTGGTCTCTCTGCATTTAAAGGGGGCACGCTGGTCTCTCTGTATTGAAAGAGGTCACGCTGGTCATTCTGCATTAAAGGGGTCACGCTGGTCATTCTGCATTGAAAGGGGTCACGCTGGTCATTCTGCATTGAAAGGGGTCACGCTGGTCATTCTGCATTGAAAGGGGTCATGCTGGTCATTCTGCATTGAAAGGGGTCACGCTGGTTATTCTGCATTGAAAGGGGGCACGCTGGCCACTCTGCATTGAAAGGGGGCACGCTGGCCACTCTGCATTGAAGGGGGAACGCTGGTCACTCTGCATTGAAGGGGGCACGCTGGTCACTCTACATTGAAGGGGGCACGCTGGTCTCTCTGCATTGAGAGGGAGCACGCTGGTTATTCTGTATTGAAAGGGGGCACGCTGGTCATTCTGTATTGAAAGGGGGCACGCTGGTCATTCTGCATTGAAAGGGGGCACGCTGGTCTCTCTGCATTGAAAGGGGGCACGATGATCTCTCTGCGTTGAAGGGGGGCATGGCATGCTGGTCTTTCTGAATTGAAAGGGGGCACGCTGGTCATTCTGCATTGAAAGGGGGCACACTGGTCATTCTGCATTGAAAGGGGGCACACTGGTCATTCTGCATTGAAGGGGGCACGCTGGTTATTCTGCATTGAAAGGGGGCACGCTGGTCTCTCTGTATTGAAAGGGGGCACGCTGGTCACTCTGCATTGAAGGGGGCACACTCTACCTTGATTACTGAAGGCCCCTTTCACACTTTTTTTACCTCAAAGTCACGCAATTTTTTACAGCGTTTTTTGCCGCAAAGCAATGCCTGGTCTCTCTGCATTGAAGGGGGGCACGGCATGCTGGTCACTCTGCATTGAATGGGGGCACGGCACGCTGGTCACTCTGCATTGAAAGGGGGCACGCTGGTCATTCTGCATTGAAAGGGGCACGCTGGTCTGTCTGCATTGAAGGGGGCACGCTGGTCATTCTGCATTGAAGGGGGCACGCTGGTCATTCTGCATTGAAGGGGCACGCTGGTCTCTCTGCATTGAAAAGGGGCACGCTGGTCTCTCTGCATTGAAAGGGGGCACGCTGGTCTCTCTGTATTGAAAGGGGGCACGCTGGTCACTCTGCATTGAAGGGGCACACTCTATCTTGATTACTGAAGGCCCCTTTCACACTTTTGTGACCTCAAAGTCACGCAATTTATTACAGCGTTTTTTGCCGCAAAGCAATGCCTATTACATTTTTCTGTTTGCGCCCCCCAAAAGGGGGCATTTGGGTTGGATGGAGCTGGGGGCATTTGGGGTGGATGGAGCTGGGGTGGGCATATGGGGTGGAGGGAGCTGTGGTGGGCATTTGGAGTGTTTGGAGGTTGGATGGGTGTTTGGGATAGATAGTGCTAGGGTGGGCATTTGGGGTGGATGGAGCTAGGGTGGGCATTTGAGGTGGATAGAGCTGCTGGGGGCATTTGGGGTGTATGGGGGGGTGTATGGAGCTGGGTGGGCATTTGGGTTGTATAGAGATGGGGGGGGGGGGTGGATGGTGCAGAGTCCGACCCCTGCATTCTGTACATTACATACTCCTGTCTCCTGCATTCTGTACATTACACTCTCCTGTCTCCTGCATTCTGTACATTACACTCTCCTGCACTATATACACAATACTGTACATTATATACTTCCCACCAAAGTCTTCATTGTCTCAACAGTTGCTGGTGGCTATGCAGTCTCTGACTATTTTAATGACGTTCTTCTTTAAGGTAGGCTGAGCAATCAAAGCATATTTTTTGAGTACTAGGAAGTCTGTTTTTTGTTTACCCTATCCCTTAAGCCCCTCCCACTGCTAAGCAATTGGCCACACCCACAATTTTGTTTCTCTTTCAGTGTCCCTCATTGCGAAGTTCAAAAGTTGGGAGGTATGGGTCTCTCTTAACATGCCCTAACATGCTCTACCGAGAGCAAAGAGTGAGGAAAGTTTTAAATATTATGCAGTTACTAAACACAAACAATTTGGTATCTAACATGACAATGGATGTGGACCATCTAGATGGGAAACAATGTTAGGTAAAAGTTATTCTAAGTTTGAAATCTCAGTCTTGTAAATCCATTACACATGAATGAAAACCACCCCAACCTATAATTGACCTTTGCAGCAAGGAGGGTGACGCATGTCAAAAACAACAAAGAAAATTTCCCAGTTCACTTACCAACCATGTTAAAACCAGGGATATGTATACAATACTAGTGTACTTCAACTCTATAAATGTTAAGAGTCTCCAAAGTTGGAGCACATATATGATAATGGATAGGTTGAGGGCAGGTATCCCTGGAGGGAGCCCACCCCTTCTTAATATAGTGTATAGTGGCCTTGCAGCTTACGCATATATTTGCAAATGTTTGCAAACGAAACCCCTGTTTCTAACTGTGAACTGTTAGAAAGGACAATTTGATATGTTACAGGCTGGTTGGTAACTGAGGATATTTTCTTTGTTGTTTTTTTTGTAAACCCAGTACCATGTTTTTGTTTTGTGACCTGTTCTTAAAATATACACTCAGAGCCCATTCACATTAGCGTGACTTGTCAGGCGACTTGTCAGCCTGACAAGTCGCTGTATGCCGCGGTCCATTGAGTAGTACAGGACCCATTCTAATAGGAGCGACACAAGTCGCTCCGACTTAGAAAAAGGGTCCTGTACTACTTTGGGGTGACCTCGGAGTGAATTGCATAGACTTCCATTATGTGAAGTCTCTGCAAGTCGCGCCGAAGTCGCAGTGCACAGTGGTGCACGCGACTTCACAGGTCGCCCCCCAAAGTCGTGTCGCCTCAATGTGAGTGGGCTCTAAAATTTATATTTTTTTGTGTTGGAAATGGCTTGGATGATTTCTGTGATGTTTTGAATTCATTTCCAAAACAAGATGGAGACACCATATGTAGTAAGAACATTATGCTACCTACTTTTAGGACCATTTAACAGTGAAAAGTCAGCCTCCACACCTAACTTTACCACAAGCCCATTGCTCTGGATTGTCATGAGGGACCATGCATACTTTTTTTCTGATAGACTGCAACAAAAGGGGTGACTTTTTGACTATAATTTATTAAAATTATTTGAGTGACAGGAGACCAAGATCACAGTAAACATTAAACCTGCAATGGACTATACATGACTTTATGTCCTATAGAGTTATTGCTGGCATTAAATACGTGCTGCTTCTCCTGCCTTGCAAGTTTGGCAAGGGATTTTCAAGTTTAAAGGGAAAACACTAACATAAAATAAGGGAATCAAGAGCCTTTAAGGTGCAAAACAAATCCACCCTAGGGATACACTGAAATTAAAGTCTGGTCCTCCAGGTTTGAGGTTATTGTAGATCTGACAAGCCTATTCCAGAAAAAGAGAATTGTTCAGAAGGCAGCACATAGTAAAAGCCAGACAGTAAAATGGCAAAAACCTAGGCATAAATTTGGTATGTGGCCAAGAACATGGAATGTACTTTGTCTGATAAGACTGGAAGATTTGAAAAAAAAAAAGAAAATTGAAATCAATGATGAAGAAATATAAGATACATATTTCAGCTGTACACAAAATAAGATGCAAATTAGAGAGAATAATGAAACCAGTAGAATAAAAACAATGTTGTACAATGAGGCCCAAGAAGATATAAACAGGTTTCATAGTACATGAGCATTGCAAACCATCACTTGTAGAATGAAGCTCAGTGAGTGACAGAATATATTCTTAAAGTGGTTGTAAAGGCAGAAGGATTTTTACCTTAATGCAGTCTATTCATTAAGTTAAAAAAACCTTCTGTGTGGAGCTCTCCCCCAGCCCCCCCACCCCCCCATGCTTACCTGAGCCTATTCTTGATCCAGCACTGTTCTCACAGGGTAGAATGATAGCAGAGGGACCACAGGGTAGAATGATCTCAATTTATGGCCACCAAAAAGAGGAGAACCAAGGAGCCCCAGCAGGGGGACCTGAGAAGAGGAGGATCCAGGTTGTTCTGTGCAAAACCAACTGCACAGAGTGGGTAAGTATAACATGTTTGTTATTTTAAAAAAATAGCATTTACAATCACTATACGATTAAGTGATCTAGAACCTGCCAATGACAGAATGGGGTCAATTTACTAAAACTGTGCATAGTAACCAATCATCTTCTAGGTATTATTGTCTAAATGTAACTGCTTGCCTACTGAGTACTTTTACCCCCTTCCTGCCCAGGCCAATTTTCAGCTTTCAGCACTGTCACACTTTGAATGACAATTGCATGGTCATGCAACACTGTACCCATATGAAATTATTATAATTTTTTTCACACAAATAGTTTTCTTTTGATAGTATTTAATCACTACAGGGTTTTTTATTTTTTGCTAAATAAATGAAAAAAGACAGCAGCACTGATTGGCTGCACTGATGAGCACTGATGAGATGGCACTGATGGGCAATGGTAGCTGGCTATCATTGGCACTAATAGGTGGCACTGATGAGGTGGCACTGATGAGGCTGCACTGATAGGAAGCACTGATAGGCGACACTGATAGGCGGCACTGATGGGCACTGATAGGTAGCACTGATGGCCACTTATATGCAAAACTAAGGGGCACTGAGAGGTGGCACTAATTAGCAGCACTGATAGGTTGCAGTGATAGGAAGCACTGATAGGCACTGATAGGCAGCACTGATATGTCCCACTGATGAGGCAGCACTAATGGGCAATGATTTGCAGCACTGATGGGCATTGATTGGCAGCACTGGGGGGACTGCACTGATAATCAGGATACTGATAATCAGTGCCCTGGACTTGAGCAGTACATAGTCTATTTATAGTCATGCTGAGCTTACATAAAGAATGTGGTAAAAATTGAGCAAATGACAATTGACAATTAATGACATTTTGGTAAAATTATTTCAATTACATTTAAAACAGGCAATGATGTTTTTAACAGTGCAATTGGCTTTATCTGGCTTTTGGGGATTACAGAAGCCCCTTTTATCTATCCAGGACCTGTTCTTGTGCCAAAGAGTCCCTCATTAGTCTCATGACACAATAAAAAAAGCACAACCTGTAAATAAAGAAAAAGAAATACATTTCTATTGCAACCAAATTTCACATAAGCAGCTCAATGTGTGAAATTTTGCCAACGGAGAAGTCAGTAATATCATGGCAAAATAATTGTTTCCAAAATCATTGTGTTCATTTCCACATGTGATGTTAGATGGGAAATATACAAAGAGTAAGAATTTATAAAAATGTGTACTAAAAGACATTAAAGAAGTACGGCCAAAGCTCCTTTGTTCTTACTTCTCCTGGGGATCACAGCAGTGCACTTTGTTCTGCACTCCTGTGACCTGTATATCACTCAGCTGGTCAAGGCTCTGGATAGATCCCAACTCTAATGTTGGTATCCACCCAGATGCCTATCTTGCAGCTGACTCAGCCTCTCAGTACGCCGCTGAGAGCCTGAGCCAGCGGCTCCCACCCCCTGCACAGCCAATGAGCACTGGAGAGGAAGAGCACAAAACTGATTACTGACAGCCACCTGCTCTCTGCTTACTGAAGACCGAGAACTGAATGATCAGCGGTTTTCAATTGCTCAGTTCTCAGTGTATAAGTGGCGGGGGACAGATGTAGCACGGGATCAATGATGAGTAGGAGTGTTTTTTATATTCCACACTTCTCTTTTATTAACATCATGGTTAGAATATTCTATGAGCGGATGATACGTTTAAACTGGATGGAACTTGGAGAGTGGCACAAAATATGATATCAGAACATTTTAAATAGAGAGAATTTGAAATCCAAAGCAATGTATAGAGTATAGAATGCCTACAATTGTGAAAGAGGTAAGGCCTCAAAAAGAGAAATCATGAAAACTGGATATCTGTTGAGTCCTGACTGGCAGGAGGACTAGATGTCACCATATTGTGGCCAAATATAGTATGAGCCTATACTACAAAAAAATAAATTCATTTTCTTATGAGAAAAATAACTAAACATCAATATAACAATTCTTTTTTTCTATTCCATTGTACCTAATGATTTTATGTTGCGGTTTTCAAAAAAAAAAAAAAACTGATTTCAACTGTTTTCTTAGTCAATGTCCTACAAAACAAAAAGGAACATTTTAGTCACTTTGTTAATTGGTTTCATTGGCCGTAGGCTTATTTTAAATTGCTGTCTGAAAATTATCATAAGAATTCTCATTGTGAAATCCAAATAGCCATTGTTAATATTGAATACTTTAATTTATTCAGGTTATAAAACTGAAAATTAAGCTTGCATTGTCACACTTTTTGTTGTTCTTAATAAAAAAAATTTGCATGCTCCGTCAACAGCCTCTGAGTACTGAAAGGTGCAATGACTCAACTTTTTGTCATTGGACCTGTGAGGACAATGGGCCCAGATGTGTCTGAGGACAAATACAGTCACACTGGTGCTTATGTTAATCTAAGAACAAGATGCCTTTAATGTCAGATTGTGAATTCATTTGTTCCAGTTTTAATATAGTATCTGTAGCATTTATATCAAGGGAATAGTATTTACTTATGTAGACATTTGTTTGCTTCAAGTGTTCCACTTTTGCAGTCAAATATGAGAAAATCCCAATTTATGCTTGTTATCTGTTCCTATTCACACAAATTACCTAAAAAAATTTAAAATTATATTTCCTACCTTTTAGATGTTTCTCAGGAAAAGGTGTCATGGCTGACTGCAAGGATTTTTGAACAATGTTAGAGTGAGCCTGTCCTAAGTCTGTCCTTAACCTACCATACCAGAAGCCTAGCTTCTTGCATGTAACCCTTTGTTAGGACAGTGTTCCAATCTAGGTACAACTGTTGATGAAGATTTGCCTGCACAGTACAGACAGGGTTCATTACAGAAAACACAGCTTCCCTGGCCCCTCATAAACAAAGAGAATTAGTAGGATGCTACAGTGCTGAAGCATCTAAAAAAGTAAGTTGCATTTTTAAATATTTTATTTCATCAATATTTGCTATGCTATGTGAATAGGGACATTTAACAAATATAAAGTAGGTGTTATCCCAATGTGGCTGCTAAAGGGGATATACACTTTAAATTTGCACTTGTTTTTTTTTTTTTTTATTTTGCTGTAATGCAAGGATCTTCCAGTAGGGTTCCCAGTAGAATTGCCGGGATTCTGCCTGCGATCCCGAACCATTGCAAGTCGCGGGACGCCCATGCAATTCCCGTGACTTGCAATGGCACCCCAAAGGCTGCGCGATTTAGCCGCGATTGTCGCCCGACAAATGAAGGTAAAATCGCGCAAACAGAATCGCGGGATGTCTGTCACCCAAAAGAAGTTCTTGTACTTTTTTTGAATGGCAGGCGTCCCACGCCTATATGTGCATGGAGCCTTAAAAGAAATCCATGGACTACACTGCTGATACTGCAGGAGAATGAGTACTATGCCTTGGGACTAGATTAATCTCAACTTAGGGTTCCACTTGCACTACAGAAGGCCAAACTGAGTACAGGCATTGCCAGAGACTGTACAATGGCCCCATGCTTTCAACCTGTGGAAGCCTAGCCTTCAGTTTACCATACAAGTGCATGGTATTTACACTGTTCCTTACATAGAGTTCTAATAAACTACAGCAAACTGACTCTAATCCAAGGCAAGCATGTCTGGATTGTTCAAATTTTATATATACACAACTTTGCCATTCCTTTTATTAAACAAAATAAAACTTGCTCTCCTTACAGTTCCAAATCAACTCTAAAAGGTAGTTCACCTTTTGTTGCTTTATGAGTTTATGTGTAATCTCCATTACTGTGTTGCCGATGATGAGTTATGTATAAATCCCCATTAGTGACTGTATATAGATAGGTGTAAATATATGTATGTACGAGATATTGAGTTTTGAGTTTACATTTAGTTGATATATGATTATCAATTATATGAAGTTGTGTGACTTCAGTCTGCAGGCAATAGTAACTTGATTAACAAGTCCATTTGAAATGCCAGCCCTGCTATTTGCACTAGAAAACAAACTGATATGCAGAATAGTACCATATTAAGTTCCTGTTAGCCAGACATTACGGGGCCAGAAAATAATTGACAATCGTCCATGATAGGTCATTCCTTTATCTCACCCTCTAATTCAAAGACTCAGTCTTTAGATATGCAATGAAGGTGATCGTCGGTTCAGGGATGGGCAATTTGCCCAGCAGCTGACCTAGCATGATTAATCCCCCCCCAGAGAGGAGGGCTATCGAGAGGCTGGGTTATGCTCAATATAGGGTGAGGAGGAAGTTGTCCAATCCTGAACGAGATACGCCCAGAGGGAGGAACAGGGCAGGACAGCTGAACCAGATCTATATTATTGTAGGAAGAGGGCGAGGAACTTCCTCTTGCAAGCAGACTAGGATGAAGCTACTGGGGATGGTAAATATAGACTATATATCTCACACTTAGAATGTATACATGCTTTTTCTCTTTAGTGTTTGAATACACCCGGCAGACACCATGCCTGAAGTGAAAAGGCAACTTAACTCCATGCTCAATACGTATATGGTATTGTAAATATGGCTATTGTGGGTAATTTGTAAATATCATATACGCCAGGAGGTCTGTACTAACAATGTGTTTTAAATACTGTTTAGTGTGTAATTTGTATATATATATATATATATATTATGTAACCCTTTCAATAAATGTGTATTGCTGATTGAACTACCTCTTTTGTGTAAAGATCTCTCAGGATCTAGATGTGTATAGGCGCATGCTACTACAATGATTGGGGTGTATGCACAGGTACACAGAACAAAAGGCAACACCTTTGTATGAAAGTAAGTATCCCTTTTCTAAAAAAGTTATACTCCCCGCGCCTAGGAGGTCTTAAATATATAAATATATAAATTACCTTTGAATATGTGTAATCTATTGGGATATAATAAATAAATGTGTGTATAAATAGCAGCAGCAGTAGTACAAAAAAGAGAATTTGGAAGAAGTAGTCCTAAAATTAGGGCTATCTACAGCGCTTGCTAGAAACTGAGTGAAATGTAAAATATAAATATAAAAGTGCTAATGTGCAAAATGGTTTTACACCTTTGTATACCCTTTTTTCTAAATTCCAGCTCCCTAATGTACCAATATAGCATTAATGTACTTATTTTGCAAAAATCATATAGCTTTCCATTTATGCTACACGCGCTTACCTCACTGTCTTTATGGAAGTTTAAACACACTGCTCGATTACTTCTGCCTTACTTCCTGGACAGACATTAGGTCATGACCAGCTGAGGGTAGATGATGCGAGGTGTGTGCTAATGAGATCAGCTGGTCAACTCCTTCCTGTCTCATGACCTAAAGTTTGTCCAGGAAGTAAGGCAGAAGTAATCGAGCAGTGTGTTTAAATATTCATAAAGACAGTGAGGTAAGTGTGTGTAGATTAAATGGAAGGCTGTTTTATTTTTGCAAAACAAGTACATTAATGCTATATTAGTATATAGGGGAGTTGGAATTTAGAAAAAAAAAAAAGGTGAACAAAAGTGAAGTTATCCTTTAAATACATGTGGTAAAGAATCAAAGGAATCCATCTACCTGAGAGTTAAAAATAATCTTAGCATCTTGAGGAAATTCACCTATATATAGAGAAAAAAAAATTCCTCACGAATGCTTTCTTCTGCTCCTACTGAGAGCATATGTTGTGTTAATATATGAACCTAAAACAGAACTATTAAACAAAATATATATTATGTGATTTAAATAAAGCCATGCATTATCTAAGGAAAATCATGAATCCAATTAGCAGTTTCCTCCAGTTTCTAGAATGTGCGGCTATTTTAAACTTTTTTTTCCAAACCCTTTTTTTTCCTTCACTGCTTATCTTTCTCACTCCTTTTTTTATATTTTATCAGTAATATTATTAAATCATCTACCTGAAAGCATTCTCCTTTATGAAAGGATTCTGAAATTTTGTTTTGAATTATTGATGCCATTTTTTCCATTGCTGCCTGTGTGATTTTGTATACCAGGCTGTGTAATTGAGTTTAGATTACTGCTCCCATTAAGTTGCTTTTGTAGTGTTTTGTTATCTTGCTTTATTTCTGAGCATCCGTGTGAGAACACTGTGTATCCTCTTTGATGTAAGCAGTTAGCGATGTATTTTTTTCCTTTATGGCTAATTTTTAAGGGGCATAAAATACAAAAAAAATAAAATAAACTACACAGAACTATTCCATATAGAAGCTTTTTGAGTCCTCTGTTGTCTTTTTTCAAACGTCAGAACAGTTTATGAAGCCGAATAAAATAGTTCAGAAAGTGTGAACCCAGCCAACAAGGGTAAAAGGCTGTTAAGGTACCAGTCAACAAAGGACTATCTTACATCTCCGCATGGTTTTATTGCAAAACAATTTAAAGCATTAAAGAAAGCAGGCTTATCCAGTCAGAAAGAAGGCATCATATGCAACATTATACAGTCAAATGGACACGGAAAAGAAACACTGTGATCGATTTTAGCAAACAAAGAGAAGAATAAGACCCTTGGATTAGTCTACAAAATTGAGGTAGTGGTTACTCAACAGTATTATTCATTCAGTCAATTGGCAAGCTCAATTGCTGTGCAACTACTGTGCCTTAACAAACGGCTTCTGCCATAAAATGCAAATGGCAATATCCCTGAGTGATTGCTGGCTTTTCTACAACTGTCAGCAACTTTAAAGTTTGATTGCCTCCAGTTAGAAATCAGATTTCTCATTGTTGTCTGTACTATTGGTACAGAGGCAGAATACAAATAAACACACTTGTAAGATGTAAAAGAGGGCACGTGTCAAAGAAAGAGGGGGGGGGGGGGGCAGGCAGACCATAAAAGAAAAGCATCTAACTAGTCATATTTTCACGTAAAACACTGGTCATTGTATTGCCTGTGCAATTCAGTAAAATAATGGATGATCATCTACCTTTCTATTACATATAGCTTATGGCAGAATTGTCTCTTGAGACAGGTGTAACACATTACCTTGGTGCAGTGGTGGCTGGTGCTCCATGGGCCAGGGGGGGGGAGGGGGCGGCAGATGGACCACCATACCCCCCTGGACCACACCAGCCCGCACACCCATCGCCGCTCACTCACCCCTCACCCTGGACATGCGGACAGGCAGCAGCAGCTGCAGCGGCGGTGGCAGCGGCTTCCCCCTCAGTCTTCTGCATCTCCTCCTCCTTGGCCAATGGCATGGCTTCTCCTTTTGGCCAATTGGAAAACGGGTCTCAGGACCCGCTTCCTGATTAGCCAGGAGGAGGATCCGTATGACAATAGTGAATATTCATTTGCTATTGTCACACAACTGGGTGGGCTTGGGGGGCAGTGCTCTGCGCCTTGAGCCCACCCTTTTTTGAAGCCTATTAGAGCTTCTGGCTCTAATCACGTGCTTAAAAAAAAAAACCCATTGGAATCCATGCGTCAGGCGCCCTGCAAGTAGATTAGGGGGCCGGATGCATGGATGGGGGGGGGGCCTCTTCGCCCCCAATGGATGGGCCGCCACTGCCTTGGTGACTGTTCTTATAAATCTCATAGAACTTCTTTTTATGCCATGTGGTGGCTAAATGTTGTGGCCAGCTTCCTCCTGAAGCAGCCAATAAACAAACAGATTGCCATGTATATTGAGAACAATTTATATTTGTTGATAGAAAAAAAATGGAAGAAATCACTTTATTGATCAAAGCATGGCTTAAAAAAAAAAAACTAAAAACAATGCTGTCGTATTTGATTAACTACCACTGAAATAATCTTCCATCTATAAAACAATCAGAGATAATGTTAGAGTTATATTCATATTTTTATATTAGTTATATTCGTTTTTGTAGATTTTAATAGTAAAAAAAATGCTAACAATTTAAAAGGTAACCATTGTTACATCAGGGCATAAATAATAAGCTTTTCCAAATACTGGCTTTAAAAAGTTGTTATTTGCATAGGTTGTTCTTCAGGCTTCACCAGTAGTGAGAGGAGAAAGCCTGACAAGGTAAAGTTGCTATCTAGCATTTTATGTCACCTGCAATGCAGAGCGTAACTAGAGTGTACAAGGTTACTTTAAAAGCACAAATGTGTAAGATGACAGGTTTCATTATGCTAAATATGCTTATTGATCATTGACCAGAGCATTAAAGCTTCTTTGTTTAGTATAAAACAATTTCCCAATGAAATAAGAGGCACTGCTAAGGGTCATGGTGCTCTTGTTCATTACATCGGGTTATCTTGAAAAACCACATCTTTAATTGATCAGGTCTCCATTCTCAGGAAAGACTGCTGACTATCTGGGCCATGTATCTCCCAGCAATTATTTACTTTATTTGATTTCACAGCATTTCTCTTTTTACCTCTATCCACGAAAATGTTTAGTCTGTGCTTTATTTCCATTCTGTGTCCTGAAAGGCGACTTTAATTTTCATAGTAGGTGTTTTATGAATGTGTGTTTATTTAATGCTGAGTTACGTTTTTAGCATCATTTAGCTTGTCTAAATTCAGAAGAAATTATCTGGGAAGTAAAAATAATCTTTATGGGTCCCAGATCACTTTTTTTCTATGTTTAAATGTTCCAACTTTACCTTGTTGGCATAACTAATAAAATAGAATCAACCTAAGGCCCTTTTCACACACTCCGTTTTTCTCAGCGGGGGATCGATCCGCCCATCCCCCGCTGAGCAGGAGGATGACAGCTGTGTCTCCGCGCTGTGTGCGGAGACACAGCTGTCAGTTCCCCATGCATCTCTATGGTGGAAATCGGATGGGAATGGATCGTCGGTCCGTTCTCATCCGATCCGCTGGACGGATGGAAAATAGGGTTTCCATCCGTCCAGATTTGACGGATCGGATGTCAGCGGACATGTCTCCGCTGACATCCGATGCCCCATAGGGATGCATGGAGGGACCGTTCAGATCCGCCAAAAAAACTGACAGGCGGATTTGAACAATCCGCCTGTGTGAAAGGGGCCTCAAGGGATGTTTATTACAGAGCTTGCCCACATATGTACATAGTCCTCTGTCATTTCTTTATCTGACTGCTATTATTAATAAAAGATACATTATACAGTAAAACCTTGGATTGTGAGCATATTTAATTCCAGAAACATGCTTGTAATCCAAAGCACTCGCATATCAAAGCAAATTTCCCCATAAGAAATAAAAGAAACTTAGATGATTCGTTCCACAGCCATTAATTCATAAGCTTTTACGTTTATAGTCAGTATAAAAAGAGTATAGCAATGTGATAGGTTGTGTAACCATAAAATGTCCATTCCCAAAAGGCAGCCACCTCAAGGGGATTAGAAGCAAAATCCAGCAGGAGCTACAGAGTATAAAAGAGAAGAGAGGCGCCTCTAAGTGTAGTAATATGGTTACATTTAATGAAGGTTCAACATTTAGTAACTCACATGGCTGATGATTAAAAGAGGCACATCTAAGTATGCAGGCATCCGGGGTAAAGCTGTCCACATAGACCAGTGGTTCTCAACTCCTGTCCTCAGGACCCACTAACAGGCCAGATTTTATTTATTACCTTAGGGAGATGCAGACTAGAATACTGCAATCACTAAGCAGTAAATGATATCACCTGTGCTGTATTTCAGTTATCTTGCAAACCTGGCCTGTTAGTGGGACCTGAGGACAGAAGTTGAGAACCACTGACATAGACCATCCTCCTCATGGCCAGCACTCACCACTGTCAGTCTTCAATCATCATCGGGAAGACTACCCTACAGAAGAGCGATCTGAAAGCGAGGTTTGAAGCGCTCGTGGAGCGCAGTGTGGAAGGGTGACGTCAATGGTGGTGCGGAGGATGGTCTATGTGGACAGCTTTACCCCAGATGCCTGCATACTTGGATGTGCTTGTTTTAATCATCAACCATGTGAGTTGCTAAATGTTGTACTTTCATTGAAAGTAACCATATTGCTCCACTTGGAGGCACCTCTCTTCGCTTTTATGCTCAGTGGTGATGTGACGCTACTTATATATCAAGACATCGCTCGTTTATCAAGTCACAATGTATAACAAAATGTTGCTTGTCTTTCAAAATGCTCTCAAACCAAGTTACTCTCTATCCAAGATTTTACTGTATTACCAAAAGTATTGAGAAGCCTGCCTTTACACACACATGAACTTTAATGGCATCCCAGTCTTATTCTGTAGGGTTCAATATTGAGTGCAGTGCTGTATTTTGGCCTAGGCCAACAAGACCCAGGCCTAGGGCGGCACTTTGCAGGGGGGCAGCAGAAAAGCTGCCCCCCTCAACCTGAGATTCTATTGGCCACTGGTTGCTAGAGCGTCTCTCTCCCCCTCTCTCTCTCTTTCTCTCTCTCTCATCCATCCCCCCTCTCTCTCTCTCTCACCCAGCCCCCCTCTCTCTCTCTCTCTCACCCCCTCTCATCCATCCCCCCTCTCTCTCTATCTCTCCCATCCCCCCTCTCTCTCTCACCCCTTCTCTCTCACACCCCCTCTCTCTCTCTCTCATCCCCCTCTCTCTCATCCCCCCTCTCTCTCTCTCATCCCCCTCTCTCACCCCCCTCTCTTTCATCCCCCCTCTCTCTCATCCTCTCTCTCTCTCTCTCACCCCCCTCCTCTCTCTCTTTCATCATCCCCCTCTCTCTCTCCCTCCGTCCCTCACCCATCCGCTCTCTCTCACCCCCCCTCTCTCTCCCTCCCTCACCCATCCCCCTCTCTCTCCCTCCCTCCCTCACCCACCCCCCCCCTCTCTCTCTCTCTCCCTCTCCCTCAACCACCCTCCTCTCTCTCTCCCACCCCCTCTCACCCCCCCCCCCCTGTGAGATCTCAGGGGTTCATGCTGGGACTTGAAGTCCTTCGATTTTGGAGGGAGTCACATCCATTAAAAAAGGAATGGGGCAAATTTACATAAGAGGAGGGGGGGGGGGCACCCAAGTCTTGCCTAGGGCAGCACAAATCCAAAATACACCACTGATTGAGTGGGACCATTCTTTGCAGCTATAACAGCTTCAACTCTTCTGGGAAGGCTGTCCACAAGGTTTAGGAGTGTGTCTATAGGAATGTTTGAGAAAAAGTTTGGTGGGAACCAAAAGAAATTGCGCAAATGGTTAATACCGTGAAACTTGTAAAAAAATAATAATAATAATAAAATAAAATAAAATACAAAAGAAAGTATCTTAGTGTGACTTTCTAAGGAATTTCTTCCTTACTGTGAGCAGCAAACAAAAAGTAAGTGTAATTCTTTATGAATAAAGTGGTATGTTCAAACTTACTGCACCATGAGAGTCTCTTTTGCTCTATTTATGTCCGCCATGAGATCCGGGTTGCATTCTGAGAGCTCACCTTAGGAACATGTACTTTGGAGCTGAGGAGCTGAGGAGCTGAGGATCGTATACTGAGTGGGTTTAATGTCTATGTGACCCCCTAAAATCAAGGGGTCATATATCTCCGGTAAGGAGTACCTTGCTTGAGCACTGGGTGGAAGTGTGGAGGTGAAGGCTTTTCTACACCACTATCAAGTCTTTGCTTTACTTAGTGATACCAATGCTATATGGACTTTGGGTTTCTGTTGCGGCATATGGACTATACACTTTGTGCTATTTAGCTTTGATTGATAATCTTCACATTTATTTATTTATTATGATTTTATATTATATGTGAAATTTATTATTTGCACAAGCACTTTATTACATGTTTGAGCGCAACACCCTTCACTTTTTAACATCTATAGGACTGTTTGACCATTCTTCCAGAAGCACATTTGTGACGTCAGGCACTGATGTGGATGAGAAGGCCTGTATCGCAGTCTCCACACTAATCCATCTCAAAGGTGTTCTATCAAGTCGAGGTCAAGACTCTGTGCAGGCCAGTCAAGTTCCTCCACCCCAAACTCACTCATTCATGTCTTTATGGAGCTTGCATTGTGGACTGGTGCACAGTCATGTTGGAACAGGAAGGGGCCATCCCCAAACTGTTCCCACAATGTTGGAGCATGAAATTGTCTAAAATGTCTTGGTATGTTGACTCCTTAAGAGTTCTTTTCACTGGAACTAAGGGGCCAAATCCAACCCCTGGAAAACAACCTTACTACATAATCCCCCGTCCACCAAATAATTTGGACCAGTGCACAAAGCAAGGTCCATAAACACATGTGTGAGTGAGTTTAGGGTGGAGGAACTTGACTGGCCTGCACAGAGTCCTGACTTCAACCCGATAGAACACCTTTGGGATGAATTAGAGTGGAGACTGTGAGTCAGGCCTTCTCGTCCAATATCAGTGTCTGACCTCACAAATGCGCTTCTGGAAGAATAGGTAAACATTCCCATAGACACACTCCTAAACATTGTGGACAGCTTTCCTAGATATATTAAAGCTGTTATATCTGCAAAGGTTGGGCCAACTCAATATTGAACCCTATAGACTAAAACTTGAATACCATTAAAGTTCATGTGCGTGTAAAGGCAGGTGTCCCAATACTTTTGGTTATATAGTGTATCTGGTGATCCTACCAGAAATACAGGCTGTACTTTACTTCCTTCCATAGGCTAATTATGCTGACACTGCTTCAGTACCGGGACAGGTTCACCCAGTGCCCAGGGCTAGGATGCAGAACTGTGCCCCCCTCCTATTGTCCATTTTTTTCCCATCTTGCTCTGCCTGTCCATGGATGACATGGAGTGTGCACTGCTCATATGTGGCCAAGTGCTTGCTTTCTTGTGACTAGAAGATAGCTGCACATGCATGGTGTGTTTATTTGTCAGCTGTGGGTGGATAGGGTGGAGAGTGGGTTTGTTGGAGAACAGCCAAGAAGAGGAGGTCTTAGTCGGAGAGGCTTGGTCATAATACCTAATATGCAAGATGCAAATGTCTAAAGCATTAAGACTGGCTTCTTGGTGGAGTTTAGCAGATTTTGGATATACAAAGGCAAAAACAAAAGCAGAGAAGTGTCTCTAAGTGCAGGAAGACCGTGTATGTTAATGAACCCCACAACAGTGCTATATACAACAGATAGGTAAAAAAAGGGCAAAAACAATGTGTAATTCCGGAACATCAGTTGGAGTGGGCCGCTGGAGCAGCATGGTGGGCGGCCAGCAGCAGGATGATGCAAGCATGGCTTAGGACCAGAATGCAACGCATTTCAGAGCATGCGCTGTATCACATTGGGGCATGTGCACTTCCTTCTCAAGCAAATTTCAACACCTATTGCCCTGCCCGTGTCATCCTACTCCTGGCCACCCATGGCGCTGCATTCCACACTGCACTCCACACGCTTCAGGAAGGACTTCGGCCAGCTTTCTCCTGCACACGGAGACTCCTGTCACATTCCACCTGGCGGTACCATAAGCTCCTGTGGCCCGCTTCAACTGGCGTTTCAGGCCTACACTTATTTATGTGCCTGTTTTTTTGCCTATCGTAAGTAGCCCTGTTGTGAGGTTTATTAACCACTTGCCGACTGCCGCACGACTATATACAGTCAGCCCCTCACAGGCAAAGTAACTTAGGGGTACGTCACTAGCCTGTGAGGCTCTAGGGAGCAAGTGCGCGCCGCCGGAGGCGCAATCCTGCTCCCGCTCGCTCACGGACCCCTTCTGCGCGAGTGAGCGGCGGACCGGATGTCTGCCGCTCACTCGCGATCGTCGGTTACACCGGGAGAAAGCAGGCAGCGAATGTAAACACAGCCGCCTGTCATTCTCCCCTGTGTAACAGCAGAAATCATACGGTCCTGCTATGTAGGACCGTAGATCTCTGCTGTTACATCACTAGCCACATCCAATCACAGTAAGAATCACGCCCCTAGGGACACACTTAACCCCTCCTTCTCAAATAAAGTTAACCCCTTCCCTGCCAGTGTCATCTTTACAGTAACAGTGCATATGTATAGCACTGATTACTGTAGTAATGTCACTGGTACCCCCAAAAGTGTCAAAAATGTCAGTCAAGGGTCCGATCTGTCCGCCGCAATGTCGCAGTCCCGCAAAAAAAATCGCAGATCGCTGCCATTACTCATTTAAAAAAAACAATAAAAATGACAAAAATCTTTCCCTTAGTTAGTAAACGCAATAACTTTTGCGCAAACCAATCAAAATAAGCTATTTACGATTTTTTTTACCAAACATATGTAGCAGAAAACAAATTGGCCTAAAATGTTAAAAAATTTTGATTTTTACATTTTTTGGGGGGGGAATTTCATATAAAAAATGTGAAAAATATTGTTATTTTTGCAAAATTGTCGCTCTTTTTTTGTTTATAGCGCATGATCAAAAAATCGCACAGGTGATCAAATACCACCAAAAGAAAGCTCTGTTTGTGGGAAAAAAGGACATCAATTTCATTTGGGTACAGCATCGCACGATCCTGCAATTTACCATTAAAGTCACGCAGTGCCGAATCGCAAAATAGGCCCTGGTCAAGAAGGGGGTAAAATCGTCCGGGGCTTAAGTGGTTAAAATACACTGTCTTACTGCATTTGGAGGCACTTCTCTGCTTTTGTTTTTTTCTATGTTGGAGAAAAAGGGTAGCAACAGTAGCTGTCAGAGCAGACATGAAGCTGCAGCCCACTGGTTGCTAGCCACTGATCTGAAGCTTGCGTGTAGTGAGGGGCACTTTCCCCTACCACTGCTCCCTGGGCGGCTGTCCCTCCTGCCCACCACTTGTCCCAGCCCTTAACTGCTGCATTGAAATGTTGTGAGCCCTCTCTGTGAAATCCATTGAGGACTGCAGCATGTTTCCTAAGTTAGCACAGTACCCTTTTTTCATCTCTATAATGCCAGTGCTCATGGGCAGCATAGTGTTGTAGCTGCATGTCAGAACAGCACATAAAGTGCCTGCTAATCTTTGATGTACTCCAGCAGAAACAATTATTTGAAGACACTTGACACTCATGAATGCTGGAGGAAAGCAGACATAGCCTTTGCACATGTTTTAAAGGCTACATATGAGAATCATTAAAAAGGGTTTACATCTACTTTATGTTTGCTGTACTTTTCTTGTCATAATTATGCTGTATTAGCTGGCTAAAATGTATAGGTGACCATGCACTCGCTGATTATCTGCAGAAAAGGCTTTTTTTTAGACCTTCTGTTCTCATGATTGTTGAATGTATGAGTCCCCTTTTACTTTCCCACCTCTTTGATATCTGCCTGGATATTGTTAGAAGGAGACGGAAGGTGTGATCAGTTAAGGGACACTTGTGAATAAATATCCATTGTAAACATTTGTTTCTATAATCCTGGGCACAATATTGGTGATTGGCTAGAATAGATCAATTACAAATCAGACCATCCACAAAGATGAAAAGTTCTTGGTGCCGTGAACTGCCGGTGTGGCAACAGCAAAAAAACGTTCTCTCTGGCTTTTCTATTTTCTGTTTTCAGATATAATCAAATACGTGGAATAATTCTAGTAAAGGGTAATAATGGCTTATTGGTACGATAATATATAATTTAGAGAAGCTTGTTGTGACATAGAATTCAGATACAGATTTCTGCTACTTTGTTGGTACAAAAAAGCAAATATTACCATTATTCCGCTTAGTCTGCTACATTGTATTAAAATATGAATCTGTGTTAACTATAATTAACAAATAATATGTGTATCTCAATCAGATATTTAGTATATTGGCGCTTTTCCACTGCATGGAACCGAACGCTTCGGCTCGCTTTTGTGCTTTTCCACTGCATGGTATGGTGTAGGAACGGTTCGGTACGGTACGGTACGGCGGCGCTTTTCCACTGCATGGAACCGAACGGTACGGCTCTCAAAAACAGTACCACCTCGATTGTGGTTCCAAGAGGTACCATACCCAGTATCATATCCCACAAGCCTTTGCATGCAGTCACTACTAGCCACTGATTGGTCAGAGAATCCCACCCACCCTGTTGTTATCCCACCCACTTAACTTTAGTACTACTTTAGTGGAAAAGCAAACCATACCGTACCTTACCGAGCCGTTCCAACACCGTACCATGTGGTACCAGCAGTGGAAAAGCAAACCGGGCCAAGCAGGGCCAAGCAGGGCCAAGTAGAGCCGAGCCGGTACTTGCAGTGTAAAAGTGCCATATGTGTGATTAGTAGACAGCTAGACTTGTTATATTATAACTCCACTTGTGGTGTTTTAAAATGTGAGTAAGCCTTTCAGACAAATGGGATTTTCTTATCATGTATGACGGCCCTTATACATGCTTGAAAGTTGGAGATTTTCACACTTACCTTGCCATCCATAGTTTGACAGCTATTACTGAGGGATTTTTGTTCATCTCTGTTATCAATGAAGGGACACCGCAGGTCACAGCACATGTCAGAGCAGGTCAAGAGGTCAGCAGATCAAAAAGGTACACAACTCCATTCCTGGTTTGTTGATCTGTGGACCTGTGAAGATATGCAGTTTGCCCAGCAGTAGCCTTCAATCATCACAGGGGAGGATGGACATATGCTGACAACTGCTGGCGGCCATGAAAGTCTGCAGAGTTGAGCAGGTGTGAAGATCTAAGAAGAACTTTAGATCATAGGTGATCACAGGGTGTGCCGAGTGTGTCTGGGCACAACCTAATCATCTATAGTTGCCAACTGTCCTGGATGACATGCACATTACTGGGATAAATCTCCTCCCTCTACCTCCTCCCCCTGCAGTTTCAGGTGCTCCTTGCTCTCAGGAGGACTTCAGGAACATCTCCACGATGAAGCCTGCCTCCTCCTTTCTTTCTTTCTTCTAGTACTGCAATTCAATTTGAGTGGGTGGGATGAGAGATCATGCTGGGCCTGCATTCCTCTGGTGGTGTGTCACGTGTGCGCTGAGCAGAAGAAGTCAAACAGAGTGTGTGCAGACTCTATATATGTATATATCATAAAATGTGTGTTTTGGGATGCACACCCTAATGCAATAGGCTGTGCACACCTATGCTTTAAGACCTCATGCACACTGCACTTGTCAAATGCCTGTTATACAGACATTTTTCTTAATTTTTTTCTGTCCCCAAATGCCCCTGTATGTTAGCCTATGGAGGAAAGTTATTAAAACTGGTGCAAACAGAATCTCGTACAGCTTTGTATGGTAACCGATTGTTTCTAGGTTTTATTGTCAAAGCTTAATGCCCCGTACACACGTTCCGATAATCGTACGATAAAACATGCTTTCGACCTGATCGCACGACAGTTGGTCCAACAAAATCCGAAGGGACAAACAGGAAAACTTCTGTCGTACGATAGCCTTGTGAACGACAATCGTTTCATCAGTGCACTATGCGTCCGCTAAAAATCGATCGACAAAGACAGCGCATGATCAGAAACACTAAAATAGCACGGAAAAAGCCCGGCTGCCATTGTTTTGTTTTGCACCATCTGATACATAGCTAAGCAACCAGGAAGCTTTTCCCGAATTGTATGACAAAAATCATACGGTTTGTACGCATTGTTGAATTCGATGTTAGTATCATGCAAAAAAATGCAAATGATGAGTCGTCCGATTATCTGAACGTGTGTACGGGGCTTTACTGAACAAGCTGAAGGTAGAAGCTGATTAGTTATCATGCACAGTCTCACCAGTTTCTGAGTGCTCCGATTTTAGTAAATCTCCTCCTATGTGTCCATGCTTCCATAGGTGTTTACAGGTGTTTAGGGGCAGGGGCATTTAGGCAGGGCAAGATTTTTAAGGGGGCAAAAGGGGAAATTGTCCCAGGCCCCCCTGACAGAAGGGCTCCACCTCTATACAAAAGCCTATATAAAAAAAATATATGATATAAAAAACAAAAAATAATATTAAAGAGGTTGTAAACCCACTTGTATAACTTTTACCTATAGGTAAGCCTATATTAAGGCTTACCTATAGGTGCTATAAATATCTCCCAAACTTGCACCGTTTAGGAGATATTTACAGTGCAAACTGCCGATGACGTCATCGGCGCAGGCGCTCTGAGGGAACGGCCACCCGTGCCGTTCCTTCAGAGCTCAGTGCCGCGAACGGAGCTCCCGCGCGCAATCACATGTCCAGAGGACGCGAACCTGGAAGCAGGACGGCAGCACATGTCGCCGTCCTGTCGCTGAGGTGGCGGCACGGCGGGGGCTTCGTTTTAAGGTAAGTACTACATAATGAGCGATGCATACTAGCTCATTATGCCTTTCTCTTTACAGGGCTTTTTTTTCTCGTTTTATTTTTCAACTTTACTTCCTCTTTAATGAATAATATACATAGAGCACTATGACTGCGTGTGTGTGGGCATGTGTGACCTCAGAATGATGTTGTGTCATGCATTTTAAAAACCAACTCTGTGTATAAGAGGCCCCCTGAACCTGAAGTGCCCCGAAGTGTAAATCTGACACTGTGTTTAGGGGCAGAAATCTGAGCACACCAAAATCACATTCAGGAGTGGAGCTTTTGGGCAAAAAAACCCTTAGATACCTCTAAATGCTTGCAAATGCCTTCAAACGCACCTAAATGCTTGAGCGTTTGTTCATTTCAATGGCCAGAATAAATTACTATTCTGGCCAATTAAATGAATGAATGCCCAAACACTTGACGTGGTTGAATGCATCTAAACATGCCTAAATGCATTTGAAAAATGTGGCTTTAGACACATTTTTAGCGCTGGTTTTCTCCTGCCAGGAGAAAAGTGGCCAGAGGAGCATAGTGTGCATGAGACCTAAAGTTGACCAAACACTGGGTGAATTTCTGCTGGTTCCTAATTTGGATCAGTGTGTGGAGGGCACTACTCTGTCCTACATTTTTCCATTGAAAAGTTGAAGATTGTTGGCTAAAGAGCGCCTGCATTGAATCAGATGCAGCGGCTATCAAAAATACAATAGCTGCGGCAGGAGATTTGTCCATCATGGATGGAAGAATCTGTTGGATTTCTGTTGTGCAGCCCATAGAAATCTATGAGTGTATGGTCAGCTTAATCCCATGCCTGAGGAAAAGTCCTTGCGTGGTCCCAAAGCACTGCTTTTTTATGTGATCATACAAAAATGAAGAGCTTTGCACTTTGAAACAAGCTTGTCCGTGCATTGGCGACATATTTCATCTATAGCTAGCTTGAGTCTCTTTTATCTCTGAGCCACCTTGAATGTATAGGTCATGAGTCCTAGAAAACTCCTTCTCTGATCATAAATTTCGCTGCCAGATCAAAGGGAAACCTCTGGAGTGCTGTTAGCAGGGCATATTTGATTTGTACTACAATTGGCTATGCTTGTCGCACTATTGCCACAGCTTTTCACAGCAGCAAACACATACATTGTGTAACTGGGACCATTGAAGCGTCAATATGCAAAAAAAGAATAACATATATGCAAAAAAAGAATATCATATATAAAATTAGAGGAACACTTTTTATTCAGAGTATAGCATAAAGTCAATTAAACTCCTGGGATATTGATCTGGTCAGTTAAGTAGCAGAGGGGGTTATTAATCAGTTTCAGCTGTTTTGGTGTTAATAAAACTTACAATAGGTGCACTAGATGGGCAACAATGAGACAACCTCCAAAACAGTAATGGTTTTACAGGTGGAGGCCACTGACATTTTTTTCCCCTAATCATGTTTTCTGTCTGTTTTTCACTAGTTTTGCATTTGTTTCAAGAACATGGAGGAGATTCCAGGAGACCGGCAGTTACTCTAGGACAGCTGGACAGGGCCGTAGAAGGTCCTGAACCTATCAGCAGGACCAGTATCTGCTCCTTTGTACAAGGATAAACAGGATGAGTACTACCAGAGCCCTACAAAATGACCCCCAGCAGGCCACTGGTGTGAAAGTCTCTGACCAAACAATCAGAAATAGACTTCATGAGGGTGGCCTGAGGGCCTGACGTCCTCTAGTGGACCCTGTGCTAACTGCCCAGCACCATGGAGCTCAATTGACATTTGCCATTGAACACCAGAATGGACAGCCAGTTCCTGGAGGATGAAGGAATTGATACCATTGAATGGCCCCCACGCTCACCGGACCTAAATCCAATAGAACACCTCTGGGACATTATGTTTCGGTCCATCCGACGCCACCAGGTTGCACCTCAGTCTCTTCAGGAGCTCAGTGATGCCCTGGTCCAGATATGGGACCAGGACATACCCCAGGACACCCTCCGTTGTCTCATTAGGAGAATGCCCCGATGTTGTCAGGCTTGGATACAAGCACGTGGGGGGCATACAAACTACTGACTACAATTTGGAGTTGCTGCATGAAGTTTCAGCAAAATGGACTAGCCTATATATATCTACAGGGCTCCAAATTTAAAGTCCTGAGCTACAAGCCAGGCTAAAGAGTTACTTGCCACCAGTTGCCCCACCCAACCCCTACCCTGTCCCACCCCTAACTCTGCCCCCAAACACACTCTTGTAAAGTATCTCATGAAATGACACTGTTAAATGTTTTATGCAGGATTAAGTTACAAAAATAAATATTAACAACAACAACTTTATCAGTACCCATCAGTGCAGCCTCATCAATGCCCATCAATGCAGCCTATCAGTGCCCATCAGTGCAGCATATCAGTACAGCCTCATCTGTGCAGTTTATCAGTGCCAATCAGTGCCGCCCCATCAGTGCCCATCAATGCAGCCTTATCATTGCCCATCAGTTCCCATCAATGCGGCCTCATCAATGCCTATTGATGTAGCCTCATCAGTGCCCATCTATGCAGCCCCATCTGTGCCACCTCATCAGTGCCCATCAATGCAGCCTCATCAGTGCCCATCAATGCAGCATATCATTGCCTATCAGTGCCCATCAGTGCGCATCAATGCAGTCTATCAGTGCCTATCAATGCAGTCTATCAGTGCCCATCAATGCAGCCTATCAGTGCCTATCAATGCAGCATATCACTGCATGGGGATCACAGGAAGGAATCGGGAGGAGAGCCAACTCACACAGATCGGAGATCTTCCGTTGTGACACAGCTTTAATCTAAAACTCCGACTGCTGTTAACCACTTATGCCCCGGAAGATTTTACCCCCTTCCTGACCAGGGCCTATTTTGTGATTCGGCACTGCGTGATTTTAACGGACAATTGCGCGGTCATGCAACGCTGTACCCAAACAAATTTTTCTTACAAACAGAGCTTTCTTTTGGTGGTATTTGCTCACCTGTGCGATTTTTTACTTTTTGCGCTATAAACAAAAAAAGCGCGTCAATTTTGCAAAAATAACAATATTTTTCACATTTTTTTACATGAAATTCCCCCCCAAAAAATGTAAAAATCAAAATTTTTTAACATTTTAGGCCAATTTGTTTTCTACTACATATGTTTGGTAAAAAAAATCCCAAAAAGCGTATTTTGATTGGTTTGCCCAAAAGTTATTGCGTTTACTAACTAAGGGAAAGATTTTTGTAATTTTTGTTGTTTTTTTTAACGCGTAATGGCGGCAATCTGCGATTTTTTTGCGGCACTGCGACATTGCGGCGGACAGATCGGACCTTAACCTTGGGGTTACCAGTGACATTACTGCAGTAATCAGTGCTATACATATGCACTGTTACTGTAAAATGACACTGGCAGTGAACGGGTTAACTTTTTTTTGAGAGGGAGGGGTTATGTGTGTCCCTAGGGGCGTGATTCTAACTGTGATTGGCTGTGGCTTGAGGTGTATGAACAGTGATCAATGGTCCTACATAGTAGAACCGTATGATCACTATTCATACACAGGGGAGAATGACAGGCGGCTTGTTTACATTAGCCGCCTGCCTTTCTCCCGCTCTAACGGACGATCGCGAGTGACCGGCGGACATCGGGTCCGCCGGTCACACGCGCGGGGGGTCCGTGACCGTGCGGGAGCGGGAGCGTGCCTCCGACGGCGCGCGCTCGCTCCCTAGGCCCTCACAGGCTAGTGACGTAGCCCTACGTCGCTCTGCCTGTGAGGGCCTGACTGCCGATGTAAATAGTCGTGCGGCGGTCGGCAAGCGGTTAAACAAAGTCCCGCCCCCTGGACCGGCTCCTATGACAGATGTCACATTACTTAAATTTCCTGGCGGTGGACCAGTATTCTGTCTTATCATTGGAGCCGGTCCAGGAGACAGAACTTTGTTTGACAGCAGCCATAGTTTGCAGATTCAAGCTGTGTCACAGCGGGAGATCCCCACTCTGTGCGATCCGGCTGCCTCTCCTCTTCCTCTGCTCTCCCTTCTCCACAGTTTACGGTGATCACTGGGAGGAGAATTGGCACCCAACCCCCTCTCCGATTTGGCTCTACACTGGCCCTCACCTTATTTCCACTCGCACAAATGCAAGCAGGTGAGTGGAAATTTTGAGGGCTGTAAATAAATAAATAAATATATATATATATATATAAATATAAAAATATGTGTTTTTCTTTTTTGTTCTGCATATTGGTGTCTGAAACATTAATTTCGACTGATTACTGGACATAAGGAGTTGCGACCATAATGATAAGCATCCCCACATGGAATTTTATGTTACATATGAGCAAACAAGTTTGGTAATGGATCTGTTGTTTGAGACTCCAGTAGATATATTATTTGCACTCACTTATTTAACAGGAATGAATGTATGGGATGCTCAATTGTTTGTAGAAGATTTATAAGGTCCCTGTTAAGTTTTGGCAGTAGTGTATGTGTGTTGATGTGTGTTTGTAAAGGTTTATAGACAGATGCTTTGTCATTTAATAAGATACTGCAAAGAGAAATAGTCACAATAAAATTAGTAACACTAAGCAACCAGTCAGAATTCACATCAGCTGAGAAATGACCTAAAGCCTCTTGTCAGACTTATTTGTCTATCCTTTCAGCATGGTTTAATCATGGTGGATTAATTGTACCATAGGCCCCAGGCTGTTTTCAGTTCATAGACCCCCTGACAGTTTAATTGGATCCCACATAAGGGTCAGTGTGCACAGACATTTGTGTTTTCATTTTGATGTGCATTTGTGAAACATTTCTGCAGGATTTAGACCGTAGTGTAGTGTTTGAGTTTTGAATTGGATTTTATGCAATGTTACACTCATTGAAAATAACCTTGTGAGTGATACATAATATTAAAAACAAGGCTTCCTTTTACAAGCACTGTGCATATGTATTGTGTATGATTATTAGAATATTAATTGAAAGAAGCCTTTACTGAGAGCAACTCAAAGGTTGGCATTCGATTATGGAAAGAGGCCAAAGATTTGCAAACTGAAATAGATTTCTATGAAGAGCTCATGAGTGCAGAACTTTTCTAGCATCCTGATGGACTACCCTTGGAGTCAGGGGCTCCAGGCAGCTTTCTGTTCTGCTGTAATTATAATCTGCCACTGAGCATGATTTAATAAGAACCTGGGCAAAGAAAACTGAAGGGCATCACAAGCTTTAGATTGTTTGTTTCGTTTGAAAATCAAAATTAAGAGCCTTTTGTGGGCATCAGTTCAATATGTGCTCAATATCTGGCCAGTATTTGCACCATATGTATTTTTAATTGACTTACCAGGTAGCATTGCTACTGACAAATTAAAGCATAACTCCAATCATTTTTTATTTTTATTTGGAGAAGGTGGATTACATTTTTTGTCTATTACTCGGCTAGGATGATTTTTCCTCACTTCCTGTCCCTGTGACATAGGACAAGAAATGAGGAGCAGTTGTCTGTGGCACAGCAAGCATTATACTAGAAAGGGAGAAACACCGCCACACACCAGCTCGGCCCAAAAAGTGATTCAACATAGACAGCTTTCAACAGAAGATAGCTTCAGCCTAACTCCACATGGGATAATCATGGAGGCCCTCCCTAATTAAGCCCCGTGGGCAGAGGGAAATGCGTCAGAGATGCGACCTGGGTTGTGTCAGGCTGAAGCCATTTTGCTGATTCCCCTTTCAGGCCGGGTGGGTGTGCAGCGGTGTTTCTCTATTTCCAGCATATGCTACAGTGCCAATGCATGGGCTTCTTAACTGCCTGGACCCATGAGTAGCAGTCATTGGAGTTGAAGGATGGTTGTCTGGAGCGGCACCCCTAGTTTCTTAGGGTTACGGTGAGCATTATACTATATATTTTAATAAACTCTTAACCATTCCCCATTATACTAAAATTATGCTTTTGCTTGGCATTCATTAGAGAGATTTCCCAACACTTTCATTCATCATGACAGTAAAAGGAAATTTCCAAAATGGGTATATAGACAGTAATAAAAACCTGACAAAAGGCTCTAACACATTCAAACAAATTCAAAACTAAATGACAACTTTTGCCAGGAATTGGGCTTTAATTTGCCACTATTGAGAAAACGACTTATTGCAAAAGCTGGGGGTATGCTAGAGTTAAACATGCTAATTTGAAGCAGAATTACACTGCATCTGAGCACCACAAACCAAAATCACTATTTATTTCATTCATGTCTCAGTGCTTTATTTCGCTGAGAAATTACTTTGAAAAACACACCCCTAGCACTTCTGGCTGTGGCCATCTTGAGTAGAGACAGAGGTTTCATGTAGCATTTACTGGAATGCATCTGCCCTTAGCTCAGGCATACATGCATTTTTTGCGTGTTGTGGTATGGTGCAATAATATGTATGTTTTACAGAAAATTATCTGAATATATGCAATGCATGTGTGCAGCCAGCATGCTTTGGTACTGAAAATATCCAGCTTGGTTAGGCGTTTGAAGTAGATCCATGAATTATGGTTAAAAACGGGAGGGGGAAGGTTTTGTGCTTGTCACACATACATGGCAGGGAAGAGGTCTATTTCACACAGTAATATATTATTCAAAGGAGGAGGGGTGGGGTCCAGAAAGGTATGTGCACTGGGCTCAATGTTGTTATGTAGAACTGCCTTACTGACAGAAGTGACAACAGTGTCATGCCTGTCAGAAGGAGTGAGGAGCTTGGAATCCAACAGCTCCCGGAGAGAGGGTTCAGCTTTCTCCTCTCTACAATGGCAGCCATACTGCACTGTGACACCCCTTTCACTGGACACAACATTTGAAGAGAAGACTGCTGTGATGTCCCTTCAAGTGGTTCTAAAGGCATTTTTTTTACCTTAACGCATTCCCCGCATTAAGGTTAAAAATATCCCAGTTGTTGTATTGCCCCCTCATCCTCCTTATACTTGCCTAAGCCCTCTCTTGATTCAGTACTGTGCCCATCTGTAGCGGTGCTGGTCTCTCTCCCTCCTCACAGTACTCAGTGAGAGCAGCGGGTGCTGCTGTCAATAAAATCCTGTGAGGAGGAAGCAGGGGGCGGGGCTGAGCCACACTGTATGTGTCTATAGACACACACAGCCTGGCTCGGGAGCAAACCCACAGGTGCGCCCCCATAGGAAATGCTTCCTATGATGGTTCATTGAGAAGAGGAGGAGCCTGATCCAAGAAAAAGAGAGGATTTTAAATACAACATGATTAACATTTAAGAAAAAAAAAAGAAAAGAAAAAAACACAAGCCTTTACAATTACTTTCAGGTTTGACCAAGAGACAGCCAGCAAAGTAAGCACTGTCTAGGGATGGGCCTGTTTAGTTTAATGCAGCCACAAAGCACCCCTCAGCCACCCAGCATCCCCTTTTCTTAGTCCCATTGATACAGATGTCTAATTAGTTTTTCTTGGACTGACACCACTGACAGTGATATTTGTTTCACCACTGAGTTTGGTGCAGCAGCTATTTTCACAGGGACACTTTTTTCCCTACAGTGACACATCGCACAGAACACTTTCCTTCCACTAACAACAGGGATATTTTTTCATTCCAGTGACACGATCAAGGCAGGGACATTTTTTCTCACTCCAATGCCAGGGTGTTTCTTCTTTCACCATTATTAGCTCCATATTTTTCTAAGGCACAGAATGTGCGCTGCTATAAAACTCTTCAGTTGGTTGTGGTGTGCCCCAACCACTGGCATTATTTTGGTGCATGTTATAACCAATACATGTGTTTTGGCTGTATAGCTTTTGTACATGAAGGAGAGCAGTTATGAATGAAGTAGTGCACATCACTTCATAGATATCTGTGGGTACAAGTGGGCTGTTTATTGGAAATACAGGTTTTAAGGCTTAGTTACCACTGTAATATACTGTATCTGTTCATTGGTACCTTACGTGCATAAAGAGAGAATACATCATAGATGCTTTTATACAAGTATATATGTTTGCTAAACTAAATGTTTACTATTTTTGTATTGGCTTTTCAAATGCATTTAGAATGGTAATAAACTCTAAACAAATGCTGTAATAAAATTGCTGTAAATATTTGCATATTATTTTTGTCTCAATTGCTCTGCAGTTGTCCCTCTGAACATCATTGTGTACCCCTGTACCCCTGAAGAAGCGGATCACCCCGCGAAACATATAGGGCCGTGGGTAGTTGTTAACCTGAGGAAGTATTCTGGAATCTACCAGGTTATCTTGGTCTTCTGGTACTTCCCTATGGTTTAACCACTTAAGCCCCGGAAGATTTTACCCCCTTCCTGACCAGGGGGTATTTTGCGATTCGGCACTGCGTGACTTTAACAGACAATTGCGCGGTCGTGCGACGCTGTACCTAAACGAATTTGATGTCCTATTTTTCCCACAAACAGAGCTTTCTTTTGGTGGTATTTATTTGATCACCTGTGCGATTTTTTGATCATGCGCTATAAACAAAAAAAGAGCGTCAATTTTGCAAAAATAACAATATTTTTCACATTTTTTTATATGAAATTCCCCCCAAAAAAATGTAAAAATCAAAATTTTTTAACATTTTCAGCCAATTTGTTTTATGCTACATATGTTTGGTAAAAAAAAATCGCAAAAAGCATATTTTGATTGGTTTGAATTGGATTGAAAAGTTATCGCATTTACTAACAAAGGGAAAGATTTTTGTCATTTTTGTTGTTTTTTTTTAACGAGTAATGGCGGCGATCTGCGATTTTTTTTGCAGGACTGCGACATTGCGGCGGACAGATCGGACCCTTGACTGACATTTTTGACACTTTTGGGGTTACCAGTGACATTACTGCAGTAATCAGTGCTATACATATGCACTGTTACTGTAAAAATGACACTGGCAGGGAAGGAGTTAACTGTATTGGAGAGGGAGGGGTTAAGTGTGTCCTAGGGGCGTGTTTCTAACTGTGATTTGACATGGCTACTTGTGTAAGAACAGAGATCAACGGTCCTACATAGTAGACCTGTCTGATCTCCATTTTTACACAGGGGAGAATGACAGGCGGCTTTGTTTACATTAGCCGCCTGCCTTTCTCCCTTCCCGGCGAACGATCGCGAGTGACCGGCGGACATCGGGTCACACGCACTGACTTGTTAGGGAACGAGCCAGGGCGGGCGCGCACCTCAGCGGGCGTGCACTTGCCCGCTATTGGCTCACAAGCGAGTGACAGGCTAGTGACGTATCGGTATGTCACTTTGCCTGGCCGGGGCTGACCGCCGCAGTATATGTACTTGCGGCGGTCGGCAAGTGGTTAAAACACAATTCAACAAATATATGAGGTTCACAACTTTATTGATCTGTTTTTTTACTTGGACTACCAATTGTCCTTAATGTTCTTTGTATGTAATTTGTTTCTCCTGTCTTGTTTTGTCAACTGTGTTCAATAAAATAAATGTTTTTATATAAAATATATTACACTAGTGTCGTCTAGAAAACCATTATTATTGGTCATTGACGGTACCCGGAAAGTCCCGATTTTTGCCCCATACCCTTCCTTGTTTTCCTTTTTTTAAATGTTTACTACAATGAATATATTGTAAGCATCAGAACCTATATTATCTTCAACTTTTCTTCCAGTTCCATGTAGATGTAGTATGGGTACCACAGAATGCACAGTTACCCAGCACAGAACTAGGGAACAAATGAGGAGAGCTTTGACTGTTTATTGTTTATCTGGCTACTGAGAAATTGGGAAAAAAATAATTCACATTTCAGCATCTCAAAGTAAAGTGCACTTCTTTGCAATAAAGGAAATGAATTTAGAAATGGCTTGGCACACAATTGCTCAGATTACTTTTGCAGTTTTCAGTCCTCAGAATGCCTCTTTCAGACTTGTGAACGCTTTCATAACAATCACAAGAATAATATCTAACGCAGACAGATATTCCCTTCGCCTTCAAGGTACGGACATTTTACATAGGTTTCAATTTCTGTTTAATGGAGATAGACTTATATAATTGCAAAATAAAATATGTGTATTTCATGAGTGTATTCGCTCTTCAATACAAAACGAATCCACAGTCAGGCTACAGCCATTTTAGCTGCTCTTTGTAGCCTGCAGCCACTGAAAGTGTATAGTCGCCAGCGACAGAGAACGGCTAATGGCTTTAATAACATAGATATGTTGTTGAGGAGGGAAGAAAAGTATTGTGGGAAGAACATTAGCCAAACAAGAAATAGAAGCACTAAGTGGCTTTTTTGTAGCTTGAGCGAGAATTGATTTTCATGCAATGCCTGGATGTATGGGCATGTTTTGATTTGAATAGTGCAGACACGATGAGCCAGAGAACAGCCAGCCATATAATTGCTACAGGTAGATGCCTCTTTGGACGTTAGTAAAGATCTGGGTGCTTTAGGTAATTGAGTTGTTTGTTATAGAGCAGCATTAAAAAAAAAAACTATGTCAAAAACGTATCAGTGTTAATTCACGTCTGAGGTAACCTGAAGTAAATTGGAAATAAAACCTTTAAGCTGGGAAAAGTGTTTGTCGGTATTTTCTGCTGGTGCCAGCAGCAATTAAATGTTGAAAAGCAGCTTCCTTCTTTGTTATTGTTCCCATGTATATATTGAAATGGCCGGGCCTGTGTTTTTTCTTTTCTTTTCTTTTTTTTATTCTGAGAGCATTTACATTTCGGCCCTGCAGTAATGTGATAGACAGTTTCAGCAATTTATTTTCCGTTTTGTGGGCTGAACTGCCAAATACATCTTATTGGTAAGGAATATAAAGTATGGAGAGCTTGTTAAGGGCCTAACTTAACTTCTTAATATGCAGTAAATTTGCATGCCCAAAATGAGTCACATGCAAGTTGTGTTTTCATATGATAATGGAGCAGAGGAACTATGACAGATGGGGACATTAGTGTTCATCAGAGTCATTCTTGGTGTCTCCATGGTTTCATTTCTTTAATATTTCTCCAGTTTAACCCCTTTTAAATCTCATGCCAGTATGAACACACTACTGGCATCTACAGATTTGTCACAGCAAACAGTTAACATCTCAGTCTTCGTTAACAAAAATAATGGCGTGTGTGCTGTGTGTCAGTTCTGTTTCACATCATTTACATGTCTATATTTTCTTCTAATTGTCTTCAGCGCGTGAATTGTATTGATTTTATTGTGATATAAACTAATATTGTGTTAAAACATAGCAGAATGTTTTCTAGACGATGTGAGGAAGATTACGTTTTTACTGAATGGAAAGAAGAAAATTGATCTGAAAATTAATCCAAGATCTATCTTGTATAACGTTGATTCATTCATTCAAAACTGTTCTTGGACAAATAGGTGAGTTAGTTGTACACATTCATAGTTTACAGTGACAAGGAAATATTTAGGGTTAATGCGCCTTTAAATAAGTTACTGGAATATTCTAAAAATACACTAGAAAAGCTTGATGCTAGAATTGCATATGTTTTTTTTACTCATTTGCATAGCAGTAACATTTTCCAAAGCAACCACTTAATTACACAAGTCCCAGCCACTGATTTAAAATAGTGGCCAAACAACAGCCTGTCTGAAGGCCCTTGCTGACACTAGCCCTTGAAGCACCAGCTGTCAGTGTCAGCCAGCCAGACAGACATTTTGACCACTTTGACCAGGCTGATGCCTGGGGAGAGAGATTTACTATAAGTGGAACTCAGAGAAACAATACTGGGAGACTAGCTAGAAGGCTGAATTCCTTGCTGTGTGATGCTGAAACCCTTGTGAGGGGGACCACCTTGGTGTTGAGGAATTTTCTTTTAAATAAAAATGGGCAGAAAGGCTTTTATATGCAAGTTGGTGATAGAACTTTACAATTCTCCTTTACTGGGGGAATCTTAAATTATAGATAGTTGTGTTGGGAAGCATTAGAGACAATGTATTATTTTCTACATTTTTACTATTTCTTCCAAATAAAAAGCAAGGAAGTAAAATATATGTATCCAAATGTGCTACCAAATTAAAGTCCTATCTGTTCAAAAAAATGAAAAAGAATTAACACTGTAAGACACCAAGGAATTTAGAAAGAAAAGTGCTTGGGGCTTAACTGGTTCATAGAATACACAGAACTTCTAAAGGCCCACACACACGAGTCTAAATTCGGCCGGGAATTTTCGTCCGACGACCGATCTGCTGATTTTCGGCTTGTTAGTAAGATGCTTCCGACAACCGACTCCGACTTTTCGGCCGAAAAAAATCTGGTGTGCAGGCTATAAAATTTTTGTCCTCCGTCAAAACACGTCTGATTTTCGTGCAGTCAGTACAGATTTCGACAGGGAAAAATCTTATGAACAAGACTGGGCATGCTCAGAGAAGAAAGAACACAAAGAAAGCAAACCAACACATGACATCACTTCTGAAGTAGAATTTTGTCATGCAGGAAAATTCGTGTGCAGTCTAGGCACATTCCAACCAACAAAACACCACTCTGGACAAAAGATGGACGACCGGTCGGCGGAAATTCGTTGCGTGTGTACTAGGCTTTAGTATTGTGGCTCTGCAGGACCAATGTTCTGGTTAAATTTCTTACCACGGCCAGCACTAGTTGGGTTTTGTATGTTTGCATTGTTTCCTATGGAGGCCTCATCCCATAATACCATATTAATACCGGAAGGTTAAATGGTTACACCCAAACTGAACTTATTGTGTGTGTTGTGACAGGGGATACACTCAGGTGGTAGCTTTTTGTCAGGAAGGCACTGTATAAAACAGTCTCTTTGAGGGATCACTGGTCCCATGTTTTGTTTCTTTTTCGGTATGAACTGAAAGCAGCCTACTTAAAGTGTTACTAAACCTATTCACTATATCTTGATTCCTACAGTACAGAGAACATGGAATTGCAATTATTTTAGTAAATTAAAATGGCTAAATGCCTTTTCTCATCAGCAGTATAAAGCAGTCTTATGACTTCTATCAGTGTCTAGTTAAAGCTTGTAGGAGGAGTTTACATTTTCCTCTGACTGTCCTATGAGCCTGCAGTACCCCTGACTCTCTGTCTGGACAGCACTGATTGGCCCTGTGCTGATCACATGCACCCTCACAAAAAAAGAAAACACACCAACCTAAGCATGTGCAGAGTGCCCCCAAGGCTCTGTACTATCAGGAGATAAGGGTCCAGATCGATCCTCCGGGTGCTCCACAAGCCATTCACTTGCTTTCCTGGGCTCAGGGGGATGGATGGGACGTGGAATCTCAGCTTAAATTCATACACAGCTATATTAGATCTCTGCCCACTAAAGCAGACTTTGAACATCGTTTTAAGAGGATTGAAAAGACTTACAGGCCAGAGATCTCTGAGCTTAAAAGGAACATTGGGATCTATATTGAGTATACCGAAAACACTACAAATAGCCTTTGCAATGCTTTGCAATCACATCAAATTCTTAATACTCGTACTGTTATACTGCAGCAACTCTCCTACCAGGAGGATGATATAGAAAATAGGAATCGCCGCAATAATATAAGAATCTGTGGGTTGCCTGAATCTGTAGAACCAAAGTATTCTTCCATGGCCGAGACTGCAATCTTTAACCAACTACTGCAAAAAACCTAAAAAGGACCCTATTGAATTGGACCGTGTCCATGGGACCTCTGGTCCATGTAATCCAGATCCTTCCTTTGTAATTGACACCCTATGCAGGGTCCATTTCTACAAGGTAAAGGAGGCCATTTTGCATGCTGCCAGCAATCAAGACATTATACTCTTCAATGACATTCAAGTCATGGTTTTCCCAGGTCTCTCCTGCCAAACTCTGGCTATGCAAAAGGCCCTGAAACCACTTACGCAGCTCCCGCAGGAACGCAGGATCAGATACCAGTGGCATTTTCCCTTTCACCTCCAAGTACACCAGGAGGCCAATCGGCTTTTTTCCGTACTTTAGGAGATTTACCAACCTTCCTTAGCACCCTGGAGCTCCCCCAAGTTGCCTTGCCTTACTGGCTATTTATTCCAACTACCCCTGGGTTGCCTTTTGCTCTGCAATAGCAGAAACAAGGCCGCAAACGCAGATCCAGATCCTCTTCTCACAAAGCCCTGAATGACTGCACTTTCCCCTGGAAACCCCTCAGTTGTTTTCCCTGCTCAAGAGTTGTTTTTGCACATCTCCAGGATCTAGGCCTTATTGCCTCTGGAGCTTGTTTGCTCTACCTTTTGAACTTTGTTTTACTGCTTCCATTTACAGTTCTATCCATCCTAAAGGGTCTAAATGAGATTTTAGAATTTTTAAAAGCTATGCCTTATCTACATTGTTTATATGTGTTCGGCTTCCTTAATTTTCATGTTGTTCTCTATGTTTCCCGTGTCCATATCATTATACATGTTTCACTCCTTGAAAGTTTTCTTGGCTTAACAATATTTGATTATATCTCTTCAAGCTATTTACCCTGTGGGCTGGGGGGTCTGGCAGTTGCTTTGTGCCTCTTCCACATTCCCCCATCCAACATTGGTGCACATCTCCCTTTTATTTTTCTCCATGTATTTATTTTCTTGTGTATTTTCTTGTTTCTTAACTCTTTTTCCTTTTCCCTGTCATGCTGGGAGGTTCACATCCATTGATCCCCCCCCCCCCCCCTATACTTTATACCATGGCATTTGACTGTCCTGTGAATTTATCAACTTACAGTTGTAGAGGGCTTAATACACCAGAGAAGTGGAGCCAAATCCTATTTCACTTTCACAAAATGTGCTCTCATATATTACTCCTACAGGAAACGAAGATCATGCCCCCGTTTATTTAAAGTTAGTGGGACCACCGGCGGCCTGAAGGGGAATTCTTAATTTTATGGTTGATCATTCTTCGGACACCACTGCCCCCTCACACAATGGGGGGCTATGAAATGTGTTGTCCAGGGCATACTTATCCAACACAGTTCCCGCCTAAAAAGATTAGGGCAGACGAAATCCTTTGACTACTTACCACCATAGCAGAACTTGAATCACTTCATAAACGGAACCTGGACCCTTCTACCTATGTTACTTTGTCCAATGCCTCTCTTGATTTCCTTCAGCTTTTAGATTCTCATTCTTTAATTGCTCGCGACAAGGCACGTAATTATCATTTTTCTTTAGCCAATAAATGTGTTCAGCATCTGGTGAGGATTCTACACCCTAGACCTCCTCGCCACCCTATTGCATTTATTACCCAATCTAATATGGAAAATATTTTTTTTTTTTCTCACATAAAGTTTTATTAAACAGATCATGCCAGCAGTACAAAATCCAAATCAAATACATTACAGTAGAATGTTTCTTGAAACAGTTACACACACAATGCCTCCTGTGCTTAGGAAAATGGCCCCTCCGGATGGTTGTGCTTTATGTCTTCATTACTCTTAGAAACGGGTAACCACGGTCTTGCTGCTCCTGTGATGTCGTTGTTGCGATAATATAGAATAGATAAAATCATTTTTCCTTTTAATGGCAAGCTAAGGGCATTTCCTATTTAGGGATTACGATCTCTCCAATTTGTCAGATTTGTATACCCTGAACTATACTCCTCTTTTCTCATGTATTAGGAAGGGCCTGGGTTCCTGGGGGAGTTTGGCTGCATCTAAAGATGGATACTCTACCCAAACTGTTATACCTATTTCAGACTATTCTTATCCTGGTCCCTAAATAATTTTTCATTTCCTTGCGATCTCCATCTATTCATTTCATCTGGAACCGCGGCTTCTCCAGGATCAAATATAAATGACTTACTCTAGCTATGGAATGTGAGAGAGTATGCCCCTTCTGGACTCAGGTATTTAAGGTTTAGAGCACTATTTATGAGGAACCTTTAACACCAACCCCACCAATTGTCCTTCTCTCTATGCTTCCTGGTTCTATGGTGTCCCAGAAAAGCAGCCTCTTCTGCATCTTTTTATCCGCAGCACGCCAACTCATGCCTTTCTATTGGAAGTCCGAAACCACAACGCAATTATCCTTGTGGGTTTCTTCTGTGAACGACATAATGCGCCAGTTCTACCTTGACCACAGGTATTCTGTGGTATGGATCTACGATATTGCTCTCCCCAATTTCACATATCAATACTGTAAGGGATTAGCTCGGTGGTAGGCGTGGATGACCCCTTTGGGGGTGCGTTTTCACAGAGAGATAGCCGACAAGTGCTTGCAAACAAACAGTGTGGTTTATTAAATGGTGTTTTCTTCACCAGGCTGTATGCAGCAAAACATCCAAAATAAAATAAAAGACAAAATAAATCCTTGCCTCTGTGGGCGGCTACCTTCTCACAGCTGGAACCTACCTAAGAAGTCTTTCCAACCTACTGTTGGGCCGACACTGCTGATCCTACAGCAGACACTCAAATGTCCATTTGTTTGCTTTTCACACAGCACAAACATTGTCCATTGAACATGTCCCTTTGTTTTCTTTCACACAGCACATGTTCATTTATAACAGGATCCTTTACTCTTCAGATTCTTCACATTGAACATAGTTCATTTAACAGGTCCCTTTACTCTTCACACTCTTCCCATGGAACACTTTGTCTTCTCACCTTTTAGACGTCTTCACTCGTGGTTACCCTCCTTAGCTTCACATCGCTTTAGGGGGTCTTCTCCCATGCTCACCAGCTTGTCGGGAGGCACACATCCGACTGTCCCCCTCTCCCAGCCCACACGGCGACAGGCGGCAGCAGTCCTTCTCCCATGCCCACACGGCGTCGGGAGGTACACGTATGTCTGTCCTCCTCTTCCCAGCTCACACAGCGACAGGAGGCAGCACTCAATAGATTTTCTCTGGACAAATTATAGAGTCCTTGATCTCCTCATTCTGAACAGCTGAATGGTTTTCAACTTCCTGCTGGCTCTCTCTGCAGCCAACACCCTATAGTATCAGTGAACTTTCAAAGCAGGTGGGAATGTATCTCCTTCCTGTGACTACATTCCCAGATTTACCTGACTTCCTGTCACATACCCCCCCTCTTGTTTCAACCCTAGGGTTGGGACACATATTTCCAGGCACGCATGTGTCAGGCACTGCTGACTCACTGATAAGCCTCCTATTATCCTCAAGCTTCCGGATGAAACTGTTTCTGTCATCTTCACTGACAGATTTCTCATAAATGCCACACAGTTTGTCTCTCATCTCATATACACATTCTTCAACTGCATTTTTGGCATAATTTTGCTCCTTCTCGTTTCTGTCATCTTCATTGACAGCTTTCTCATAAATGTCAGACGGCTTGTCCCTCATAACCGTCTGTCCAATCCACCATGGAGGACCGTGATCCATAGGCAACTCAATTGGGCTAGTCTTAATGTCTTCAACATTCTTAAGACGCCTCTCTCTGCAATCCATAAATGTTTTCCACAAAACTTTGAGAACCTTTGCTTCACTAAGGTTTGTTCCAAGTAGGGACTCTTGACATCCCTCTGTGACTTGAGTTGCCTCTCCATACAGCTGTACACAATCATTGACTTTTTGTTGTAAAAGGGAATGATCTTCCTTCTTGAGCTTTGCTTGCTCTAAGATGCTGTGCAGAGGATTTTCCAATTGAGACAACAGGCTGTCACACATTTCTTCAAAGTGACCCCTGTTCCTTTTCCCAGAGACATCAATATCATTCACCAAACATTTCATATTCATAGGCAGATCTGAAGCATTTGCACTCATCAACTTCTTAAACTTTTCGCCCTCCTGAGCGAGTCGCAGTAAAGGCCTACTATTTGATTTGATATTCAGTTTATATTTCTTGCCAAACTCTTCACAGAAGTAGCCAACCAGAACATCATCAACTTTCCTTCCACCAACATAGGGGTTAAAGGCAACAACACAGTTGAACCCAGCGATCTGGGTGGTATCCATTATAGACCTCCTCTCTGCATCAGTGAAGAAGCATGGAACTGCAACACATTCTTTTACAGGTTTCTTCAATGCACTTTCTGCTGAACTATTTGACCGCTCAAGGTCACCTAGTTCTTTTTCTCTATCTGAATTCCACATGGAATGCATCTCAAGATCACGATCAAACTTCTGCCACCCGTCTTTCACCAGTTCCATTTTGGAAACACTCCCTGAAAGGCACTTATTCATTTGCTTCACGTTTTCACCAACAGCCTTAGTTTTCTCCACTAGGTGGCGTTTGCTTTTTTCTCCCAGATTTATATCACTTGCTTTAGTTTTCTCCGCTTTAGTTTTCTCCACTAGGTTTTCAGCCTGAACTGAGAAATCATCACATTTCTTACACAACTCTTTTGTTTGCTGAAGCTCTAATGATACATTTTCCACTGCTTGAAGTTTTTGAAGGAACGGTTTATTCCAAAGGG
The DNA here is from genome assembly GCF_965119305.1 of Pelophylax lessonae. NCBI lineage: Eukaryota > Metazoa > Chordata > Amphibia > Anura > Ranidae > Pelophylax > Pelophylax lessonae. Next base: position 203,550,543 of record NC_138771.1, read on the forward strand.
GTGATTCAAGCCACGTGTCATCACATTTCTGAGGCTCACTCAGGACAGACCCCAAAACACTGATCCTTTTAAAAACTGCATCAGGCACACTATCCCCTCTTTGGGACAGATCCTCTGTTGCCTGGAATTCCTCTTCCAGTTCCTGCAACGGAATCTTCATCTCTTCTAGTTGCTGTTCTAAGGCTCGCTTAGACTTTTCTAGCTCCTGAACGCTTTTCACAACATCATCCTTGGAGCTGACCAATTCTTCCATTTCTGTACGCAGCTGTTTGTTAACACTTTCTAGTTCAGCCTTACACTCTAGAGTTTCCTCCAAAGAGCGAGCCAAGAACAGGGCTTTGCTGTCGTTATCACGCACCTCCGTTTCTGCACGTGCGCGTTCTTCTGCATATTTTGCAGACACAGTCTTCTCTTCACCAAGCATCTGATCAAACTTCTTTTTCACATCTTCAACACACTGTAATGAACCAACGCTTTCTTCCATGCGTTTTTTCATATCCGCTATCTGAGCTTGCAATGTTGCGACTTGCTCTGATAGGTTTTTCTTTTCTTCCGCCTCCTCTTTTAATTGTTCCAGGAAGCCATTTTTCTCATCTTCCATTTGTTTGAGCTTTGTGCTAAAACTCAGCCTTTGACACCTCTCTTCCTGTAAGAGTTCCTGCGTGTCTTGCAGCTGCGATTCCAAGATAGAAAAATCTTCCGCAATTTCTCTAGATTTGCTGTCTGCTTGAGAAAGCTGATTTGTAACATTGTCCAACTCAACCTGCAGTCGGTTTGCCTTCTCTAACAGCTTAGCACACAATCGGTCACCTTCTGATATCTTGACTTGCGATTCCAGAAGCCGTGCCTCTACTTTTTCCCTCTTATGTTCACAATCTCCTTTTCCCTGCATAAGAGCCTTCACCTCATTGGCTAGTTTCTGGGAATGAGACTGTAATTCTGCCACACAGGCTTCTTTCTCCTTTAACTGCTGCTGGAAACGTTGGGCTTCACCTTTCCAACTTTCACAGTCTGCACGTAATTCATCTACCACATTGCTCAAAGTGGTGAGCTCATACACAGTACTCAGTAATTTAGCCTCTCTTTCACTTTTCTCGTTGTCGCTGAGAGACAATGTCGCTTTCAGAGCAACATTCTGTTCCTGCGACTCCTGCAGGTCTATTTTTGTAACTTCCAAACACTGAAGACTTTTTTCCAGCTGATTACGCAACTCCAACATTTCACACATACTTTGCTTCTGCAAAGTCTGAATTTCAATTTCCTTTTCCATGAGGATGGTATCTTTCTCCTTTATAGTGTCTTGACATTTTTGCAACTCGACCAAAAGAAGAGCAGTGGATTCTTCCCACTGTAACACATGAGACTTGAGTAGTTCATTCATTTCCTGCAAGTTTCTATGCTCCATTTTAAGCAATTCCAAGGCTTGTTCCTTTTCTTCCATTTTCCGTTGCAAGGCATCCAACTCAGCCCTGCACACATACTCTGTTTCCTCCAAACCGATGGCCTCCATTGGCTGCTGGCGTCTCTGTTTCCAGCCTGCCATGCTCTCTTGATGAGCCTTTTGTTGAGCTGCAAAGCTCCGCTGAAAATCCGCATTTGCCTGCTGTTGAGCTGCATTTGCCTGCTGTTGAGCTGTATTTGATATAATCAGTTGTTTCAACATCTCCTCCATTTTGAGCTTACTTTTCATCTGAGCACACTGCGTCTCCATAGCAGTTTCATCAGTGTTGCTAGGGACAACAACCTTCCTCTTTAGTAGACTCTCTTTAGGCATGGATGGGGCTGGTTCAGACGGCAACATCCCCTCCATCCAAAGAATCCGGTCTCTCATTTCATCTATCTTTGCATTTTTCAGGCGTTTGGACCGCCCCATCTTCAATAACTCCACAAACAAATTTTTCACAGTCCAGCAAACAATTTTCAGACCACTGTCTCTTCAACACATGTAGTTTTTCTCTCTCTTGCAGGATCTCTTTTCCTGCGCACACAGTTTGTGCAGTCACTTGCACCAGACACAACAAAGTTCATCAAATAATTTTGAGACCGCTGTCTCTTTAAAACACTTTTTTTTTTTTTCTGTCAGGATCTTCTCTCCTGCACACATAGATTGTGCAATCTCATGCACCAGATAAAGTTCATCAAACATTTGCACTTCCTTGCAGGGATCTCTGCTTATGCCCACTGCATACCTCCACCATATGTAAGGGATTAGCTCGGTGGTAGGCGTGGATGACCCCTTTGGGGGTGCGTTTTCACAGAGAGATAGCCGACAAGTGCTTGCAAACAAACAGTGTGGTTTATTAAATGGTGTTTTCTTCACCAGGCTGTATGCAGCAAAACATCCAAAATAAAATAAAAGACAAAATAAATCCTTGCCTCTGTGGGCGGCTACCTTCTCACAGCTGGAACCTACCTAAGAAGTCTTTCCAACCTACTGTTGGGCCGACACTGCTGATCCTACAGCAGACACTCAAATGTCCATTTGTTTGCTTTTCACACAGCACAAACATTGTCCATTGAACATGTCCCTTTGTTTTCTTTCACACAGCACATGTTCATTTATAACAGGATCCTTTACTCTTCAGATTCTTCACATTGAACATAGTTCATTTAACAGGTCCCTTTACTCTTCACACTCTTCCCATGGAACACTTTGTCTTCTCACCTTTTAGACGTCTTCACTCGTGGTTACCCTCCTTAGCTTCACATCGCTTTAGGGGGTCTTCTCCCATGCTCACCAGCTTGTCGGGAGGCACACATCCGACTGTCCCCCTCTCCCAGCCCACACGGCGACAGGCGGCAGCAGTCCTTCTCCCATGCCCACACGGCGTCGGGAGGTACACGTATGTCTGTCCTCCTCTTCCCAGCTCACACAGCGACAGGAGGCAGCACTCAATAGATTTTCTCTGGACAAATTATAGAGTCCTTGATCTCCTCATTCTGAACAGCTGAATGGTTTTCAACTTCCTGCTGGCTCTCTCTGCAGCCAACACCCTATAGTATCAGTGAACTTTCAAAGCAGGTGGGAATGTATCTCCTTCCTGTGACTACATTCCCAGATTTACCTGACTTCCTGTCACAATACCTTCTTTGAACCTTATAGCTATTATTGTGTTGCCCCTCCTGGACCCACGGATCCTACTGGGTTCAGTGCTCCCAATGTAACATCCCAGACTTTCCCTTTCCTCCACTCCCTTCTTTTCCTCCCCTCCTTTTTTTTTTCTTTTCTTCTCTTTTGTAATGTCTTCTTTCCTTTCTCTTTTTTTTTCCCTTTTTATCTTTGAGAATAACATGTGTGAGATTTGCATCAAGTGTAGAGCGTTTAAAGGACACCACCACTCGCTTTTTCTTTCTTTTAAGGGCTTTCCTCGCCCATGTTTATTAAAGGAAAGTTCATCAAGCAGAAAAATAATAGGGTTTCCCTTGCAGGGGTTTCAGAATTTCAATCCTCAGCAAAATAAAGGATCATTCAGCCCTTCTGGCTTGTACTTGCAGTGCTGCTGCTGTGGCCTCATACTCCAGGCCCTTGTCTGTCTCCCACAGACTTTGTTTACCCAACAGATCCTTGTGCTTCAACTGACTCCCACGTGGAGCCCTCCTGACTCCTAGGCCAGACCTCATGTCTGCCGAGGTGGAGCTCAGAACCATGGTCAGGTTACTACTAAAAGCCCAGCACACACCTGACCAATTATTATCCTGGCTATACTGAATAGCTGGACCCAGGATTGGAGATTTCATTGCCACCTGGATCACTTCGAAATCTCCACACTCCAAGTCCCTGGAGATCCTCAACCTGCCTGCTTGAGAATTCTTGGTCATGATGGCTTTCTAGACCCTGGCAGGGCAACGCTCTGCCACACATGACATAGAGTTTATTTGTCATATTACCACCATATCAGGTTGTTTGCAAACTGACCATTTTGATGGATTGGAAACAGTCTATGCTGTACTTGAAACTATCCATAATTTTTATGATATGCTATTGGTTTGCATGAGTTATGCTATTATGCCATTACTGATGTGTCTATCTCACATGTCTCTTTTTTATTTGGAATGTTTTTTTTTATAATAATAATAATGAAAACATTTTCAACTCTAAATAAATACATTTACATAGACATTTGTCCCTCTGAAGATTAGAATCTTAAATGCCAGCAACATCATTACACATATTTTTTGGAGCTAATTTAGGGCCCATATGGATGATGCCTCTTACAACAGTACTGTCCTGTGCATTACAGTCTGGGTTCCCAAAAGGGGTAATTGCAGACCAAAATGCCAGCACAACAGCATGGGCTTCAAGTGATTGTAAGGGGGATTTCTTTAAATAAACATGTTATACGTGTTCTGTCTCTAGGACAGAGAGCTAAACCTTCCTGCTCCATAAACTTCAGATACTATATTTCTTTGATCTCAAATTTATTAGAACAAGACAGGTGAAACTACAAACTGATAAAAATAAACATCAATCAGTACAAAATTGCATACAATAAAGAAACAATGATCTATAATTCAGAATGGGATAGCAAGAACTCACTTTTTAAGCTCTCTCACGGGTGATGGCAAGAGATTGAGAAAACATGTCTTGCTGCCTTGCTGTATCTTCTCAAATGGTGGCTGATAAACTTCCTGTAGAAAGCCTACCCATAATACTATGATTCCTACTATTACTATTAAACACATTCTGAGTTTACAATATTGCAGAACAACTGAAGCTATACCAAAAAAGTACAGTAGATGACGCCTGCGCTCTGTATATAACCAACTTGTGTGAATCAAGAAAACTCAACATGTTATTTTAGGCAACATAAATACAAGTAATCAGAATAGAAGTGCGGTGGAAAGAACAATACTTACCTGCTTTATGCAATAGTGTCACGTACCTGATCCGAAGCCGGAGTGTAGAGAGGGCTCCCCCTTGCGGCTAGGTGCAGAGCACCCCTGGAAGTGGGACAGGGAGTGCTGTGCCCAAAGTAGCACGGGTTGCCGGTTGGGATGACCAGATGGAAACAGGAACAGAGCTTGTTGTGAAGTTCCAAGCAGGTCCGGAACACTTTGGCAAGCCGGGCAGTAGCAAGGTGCAACGGGAACAGACTGGGAGAATGCTGGAGAGAAGTCAGGAGCCAAGCCGGGGTCAAGTATTGGAGAAGACAAGCAGGAATCCAAGAGAAAGCCAAGGGGTCAGGAGCCAGGAGAAACAACGTCAAACAGTCTGGGTCGGCAACAGGAAATCACGATCAGCAGGTTTACAGGGCACAGGGAACACGGGAGGCTGTTGATCATCCAGCAACTAGTTGTTGTGATTGCTGGCTTTAAATAGGCCGTTTGGCGCCAAGCGCCATTACGCACTTGCGTGCGCGCATGCGCATTGGCGCACGCACATTCCGGACTGCGTTTGCCCGAGATTGGGCACGCATGCGCATTCGCGCCAATGCGCGAATTCGCTGATTGGCCAAGATGTTGGTAGTACCCTGACAGTGCCCCCCCCCGAGGGGCAGCCTCCGGATGCCCAAGTAAGATCGCTTTTCAGGGAATCTGTTGAAGAATTCTCGCAGGAGTCTGGGAGCGTGTATGTTCTTCGCCGGTTCCCACGAACTTTCCTCTGGTGCATAGCCTTTCCATTTTATTAGATACTGGACCTGCCTTCCTCTTTTCCGGCAATCCATGATGGATTCAACCTCGTACTCAGTTTCTCCATCTACCGTAACAGGAGGTGGAGGCAAGTCATCTCTTCCAGAAAAGGGGCCAGGATTTTCAGGCTTCAGCAGAGAAACGTGGAAGACTGGGTGAATCCTGTATGTGTTTGGAAGACAGAGTTCAAAGGCCACGGGATTGATCATCCTTTTGATCGGAAAGGGGCCAATGAACTTCGGAACCAGATTTTTGGATGGGCAGGACAACTTAAGGTTAACTGTGGAGAGCCACACCTTGTCTCCTACCTTCAGAGCTGGACTGTCCTTCTTCCTCTTGTCATAGAATTCTTTGTAATCCATTTGTGCTTTTTGCAAGGTTTTCTGTAAGAGTAGGAAGTTTTCTTGTATGAGAGCTACCCTGTCTTGGACGGCAGGTACCGTAGCTTCGGGCATAGGTGTAGGCAAAGAAGATGGGTGGAATCCATAGTTAGCCCAGAATGGCGACTGATGAGTGGAGGCATGGATGGAATTGTTATATGCGAATTCTGCACACGGAAGTAAGGCTGCCCAGTTGTCCTGGGAAAAGGTGGAAAAGCAGCAGAGGTATTGCTCCAAGGTCTGGTTAGTCCTTTCAGTTTGGCCGTTAGTTTGAGGGTGGTAGGCTGAAGACAAACAGACCTGGATGTTCAAGACCTTACAGAGGGCCCTCCAGAATCTGGAGGTAAATTGTACCCCCCGATCGGACACGATGCTGCTGGGTAGACCATGTAGCCTTAAGATTTCCTTCACAAAGGTGTGTGCTGTGTCCATGGCCGAAGGAGTACCTATCATGGGCAAAAAGTGGGCCATTTTTGATAGGCGATCCACCACCACCATGATTGTTGAGAATCCATCTGAAGAGGGTAGCTCTACTATGAAGTCCATAGACAACATTTCCCATGGCCGACTTGGGACAGGAAGTGGTCTTAGTAGACCCCAGGCTTGGACGTGGCTGCCCTTGTTACGAAGGCAGGTTGTACAGGAGCTCACATAATTTTGACAGTCTTGCCTTAAGTTTGGCCACCAATAGGCTCGTTGGATTAGTTCCAGAGTTTTGCGGACCCCGAAGTGGCCAGCTAGTTGATGATCATGGCAAGTTTTAAAGACTGCGAGTCTGGTTTCCTGAGGCACAAAGATCTTATCCTTGTGCCAAAAAAGTTTTCCTCGTTTCTCGAGTGAAGGGATCTCAGGAACGGAACATGGGGCAGAGGCTGATTCCAGGGTAGACCTAAGATCTGGTTGCATTAGGAGAAAATTTTGGGAGGACAGGATAGTGCTGGGAGTGGCATCCACCGGGGTTTCAGGGAACATCCGTGAGAGAGCGTCTGCCTTCCCGTTCTTGGAGCCCGGACGGTACGTGAGATGAAAATTGAATCTTGAGAAAAATAATGCCCATCTGGCTTGTCGAGGTCTCAAACGTTTGGCCGATCTGAGATATTCAAGATTTTTGTGGTCGGTGAATATCATTATCGGATGTGCTGCACCTTCTAACAGATACCGCCATTCTTCAAAAGCAGCCTTAATGGCCAGCAGTTCCCGATCACCCACATCGTAATTCCTTTCAGGTTGGCTGAGCTTCCGGGAGAAAAAAGCAACTGGGTGAAGCATCGCCTTGGGTCCTTGGCGTTGGGAGAGAACTGCTCCTGTGGCCACTTCCGAAGCATCGACCTCAAGGACGTAAGGCAAGGCTGGATCTGGATGTTGTAACACAGGGGCACAGGTAAACAGGGCTTTGAGCTTGTCAAATGCCATCTGAGCTGCTGAGGACCATTGAAAACGGGTGTGTTGCCGGGTCATTTGGGTAATGGGAGCAATGATGCGAGAAAAGTCTTTGATGAATCTCCGGTAGAAGTTTGCAAAACCCACAAACCTTTGGATGCCTTTCTTGTCTGTGGGGGCAGGCCACTCCAGGATGGCAGATACTTTTTGAGGATCCATTGCCACTCCATCTGTTGAGATGATCAAGCCCAGGAATTGTATAGACGATTTTTCGAATTCGCACTTTTCTGATTTTGCATAAAGTCCGTGTTTCCTGAGAGTAGCCAGTACCTTCCTTACGTGCATTCTGTGCAGTTCCAAGGTGGCAGAAAAAATGAGGATATCATCCAAGTAAACAATGAGAAAATTGTCCAAAAATTCTCTGAAGATATCATTCACTAGGTGTTGAAAAGTGGCCGGGGCGTTACACAGCCCGAAGGGCATGACAAGGTATTCGTAGTGCCCGAAGCGGGTTCGAAAGGCAGTTTTCCACTCGTCACCCTCGCGGATCCGTACCAGGTTGTAGGCCCCTCGCAAGTCTAGTTTGGTGAAAACTCGGGCGGTACGGAACCTTTGAAAGAGTTCGGGAACGAGGGGAAGAGGGTACCGATTTTTAATGGTAATTTTATTTAGGTCCCTGTAATCCACACATGGCCTGAGAGTGTGATCCTTCTTCTCCACGAAGAAGATCCCAGCTCCTGCCGGGGAAGAAGAAGGACGAATAAATCCCTTCTTGAGGTTCTCATCAATATATTGACGTAAGGCTTCAAGTTCTGTTTCTGAAAGTGGAAAGATACGCCCAAAGGGAATTTCTGCACCGGGCAACAGTTCAATTGGGCAATCATAGGGACGGTGAGGTGGTAGTGCGTCCTCTTTTTTCTTGTCAAAGACATCCAGAAAGTCGTGATAGACCAAAGGGACCTCTTGGCTGGCACTAGAGACCGGCTGAATGGAGAGACAGCTTGTAGACTGCGGGGTTCCAGATGGCATACAGTGTTGGAGGCAGTACATTGATTTAAAGGAAACCTCCCCCTTGAGCCAGTCTATCTGTGGGTTATGTGCCCGTAACCAAGGAATTCCCAAAATTATGGGAAACATGGGTGAAGGAAGAACATCAAAGTGAAGAAATTCCTGATGGTTGGGGCCAGTTGTGGAAAGGATAGGTAGGGTCTCCTGGGTAATGGGCCCTGATCTGGGCATGGTGCCATCTGCAAGATGGATCTCAAGTTTGTGGCCTTTAGTCTGAAGCGGGATATGAAGGGCCTTTGCTAGAGAGATATCCAGGAAGCAACTGCAGGCTCCGGAGTCAATGATGGCTGGCAGCTTGACTTCCCCTTCCGAAACCTGCAAAGACACAGAGAGGACTAGGTGAGTTGGGGAAGGTCCCGGAATCTGGAGATGCATGCAGCTGGGAGAAGGAGACTTACTTGGTCTCACCGGGCAGTTGCGAAGGAAGTGTCCATCTCCTCCACAGTAAAGGCACAGGTTTGCTTGCCGGCGACGAAGTCGTTCAGCAGGAGTTAAAGCTGTGCGGACCGCCCCAATCTGCATCGGTTCGTCAGGAGGAATTGGACTGGCAGCGGTGCCGGAGTTGGTGGAACTTTGGGCAACATCCAAGATGGCTGAAAGAATTGTGCACGTTCCGACCGACGCTCCCGTAAACGTCTGTCCAGCTGAATAGAAAGCTGAATGAGATCTTCCAATGTGGTGGGGGTCTCTGTTCTTGCTAGCTCATCCTTAAGGGTCTCGGATAGGCCTAGCCGATACTGATATTTGAGGGCGGCCTCATTCCAACCCGTGTCTGCAGCCCACCTACGAAAGTCCACGGTATAGTCCTCCACAGGGCGTCAGCCTTGCTGTAACTTGTGGAGGGTTGCCTCGGCAGTGGCCGTGCGTTGCGGGTCATCATACAATTGACCCATAGAAGCAAAGAAAATGTCTATAGAATTCAAGGCAGGGTCTTTCTGTTCCAACAGATGGTGGGCCCATGATTGGGGTTCATCGGATAATAAAGAAATAACAAACCCCACTTTAACTGTCTCTGAGGCAAAAGTTCTAGGCTGTAGAGCCAGATATAGCAGGCAAGCGTTTTTAAACGACTTGAATTTCTTGCGGTCACCAGAGAAACGTTCCGGAGTGGGTACTCTCGGCTCAGGAGGAGGAGCCATCACAGCAGGTGCTGAGTGTCCTGAAGCTGAAGGAGCGGGGGCGGAGACTGCAGCGGATGGACCAGGGGTTGCCGGCAAAGAAGGTGCTGACAGGTTCTGGAGGCGACCTTCTATCTGGAAGTAACCATCTTGGAGTTTCTTAACCGCCTGGGTTAATGCTGTTACTTGTTGACATAAAGCTTCCAACGGGGAGACACCTCTCTCGGCTTCTGTCATGGCTGGATGATAATGTCACGTACCTGATCCGAAGCCGGAGTGTAGAGAGGGCTCCCCCTTGCGGCTAGGTGCAGAGCACCCCTGGAAGTGGGACAGGGAGTGCTGTGCCCAAAGTAGCACGGGTTGCCGGTTGGGATGACCAGATGGAAGCAGGAACAGAGCTTGTTGTGAAGTTCCAAGCAGGTCCGGAACACTTTGGCAAGCCGGGTAGTAGCAAGGTGCAACGGGAACAGACTGGGAGAATGCTGGAGAGAAGTCAGGAGCCAAGCCGGGGTCAAGTATTGGAGAAGACAAGCAGGAATCCAAGAGAAAGCCAAGGGGTCAGGAGCCAGGAGAAACAACGTCAAACAGTCCGGGTCGGCAACAGGAAATCACGATCAGCAGGTTTACAGGGCACAGGGAACACGGGAGGCTGTTGATCATCCAGCAACTAGTTGTTGTGATTGCTGGCTTTAAATAGGCCGTTTGGCGCCAAGCGCCATTACGCACTTGCGTGCGCGCATGCGCATTGGCGCACGCACATTCCGGACTGCGTTTGCCCGAGATTGGGCACGCATGCGCATTCGCGCCAATGCGCGAATTCGCTGATTGGCCAAGATGTTGGTAGTACCCTGACAAATAGTTTTACACAGTGCAGCCGAGATCCTCCTCTTCTAGGATCCCCCACTGATGCTCCTGGCTCCTCCTCTTCTCTGTGTGCCACCATAGGAAGCTGCTTCCTATTGTGGCTCACCTGCAGGTTCAAACTCAAGCAGCGTTGCCTGGGTCTATAGACACAGACAACATTACTCAGCCCTGCCCCCTGATTCCTCATCACAGGATTTGACTGACAGCAGGTGCCAATGGCTCCCATTGCTATTAATATGACCTGTGAAGTGGGAGAGAGTGGAGAAAGCTGCTACTCTGTGGCACAGGCAAGTGTGGGGGCTGACAGAAGGAGCTGTACACAGAGGGTTTTTTTGTAATGCAGAGAATGATTCATGTAAAAAAGACTTCTGCCTTTAGAACCACGTGAATGTCAATCCAAATATATGAAGATGTATTTTTTCATCTGGGTCCTTTAAAAGTAATAAAACATATGTATTAGGGATCGACCGATTATTGGCAACACCAATATATCGGGGGCCGATATGCACTTTCCCCGATATATTGGAATCGGCCCCTGAGGTTACCGATATTGCCAATATTTCGGAAAGTGCTTGTACGGGAGTGATGCCTGCAGCTAGAGGCTTCATTCCGGTACCAGCGTCCATAGCCGACGGTTGGCTGTCTTGTAATGACAACCGATGCAGCTGAGAAGCCGCTCGGCTGTCATTACAAGGAGCAGGAGGGAACGCCCCCCCTCCCGCCGCCTTCCACGGCTCGCCCGGGTCTCTCATCCCACCGGGAGACCTGGGCATCCTACCTGCATGGCTGCCGAATAAATAGAAGATCCAATCAAAGCCGCATTCGGCTCTGATCGGGTCTCCATGTAAAAAACCCAGAAGTGATGTCATAACATCACTTCCGGGTACTCGGTGCCAAATTCAAAAAAATGACAACATTCAAAACAGCCAAACTTGCCATTTTGAATGCTTTTAAGTGCAGAGGAGGGGTTTGGGGTCTTTAAGACCCCCAGATCCCTCCACAACAGTACCTGTGAAAAAAAAAACATAACTTTTTTTTAAATGTCTGAAAATATCGGCCAATATCGGCTGATACTGATATCCGATGACCAAAATATCGGTATCGGCATTAAAAAAACAAAATCGGTCCATCACTTATATGTATATCAGGCACCTGAAGTTGCACATTACCCTGGGAATTACACCTATTTTTATTTTTAATCTTATTCTAATTAATTTTCTTATCCTCCTTTTTTTCCCCCCTTTTTTCCCTTTCTCTTTTCTTTACTTGTATCCTCTTGTCTTTCTTTATGCCTTACTCTCTCGTTTCCTTATTTTCCCTCCTTTTCCCTTCTTTTATTTCTCCCTCGTGGTTCAGGTAGCAACATTTGTACTTATGCTTTCTATATCTGTAACATTATATTTCTGAGCCTTAATAAGCCCCATATCTTTAGTTCCTTCATGGCATTTTCCATCTTTATGGTATACATGACTTTTGAAGATTGATAATCTCTTGTTTAAATTTAATTTTTCGCCTTTATCATATTGGGTTTCGATCCTTCTCAACAATTTTTAGGAACTCATTTTCTTATTCACTATGCCGATTTTAGAACTGTATGATTTACATTATATTACTTTGTATCTTGTAGCTTTATGATGTTACTTCTTTATTGTTGCATCTGAATCTGCTTGTATAAATTGTGAACATTTAATAAAACAAATTTGACAAGAAAAAGTAATGAAACCAATCTTCGTGTTATGGGAGGATTTTAATAAGCCTACAGTTGACATCTTGAATCTGGTAACCATCTAGAGACTATTGTATGTTTATCAAAGATTAGATGGGCATTTCATCTAATTTACATCCAAAATTTGCAATTGAACACTTTGGGCAACATTCACGCTATGTATAAGAAAAATCAATAGACATGTGCAAAACACTTGCCCAATATTCAAGCATTTTCATGTGGCAACATATGTTTTTCAGTATTATTAAAGATTGTCCCCCCATTTAATAAGGAGTTGTTGTTAATTTTTCCAGTGCACATTTACCTGAAATTTACTCACCTGAAAATCCAATAATTGTTTAAGAAGTCTGCTGAAGTTGTATTTTTAGTAATGATTCACCACTTCTGTGGTTACCTTTTTAAAAATTATTTTACAAATGTAATCAACTGGAAAAAAAAACCCTCTAACGAGCCTAAAACATAAACCTCTATCCCCTTTGCATTGTGCTTTAGGAGGTGGGATTCCTGTATTTTGGGGAAAATTCCTCTCAAAGTACCCGCTCGATGATAAAAGACATCTGGGCTTGTATCAGCATAGCAGGGGGCTGCTTGTTCTCTGAAGTAAATTCTGGTTTGTTTATTTACCAGCGTTAAAAAAAAAGGTTATTCCTCCTAGTGCTAACACTGCGTATAATCGTAGTTTCAGCACTATGGAGAGCTCCTGCCAATAAATTCACCTGCAAGCTTAAAAGCTGTCCTGACAGCTCACAGTACTTTGACATTCAAAGGTTGTTCACCAGCTGTTACAGTCACCTGGTACCACATTCATTCTATTATATACAGGGTGAATGGGACTGTGGAAAGCCAGGTGAATGCCTTTGAATGTCACTGGGGAGAATAGCAGTAAATGATTCACCAGAACTTCCCGGTGTTTCCTTTCTAAACGCTTTCCATAGGTTATAGATTTCTCTGGGTTACGGCCATTAAAGTAGGTAAGTAAGTGAGGTGTCAAGAAAGGCCATTACTAAGAGGTTATGATGAAAGCTAATCCCAAACCACACATCATATCAATTTATAGTAACTGTGTGAGACAAACATATGTAAAAAAAGGTAACCCAAATTGGAGCTTTTTGGAACATAATGAGCAGCAAACGGCTCTGAAGACACCTCTGGTAAACATGCTGCAAGTTATACAATTGTGATTTATAACATAATATTAAATAACATCTAAATCCAAGGTAAAACTGAGTTCTACAATACATTACAAAGAAGAAAAAAAAATGTATTTTACACACAAAGACTAACGAGCATTCTGAAAAAGGACATTTTCTAGACGAATGGCAGGTAAGGGACACTTGTATGTTTTTAAATAAATACATACCTAAAAATAGAATATTCACTTAGATCTATATCTGGCAATTAAATTAATTCAGCCATAATATCAAGCATCTATTTGCTTTTTTTAGTACGGGATATACGAAAGTTAACTGGACTGCCCTATAGCAATCTGTTTTCAATGAAGTTTTACGTGTAATTGCTATGCTTGCTGAGCAAATGAACGTCAATTATCTTCCGTGTGACAACCTGTCTGTGATCATATTTATGACAACGGGATAAAGAGCAAGGTAGCACATTTTACAAAGTGCCTTCAATGAGAGATGCTGCATAGTCCCTGCCTCAGCAATAAACCTTGTTTTGATGATAGTCATTGACTGACTTACCGATTTCACACATTAACACTGAGGAAATGACTGATTAATAGAAAAGAGCAGTGAACCAAAACATTTAGGCATTATTACAGGGATGGCAAGAAGCCTGGTCTAAGACACAGATTAAGAGGAAGAAATAAATGAAGGCTTCAATACCATACATACAAAAAAATATGTGCTACTGTGTGTGGCATGTAAAAAAACACACACAAATGCATGTTTATCCACAGCCACATAGTTTTATATATATATATATATATATATATATATATACACACACATACATACACACACACACACACACACACATCCATACACACACAGGGCCGGCCCTACCATGCATCCGACTGGGTCAGACAGCACTTGGAGAGGGGCAGCAAATTGACTCCCAGCAGTTTTGTGTATCATCAGTTTGTGGCACGCTACAGGCGGCATTTCCCTATCTGATACTACAGCCCATAGTGCAAACTGATGAGTATGAGGAGGTGGAGCGTCTACTCTGGGGGAACGTCCCTCACGTGATCGTTGTGTGCGCAATGACATAAGACATCAGCACACTCCATCTCACGCAAGGCAGGCTGGATCTGCTAGGGCAGTGGGCGCAGCAGACACAGGATTGACAGGAGGACAGACAGTGGGTGTTTGGTGGACCGGTTCGGTGGAGAGCTGTGGAAGAAGATAACAGTATATATAATATTTTCTAAATGTTATATTTATATAAAATAATTGATGGGGGTGCCATTTGGTGGGCATGGGTTTTTTTTTTTGGGGGGGGGGCATCCTTTCATTCTTGGTCCCAGGCAGCACACTGTCTTGAACCAGCCCTATATATATATATATATATATAAATAAATAAATACTATTTATACTAGGGCTGGTGGTGGCTGCACTCTGAGGTAGGAAAGACAGGAACAGTCAGTGAGGTCATAGGTGCACATGTATTTGAACATGGCATTGCTGTAGCTATGGGGGCTATATTACATGAGTTGGCAGGTTTTGCCCAATGCTTTTACTACTTACTATCATTACTGCATAGGTAAGCTTTAGCTTTCTGTCCCTTTGTGTAGCCCTAGCAGTCACTGTTTCGGCAGCAGTTATCAGTCTTCTTTTGCAGCTACCATAATTTACATCAGAAAAATCCTGGCAAAACCAGGATTTGGTTCTGGCAAAGTAGCTCCTTCAGATTTGAAGAGAGTGCCTTCTAACAACACATCGTGTCACTCACAGCCCTGCATACAAGTTGATAAGCAAAAGGTCCAGAGAGGGTTCCCTATGCTTCAGAAGCCATGATTGATCATCCTCAAAATCACATGAGTCTCACCTTCACTCCTTGACTTCATCAGACAGTACTCTCCTTCCTCTCTTCAGCTTTTTACGCATTCCTCTTCTCTTTCGTATTTTGTGCACCCCAAGTCAGAGATATGGTGGGTCTCTGGCTGATCTCCTCCAGACAAATGAATAAGAGCTAGTATTCTGTATTTCCAACCCCTTTACATCCCAGGCTATTCTGTTGGCTCAACCTCAGCTAGCCCAGTAGAACCACACATATTGGCTGTGAAGGAGGCCATAGAGTGGGATGATCCCCTGGGTGCTTCACAGCAATTCAACTGCTACTATCTACATCTGAAGAAGTGGTCAGTTGTGTTTTCATTAATAACTGAAATCAAAAAGATCTTCAAAGAAGAATGGGATAAAGCAGACAGAAAACTACAATTCTTCAACCAACAAAGCTTTACCCACCCCTGGAGTTGAAATATTCTTTCTTTGATTCTCCACCTATGGTAAAATGGTACAGTAATGAGCTTAGCCAGAAATGTCACCCCTATGGTGGGGGACTTTGTGTTGTTAAGGGATGTGTTGGATAGAAAGATGATATGGATCTGAAAAAAGATGGTGGGTAATGCCTACAGACCATCCATTGCTCCCACCTCCAAAAACAGGGCCCTGCAGGCCTTGACAAGCCAACATCTAGATTGGGATCTAGGACCAGTTGATTCAAGCCTTTGAAGACCAATAATATTGTGAGTTGCAGATTCCAACTCTAAGGACGGCTGATGTTCTATTCTAGTTCTTGGCCACTGACTGGAGAAAAAGCTGGACACAGCAATCAATTGTGTTACTGCAGGCAAATTCAGACTCAAACTTCAAGACAGGTGTCTCAGACGATCCAAATACTCCACAAATAACAACATCATCTTTTCAGAAGCCATCTAGATTAAAGCTGACTCTGACTCCCCTGGAAACCCCAAAGCTACCTGCTCTAAAATACGTTGTAAAGGTAAGGCTAAGAGCCTATATTTCTTGTGACAAGGAAAACAGAACAATGGAGGCCAGGGGCTGCTAAACTGGCATAAGAGTCATCAGGACCAACACAAAAGCTAGTAAGTCTACCTAGGAGCTCTATGGGATACTACCAAGAGTTCAGTCTCTCTCTGTTCAGGAGTCACCTCTCATCCTCTTATGCTTTGAAACTTTTAGGGACTCTATCGTCCTGCATTTCACAGTAAATGGGCCCCCGAAGACCTTTGCCATAATGCTCTGGGGGAAGTCGGGCCTTCTTCAGCTGCTCTGCGTTCAGTGCCAACGGAACCCTACAATTAGAATCTGCTCTAGGAGGTGGCTTCCATCCTAAATTGAGGGAGGGAAGAATTTAAAAGACCTGATAGTAAAGCAAGTTCCAGCTATGAAAGAGCATAATACATCTCATGCCACTTAGATAACAACGAAGGGTGCCTCAGAACAGATTTTCTTAATCAGATCTGCTATCAGTAGGGCCACCCCAAGCTGTACATCTGTATCTTCTCACAGCAACAAACATCTTTATTTCTTCTCCAGGTATCTGTTGTCTCCAGGTATCAGATGTCATTGGGTACAGATACCCTCGTCCAAATGTGGTCATTGCAACTAGGCTATGCCTTTTCACCAATGCCTTTATTAATATAGGGATCCTGGTTAATCTTCTGTCCAAGATGGTAGAAATTCTGACAGTTATTTCATATTGACCCCAGGGACCATGGTTCTTCCTTCTGATCAGGATCAGTGTTGGTTCTTCAGTTACGCTGCCATTAACTCCAATAATTACGTCCCAAGATCAAGTGCTTTAATCCCATCCAGTGTTATCGCTCTCACTCTCTCATACTGGTCACTGGTAGTTCATCATGGCACCTCATGGCAAAGAACTCTCTGAGGATCTGAAAAAAAGAATTGCTTGCTGCTCATCATAAAGATGGCCTAGGCTATAAGAAGAATGCCAAGACCCTGACACTGAACTGCAGCATGGTGGCCAAGACTATACAGCGGTTTAACCACTTCTGGACCGGAAGATTTCCCCCCATAATGACCAGGCCATATTTTGCGATTCGGCACTGCGTTACTTTAACGGACAATTGCATGGTCGTGCGACACTATAACCAAATAAAATTGATGTTCTTTTTTTCCCACAAATAGAGCTTTCTTTTGGTGGTATTTGATCACCTGTGCGATTTTTATTTTTTGCCTTAAAAAAACAATATTTTTCACTTACTGCTATATTTTCTGCTTCTCAAAAAAAATTAAAAATCAAAATTTTGTAACATTTTAGGCCAATTTATTTTTTGCTACATATGTTTGGTAAAAAAAACCCACAATAAGCGTAAATTTGGATTGGTTTGCACTTTGCACAAAGATTATCGCGTCTACTAACTATGGGAAAGATTTATGTCATTTTTATTGTTTTTTTTTTATACTAGTAATGGCGGCGATCTACAATTTTTAGTGGGACTGCGACATTGTGGCAGACAAATCGGACCCCTAACTGACATTTTTTACACTTTTGGGGGGGACCAGTGACATTACTACAGTAATCAGTGCTAAAATTATGCACGGTTGCTGTAATAATGAGACTGGCAGGGAAGGGGTTAACACTGTGGGTGATCAAGGGGTTAAATGTGAGCCTAGGGGAGTAATTCTAGCTGTGGGGGGACGTGGCTTGTGAAATGATCATAGAGACCTGTGTTCCTATATACTGTAGAAGGATCACAGGCGCTCTGTGATCATTCCAGGGAGAAGAACGGTCAGCTGTGTTTACAACAGCTGAAGGGGAATGACAGAACCTCTTTCTAGTTGCTGGCAACCATTTTCTAGTGCTTGACCTGTGTCACGCCATTTTCTTAAATACAGCTTTGACTTGTAATGCCATATTTTAGTTAAGGTTACTTTAAGTCTTTAGTTACATGAACAATGAACTGAGTAAATCACCCTATGTGTTTTTTCAGTGTCCTGACACTTCAAGATAAAGATACATTTCATTTCCTTTGTACCTAACACATTCTGCTTCCTCTTTAGGCTACTTTGAGTTATAGGGTCTAGACAAGGCGTATTTTGCAATTTCTAACGAACATTCTGTATTAACCCATTGTTCGACTTTTGTGAGAACTTGACTCTTCCTGAGAGTATTCACTCCCCCTCCTAACTGTATTTCCTGTTCAATTCTGTGTATAATAATTACCCCGCACATGGAATAAAGCTAAGAATGTTTTAGACTGAACACTGGTTGCATGTGTCTTTTTCCACAGGATAAAACATTCTCCAGAGCTCTGCTTTATTTGCATAGAACAGACTAGACTTTGCTGAATAAGTCAGGGACTTATCTTTTACATATACATTTAAGGTATCTAGGGTGAATATAAAGAGAAATCACCTTCAACAGCTGACCGTTCTTCTCTCTCAGCGAGGAACGATCGCGGGTGTGAGGTGGCAATGGGAGCCGCCTGCCCTGTGCATCGGCATCCCCACTGCCGAGTGGGGGCAAGAGGGCCCTGCTGGCGGCACAATCTCGGCCCCTAGCTGCAGACGCGCGACTGACGTAGGTCTACATTGGTTTCTGCAGGTGGGCCGCACTGATGTTCTTTTTTTCCCACAAATAGAGCTTTCTTTTGGTGGTATTTGATCACCTGTGCGATTTTTATTTTTTGCCCTAAAAAAACACCTTTCACTTTCTGCTATATAACATTCGCAAAAAAAAAAAAAAAAAAATTAAAATCTAAGTTTTTTAACATTTTAGGCCAATTTGTTTTTTGCTACATATTTTTGGTAAAAAAAAAACCACAATAAGCGTAAATTTTGATTGCTTTGCACTTTTCACAAAGGTTATCGCGTCTACTAACTATGGGAAAGATTTATGTAATTTTTATTGTTTTTTTTTTGTTATACTAGTAATGGCGGCGATCTGCAATTTTTAGCGGGACTGCCACATTGCAGCAGACAGATTGGACCCCTAACTGACATTTTTGACACTTTTGGGGGGACCAGTGACATTACTACAGTAA
This sequence comes from Pelophylax lessonae, assembly GCF_965119305.1. NCBI lineage: Eukaryota > Metazoa > Chordata > Amphibia > Anura > Ranidae > Pelophylax > Pelophylax lessonae. The sequence continues at coordinate 203,569,704 of NC_138771.1, forward strand.
TCAGTGCTAAAATTATGCACTGTTACTGTAATAATGAGACTGGCAGGGAAGGGGTTAACACTGTGGGTGATCAAGGGGGTAAATGTGAGCCTAGGGGAGTAATTCTAGCTGTGGCGGGACTTGGCTTGTGAAATGATCATAGAGACCTGTGTTCCTATTTACTGTAGAAGGATCACAGGCGCTCTGTGATCAATCCAGGGAGAAGAACGTTCAGCTGTGTTTACAACAGCTGACCATTCTCTCTCAGCGGGGAGCGATCGCGGGTGTGAGGCGGCAATCGGAGCCGCCTGCCCTGTGCATCGACATCCCCACTGCCGAGTGGGGGCAAGAGCGCCCCGCCGGTGGCACAATCTCGGCCCCTAGCTGCAGACGCGCGACTGTCACGGCACTGCCGCGTACTCACCTGCGTCTGGGTGCCTGCGGCGTTCTTGCAACAGAGTCTCGGTGCTTGCCGGTCACAGAGACACCCCCTCCGGGTCTGCGGTGGCTCCTTCTCCTCCCCTCACCTCTGAGGACTGCAGCAGCACACTGTCATGGCAAGATGGCGGCCGCCATGCGGTTACAGTGTTTTACACAGAGGGAGAGAGGAGAGTTGAAGATCTGGTAAGATCAGGTTCTATGAAGCAAACCAAGATGGCGCTGGGTCTCTGACCTCCCTTTATAGCCCCTGGCAGCCCCACCTACTGGTGGGAGTTGGCGGGTCATGTGATCCTGGCTCCCTATATAAACCAAGCACACCTTCCAGTCAGTGCTTGGTTATTTTCCTTGCTCCTGTGTGTCTGCTAATTGCATTGTCTGTGTTCCTGGTTCCTGATCCTTTCTCCCTCAGGTGGATACTCCTTGATTGCCTGCCAGACCTGACTCCAGAGTTGTCGACCTTACCTCCTCCTCTTCATTAAAGGCCTCCGTGCCACCACAGACCCTACGGGGCCCTGTTCCCACTTCCAGGGACTCCTGAGGGTCGTGATTGTAAGGGAGTGCTGTTCCACTGCAACTGGGTTCCCTCTCCACTGCAAGACCCCAGGTGGGTTGTGACATAAGAACCAAGCCACAAAAATGGAACCCGCAGGAACAGCCAAAGCTATTACTGCTCTCACCCAACAGATGACAGCCTTGGCTCAAGCCGTCCAAGATCTACAAGCCAGTAACGCTATGCTTCTTCTACATGAACAAAGAAGGGCTCAGTCTGTACCCCCTTCCAGACTCACCCCCAGCCACTGGTCCGGTATTAACTGCATTCCCAGAACCAGCCATTCCTATGCCTGACAAGTTTACTGGAAAGAAGTCTGAACTGCGATCATTCATCACAGCTTGTGAACTACTCTTCGTCCTAAAACCACGCACCTACCCCAATGATTACGTGAAGGTCCGCACAACCATTGCCTTGCTGTCAGGTCAACCACAAACCTGGGCACACCAACTCCTGCACTCAAAGAGTCCAATACTGGAGACCTGGGACTCTTTTGCCGCAGCTATGCGTACATTATATGATGACCCTTTGAGACCCTCTGCTGCTCGCTCAGCCCTCCGTTCCCTCCGGCAAGGAAGAAGACCTGTGGAGGACTACACCACGGATTTCCGGGAGTTGGCGTCTGACACTGGTTATAATGAAACTGGCCTGATAGAACAGTACCGACTAGGACTATCTGAGGCCTTAAAAGATGAATTAGCCAGAGTTGGGGTACCCCCTTCCTTGGAGGGTCTGATCCTCCTAGTCACCCAATTAGACCGACGCTTCAGTGAACGAAGAAGTGAGAGACAGGCTCCAGCTAATCTCCGGTCCTTGGATTCCCCAGGGCCTATGCCTTCTGCTTCTCCATCCTCTTCCTCATCCGAAGAACCTATGCAAATAGGCATGGTTCACCGTCCACTAACGGAAGAAGAACGCAAGAGACGCCGTTCTCAAGGACTTTGTCCCTATTGTGGGAAAGCCGATCACCAACTCCGGTCATGCCCCGTCCGACCCACAACCTCACCTGGTAAGGGTTCCTTAGCCCCTTCTTCCTGGACTTCTACTGTTCCATCCACCTCTTCTTACTTATCTGTTTCTCTTTATCTCCAGTGGGGAAGTAGAGATCTCCAGATTACGGCCATCATCGACTCCGGAGCCAGCGGGTGTTTCATAGACAAGACCTTGGTCCAATCACATCATCTGCCTATGCAACTTAAGTCACGGCTGTTATCCCTATTCGTGGTAGATGGGACTCCTATCAAAACAGGACCCGTACTACATGAAACCGGTCCCATCTGTCTCCTCCTTGGTCACCATAAAGAGACTATCAATTTGGATATTGTACCCTCACCAATATTCCCACTCATCCTCGGCCTTCCCTGGCTTCGCACCCACAATCCAGCGATAGACTGGATTAAGGGTACTCTCACCTTCTCTTCCACCTTTTGCACCACCACTTGCTTAAAAGAGGCACCCACGCATCTACTCACGATAAACCTTGACCCTCCAGTTATCTTGCCAGACAAATATAAGGAATTCCAGGATGTCTTCAGATCAGTTGCCCCCAGGACGTCCATATGATTGTCCAATCGATTTGCTCCCAGGTGCCCCTATCCCCTATGGACGTGTATTCCCTCTGGCGGAAACTGAATTCGTGCACCTCAAAGGGTACATTTCTGACAGCCTCGCCAAAGGTTTCATCAGACCTTCCACGTCACCAGCAGGAGCAGGTATATTTTTTGTTGGTAAGAAAGATGGAGGTCTTCGCCCATGTATTGACTACCGTGCCTTGAATAACATCACTATTAAGAATCGATATCCCTTACCTCTGATACCCGAGCTCCTAGATCGATTAAGGAAAGCAAAGATTTTCTCGAAACTAGACCTACGAGGGGCATATAACCTGGTCCGCATACGCAAGGGGGATGAGTGGAAGACAGCATTCAGGACACGCTACGGACATTTTGAATATCTCGTCATGCCCTTCGGGCTCTGCAATGCCCAGGCCACATTCCAGCACTTCCTGAATGATGTCTTCCGTGATATACTGGATTCTTTTGTCGTAATATATCTAGACGACATACTGATCTTCTCCTCTTCTTCTGCTGAACATAACGAGCATATGAGAAGGGTACTTCTCCGTCTCCGGGAGCACAGACTCTATGCCAAGTTGGAGAAATGTGTTTTTGATACAGAATCCGTGGAATTCCTGGGGTACTTGATCTCTCCGGGGCAAATACAAATGGACCCTCGTAAGATCACAGCTATCCTGGAATGGCCTATCCATAAGGACAAGAAGTCTGTACAGCGCTTCATTGGGTTTGCCAATTTCTATAGACGTTTTATCAGAGGTTTTTCCCAGGTATGCTCCCCCATTACAGCCCTGACAAAAAGCCACAACCTGTTCACATGGACCAACCAAGCTCAAGAGGCCTTTGAGAAACTAAAAGAACTGTTTACTCGGGCTCCTATTCTCATCCAGCCCGATTCTACAAAGGCCTTCTTCCTTGAAGTTGATGCCTCCAATATTGCCATTGGGGGTATCCTGTCCCAAAGCGGTGAGAGGGATGATCGACTTCACCCCGTGGCATTCTACTCACGAAAACTCCTGCCCGCTGAAATTAACTATGACGTGGGCGAAAGGGAACTTCTTGCTGTCAAAAACACTCTAGAGGAATGGCGCCATCTCCTTGAAGGAGCACCCTTACCTGTAACTGTATATACAGACCACCGTAATCTAGAGTACCTACGTACTGCTAAGAGACTGCGTTCCCGTCAAGCCCGCTGGGCTTTATTCTTTTCCAGATTTAATTTGCAGATCACCTACCGCCCTGGGTCAAAAAATCAAAAGGCAGATGCTCTATCACGCATGTATGAAAAGACAAACCCAACAGATCAAACCCAAGACACCATCCTACCTCCAAACCAATTCCTAGCAATACAGGTATCACTCCTAGACCGTATACGCAATTCATCGGTCCAACCACCGGTGATGATACCTCCTCTGATCCAGAAACAAGGCTTATGGTGAACAACTGTATATACCACCTTCACTCCAGTTTGAGGTAATTGGCCAGTTCCATGATACCCTTTCAGCAGGTCACGGAGGAATTACCCAGACATTTGAAAACATTAGCCGTTATTATTGGTGGCCTTCTATTAAATCGGACATCAGGGATTATGTCCTTTCTTGTGATATATGTGCTCGATCAAAGACCCCAAAGATAAAACCTGTGGGTCTTCTCCAACCTCCTGCAGTTCCTCGAGGACCATGGACCGACATAGCCATGGACTTTATTGTGGATCTACCCTTATCACACAAACACAACACCATCATGGTGGTAGTGGATAGATTCACAAAAATGGCACATTTCATTCCTTCTGTAGGACTTCCATCTGCTTCAAAGACTGCCTCCTTGTTCCTGCAAAACATCTTTCGTATACATGGATTACCCCAAACCATCATCACTGACCGTGGGTCCCAGTTCACCTCCCGTTTCTGGTCCCATTTTTGTCGTCATCTAAGGATCCAACGATGTTTATCCTCGGCTTACCATCCTCAGACCAACGGCCAAACAGAACGTACCAACCAGATTCTGGAACAATATCTTCGTTGTTTCACTACACATCTGCAAGACGACTGGTTATCTCCGCTTCCCACAGCAGAGTTCTCCTACAACAACCACATGCACCACTCCAGCAAGATGACACCTTTTTATGCCAACTATGGTTTCCATCCATGTGCCCTTCCAGAGCTACCTTGTCCAAACACAGTGCCTGATGTAGCCTCACAACTGAACAAACTTAGACATCTTAAGCCTATGTTGTACCAGACCCTGAAAATAGCAGAACAATGCTACAAAGGATATGCAGACAAGAAAAGGTCCCCAGCACCCACCTATGTGCCAGGAGACAAAGTCTGGCTGTCCACACAACATATGCGTTTGTCTTGCCCCTCACGGAAGTTGGGACCACGTTACATAGGGCCTTTCACTATAACCGTGATCCTATCTCCTGTGGCCGTCCTCCTGGATCTCCCTTCCACCTACAGGTTACATCCGGTTTTTCATGTATCCCTCCTAAAACCTTGGAAACCCAACAGATTTCCTTCCCGTATTGTGGCTCCACCCTCTCCAGTGGTTGTGGATGGCTCTGAAGAGTTTGAAGTCCAAGAGATTCTTGATTCCAGACGTCGTAGGGGAAATCTGGAGTATCTCATCCACTGGAAAGGGTATGGCCCAGAGGAGAGATCCTGGGAGCCAGCTAAGAATGTTCATGCACCTGCCAAGATTAGAGCTTTCCACAGAAGACACCCTGGCCGACCTACCCTATTTCGCGCCCTGAGGTCGCGTTTAGGAAGGGGGCTCTGTCACGGCACTGCCGCGTACTCACCTGCGTCTGGGCGCCTGCGGCGTTCTCGCAACAGAGTCTCGGTGCTTGCCGGTCACAGAGACACCCCCTCCGGGTCTGCGGTGGCTCCTTCTCCTCCCCTCACCTCTGAGGACTGCAGCAGCACACTGTCATGGCAAGATGGCGGCCGCCATGCGGTTACAGTGTTTTACACAGAGGGAGAGAGGAGAGTTGAAGATCTGGTAAGATCAGGTTCTATGAAGCAAACCAAGATGGCCCTGGGTCTCTGACCTCCCTTTATAGCCCCTGGCAGCCCCACCTACTGGTGGGAGGTGGCGGGTCATGTGATCCTGGCTCCCTATATAAACCAAGCACACCTTCCAGTCAGTGCTTGGTTATTTTCCTTGCTCCTGTGTGTCTGCCAATTGCATTGTCTGTGTTCCTGATCCTTTCTCCCTCAGGTGGATACTCCTTGATTGCCTGCCAGACCTGACTCCAGAGTTGTCGACCTTACCTCCTCCTCTTCATTAAAGGCCTCCGTGCCACCACAGACCCTACGGGGCCCTGTTCCCACTTCCAGGGACTCCTGAGGGTCGTGATTGTAAGGGAGTGCTGTTCCACTGCAACTGGGTTCCCTCTCCACTGCAAGACCCCAGGTGGGTTGTGACAGCGACTGACGTAGGGCTACATTGGTTTCTGCAGGAGGGCCGCACTGCCGCAGTAAATAGGTGGCGGGCGGTCGGGAAGAAGTTAACAGGACAGGCTCCACTCAGAACAGGCCTCGCCATGGTCGACCAAAGAAGTTAAGTGCACAGCTCAGCATCATGTCCAGAGGTTGTCTTTGCGAAATAGACAATTGAGTGCTGCCAGCATTGCTGCAGAGGTTGAAGGGGGGGGGGTCAGCCTGTCAGTGCTCAGACCATCGCCGCATACTGCATCAAAAGTGTTCTGCATGGCTGTCAACCTAGAAGGAAGCCTATTCTACTGATAATACACAAGAAAGCCCGCAAACAGTTTGCTGAAGACAAGCAGACTAAGGACATGGCTTACTGGAACCATGTCCTTGGATCTGATGAGATCAAGATAAACATATTTGATTCCGATGGTGTCAAGTGTGTGGGGCGGCAACCGGGTGAGGAGTACAAAGACAATGTCTTGCCTACAGTCAAGCATGTTGGTGGGAGTGTCATGGTCTGGGGCTGTGTGAGTGCTGCAGGCACTGGGGAGCTACAGTTCATTGAGGGAACCATGAATGCCAAACATGTACTGTGACATACTGAAGCAGAGCATGATCCCCTCCCTTCGCAGACTGGGCGGCAGGGCAGTATTCCAACATGATAACGATCCCAAACACACCTCCAAGACAACCACTGCCTTGCTAAGGAAGGTAATGGACTAGCCAAGCATGTGTAACGCTCTTGCGTTTTTTGTTAGTGAATGGATTTGCAGCTGCAGAATTATTACACTCAGTAGTCATGTAGAGATGTGTTGAACAAACATATCCAACTCTCAGGACTCATCACCGTGCACAGCCTGCTTTATGCAAATATACATACACTCAATATGATGTTCCTGGAGTGATAGGATGTATATGATAGTATAGAGGTGAGAGACAGGCGTTAGAAATGGTGAGCACTCAGTAGTAATATTCAGGAGAGTGGTAGGTGATGATAGGTAGTATGCAGATAGGTTTAGCAATCATGTATAGTAACAGGTGGTAGGGGACAGCAGATGAAGTATACAAGAGAGAGTAACCTAGTGCAACGATGTAGATGATGGTAGGCTCAAGAGCTAGCAATCTATGAAGTTATGCAGATGATAGAAATAGTGCTTACATAGTAACAGTTCTTTAGTATGCAGAGGTAGATAGTGTAAGTTAGTTAGGAAGAAATCCCCTGTGGGGTACTTATCACTAGTTGGGTTAGTAGTAGCAAGGTCCAGTAGCAAGAGAGTGATCCGGTAGCGAGATACGGGATCGGTAGCGAGGTTCCGGTTTTGTTCAGGCAAAGGAATAGCTAGAAGCTCCGGCAGCATAGGACAAGACTGGTCAAGCATGCGGTTTGAACGAGCAATGAGTGAGAGAAAACCGGCGATTGAAATAGCCGCTCATAGCGGCGCTCGGCGATGATGTCGTCGTTCTTAAAGGTGTATGCGTTCCACCTAGTTAGCAAGGTGGGACGCAATATTAAGGTAGAAATGGGAAATAAGGGTACCAAGGGTACCAGAATCTTACAGCATGTCGCCAGACCTAAACCCTATTGAGCATCTGTGGGGCATCCTCAAACTGAAGGTGGAGGAGCGCAAGGTCTCTAACATCCACCAGCTCCGTGATGTCATCATGGAGGAGTGGAAGAGGACTCCAGTGGCAAAGTGGGAAGCTCTGGAGAACTCCATGCCCAAGAGGGTTAAGGCAGTGATGGAAAATATTGGTGGCAAACACAAAATATTGACACTTTGGGCCCAATTTGGACATTTCCACAATTTACATTGTTATACAAGCTGTACACTCACTGCTTTACATTGTAGCAAAGTGTCATTTCTTCAGTGCTTAAGTGTAGTCATATGAAAAGATATAATAAAATATTTACAAAAAATGTGAGGGGTGTATTTACTTTTGTGAGATACTGTATATATATATATATATATATATATATATATATATATATATATATATATATATATATATATATATATATACACACACACACACACATACACACACACACCGTGTATACTCGAGTATAAGCCGACCCGAATATAAGCCGAGGCACCTAATTTTACCACAAGAAACTGGGAAAATGTATTGACTCGAGTATAAGCCTAGGCTTGGAAATTCAGCAGCTCCTGGACCCAACTGGACCACCACGAGATCCAAAACAGGGCCTGCAGGTATTGTGCAGGGGCTGCGGACATGGTACAGGAGATGCAGGGCTGTGCGCATGGTACATATGCCCACAGCTCTGCATCTCCTGAGGAGATGCAGGGCTGTGGGCATGGTACAGGAGATGGTGCAGGCATGGTACAGGAGATGGTACTGGCGTGGTACACGAGATGGTACAGGAGATGTAGTGCTATGGGCATGGTACAGGAGAATCTCCTGTGCCATGCCCGCAGCACTGCATCTCCTGAGGCGATGCAGGGGCTGCAGAGGAGTCTCACTTACCTTCGGTGAGGCACCTTACATTTAAAAACGGCGCCACCCGTCACCGCGCATGCACGGTCTGCTCGGGAATAGCTGAAAGTGTACGGGCTTTCCCGAGCGGCGGCAGTACATGCCCACTGCGCGGGAGAACAGGTAAGTGGGACCCTGACTCGAGTAAAACCCGAGGGGCACTTTTTCCAGTATATATGGTATATATAGACAATTTTATTTATATTTGTGTCAGTATAGATATTCAGCCTCCTTGCCGATCCTGAGGAAGTAAACCGTTGTTCTTAGAAATGCCTTGAGGAATATATATTCCCCTGCTTCAATGATCCCTAATTTGATATTGAAAAAAAGGAGGATAACGAGTATAACATAACAACATAGAAGAAAACACTAAATGTTCAGGAAGATATTAAGACTTGGTACTTTCAAAATTTTATTATTTGTGATGGTAAATGCACTTTTTATATGAATGTTTATAGTTTTTTAAGAATGGTATATGCCCACACATGTAGTTTTTAGCTTAGTTAACAATATTTATTTTTATACATTTGTGGTTGACTTCCTATGTCCATAAAAGTCCATATTTTTATTATACCTTTTTTATTGTTTTACAATTAATGGATGTGGATACAGACAAATACTCCCAGAAGCAGGATAACCAATTCATACAAATCTTAATATATGATTGGTTACATTTAAATTTACTTTAAAGGTGAGCATGTAAAACTTGATAAATCATACTTTTTCTGCAATTTGACCAAAAAAACTATTGTTAATGTAAATTTATTCTTCAATTTTCCCCATTTATTACAACACTAAAACTATGTTTCTTTTTGTACATCACGGGACACAGAGCCATAAATCATAACATATGGGTTATATAGCCACCTTTAGTTGAAGGACACTGGCAACCAATCAGAAAGGATGCCCCCCTATATAACCCCTCCCACACAGGAAGTACCTCAGTTTTTTCGCCAGTGTCTAAAGGTGATGGGCACTGTGGAGAGTGTCTCCACATTTTCTCTTCAAATGAAGGCAGAAGATTATACTATTTGCCCTGATCAAAGATCACTGAATCTAAGGGGTTAGCTATCAGATCCATCTTAAACAGTCAATGGACTAAAAAGATGGTACCTGAGCCTCGGGTAGCAGATACAAGGTTTTGCCTGTAATGCTGTCTTTTTTAGGTGCTGGACCCTGGGATCCGGACCCTTGGAATACCAAACCCCAAAGGCTCTTCGTGCAGGTTGCTCTACAGGTCCGAGGCTATGGCCCCTCTAAAATAAGGGGACCCAGTCCTTGAAGGTCGCCAAGACAAAGGTCGCCGTGATGGGTGAAGATTGGATTCCCGTTTCAAAACAGAATCCTGCGGCAGAACTGATGAGTCCATTTTAAAATATTTTTGTATACAGCAAACCTTGAAGATAAAAATTTCTGGCATAATTGCAAATTGTAAATATTTTATGCACTGTTCCTTTAAAAAAAAAAAAAAAAAGGCGAAGTATGACCAAATACAGCTTTGGCCCAACTTCTCCATGAAATACTTACTGCTCCTGCAGAAACCATGTGGCGCAGGTCCCATGTCCAAATGGCAGTAGAAATTGTAACTTTTCCCTAGTCATGGCTCACTAATACATAAGAATGTAGATGAGGGATGGTTTTCACCAAACTGACCAAATACAGGAATGTCCATACTACAAACTGACCAAGCCCCTTCAGGAATGTGTGCTATCTTCCTTAAAAGGTAATACTACTTTTTAAGAGTTATGATTGGTAATTACTACCAATTATTCATCTATACCACAGTCAAAAATGGAAAAAGTTAGTCTTTCAACAGAATTGCTACATTCACGCATTTGGTTTGATTATCTGCCAGGCCATTGGAAACAGCTGGAAGTCCTTGGCAAAAGGCATCATACCTGAAGCTAGGTTTCTTGTTATATTTTTTCAATATAATTACATTTGTTATCTCTATCTGTCATCACTTAATTAAATATTACATACACATAGCACCCTCCTAGGTAGGTGTGAGCATTAGTGTAGTATAGTTTTTAGTTGCTCTGTTTAACAAAGGAACAGCTAGATAAATATATTTGCGGTCTGCTTAACAGAGAGCTGGTATTGGCCAGTGTATCCTGCTCAGTGTCCTTGGTGCTGCTCATGCAGTCTTGAGTTTCACTGTTTTCAAGCAACTATGGAAAAGGTTGGACAGTAAGTAGAAACCATGCAGATGCAAGCATGAATATTAATACAGCCCTGGCCAATTACAAGGGGAGGTGCCCCTAGGCATGCTGGGTGCCTTTATTTATTTTCGAGGAGCACATGGGCTCTAAGTCTTTCCTCGCAGAGGATTGTACCAGGCTGCGGAAGAGGCGCTGCCTCCCCCAGCACTTGCTGCCATGTGGCCTCACATGGGCGACCTGAGGGCCTGAAGTCTGTGTGGCTGACCCTGGTTCTACCATAGCTGACAGAGGGAAGGTCTACAGTGCATCTGGTTTGGTATCACGGAGAGAGAAGGCTGCCAGTGGTGCTTCTGGACCCTTAGGAGTACAGACACCCTAAGGAGTCTTAGACAGTTAACCTCCTCTTGTGCTCTAAGTCAGCTGAGGGTCCACACAAAGAGAGCACTGGCTAGTGTTCTTAGAGCCATGTCCACCATTGTCTAATACTTTACCAAGGGGCATTCTTCAGTTCTGCAATCAGTGTGCTGCTGCAGTGTAGAAGTCTTTATCTGCCTCCTGCAAAGACTTCAGCCCAGTTTCACTAGGAAAGGAAGTTAGAGTACTCTGTGTAAATAGTTCAATTTGGAAGTATCCCTCTATATCCCTTTTATCCCTTACCTTATCTAAGTTCTCCAATAAAACAACAAAAACAAAACCCCTAGACTGGTCATTGGAGTAACGAGCGGAAGTGAGTGTTCACCTGGCTGTATAAACCTACCTTGAGCCTGGCTGCAGAGTAAAAGTGGGGAAGACCTTGGCAACATACCTCCTGCGGGGGTGGCGCTACATACGGTTTGATTTTATCTACAAGGGTTTGTATGATCTCTCTTTGCACATCTCCAAAATAGCTCCCAAAAGCATGAACTATCACATAACCATGATAAAATACATCTCCAATATGAATCTGATATATTGGAAATAACTGGGTATAAAAATTCAAGTCTACCTGGTACCAGTGATTTACAATCTTATATTTTAGTGTTTTCATCATATAAAGCTTTTATCGACTTGTGCCCAGATTATTTGCCAATTAGATAAAAGTTTGTCTTTTTCTAGCATTTCCTTACATTTCTTGATATGATTGTGGATAGGAAAGGAGTCACTAGAGATTGTCATTAAAAGTATATAGATAGCTGGGAACTGTCATTTACATGCAGGTCCATCCCTATGTGTGTCTTAAAATGTATTATCTGCCTTGTTCTGCTTTGACTGTACAGGCTTTTAAATTATCTATGTGTCTGATAGTAAATGTTCACATTCCGCTTGTCGCTTTTGGGAAAACTGCAGACATAATACGATGTTGTTTGTTTGCACATTTTCCATAGTCAACAGTAGAGATTATTGATCTGATTTGTGCACATCAAAATCAATGATGTCACAAAAGGCAGAAATTCTTTTCACACTTTCAAAATGTAGATTTTTTTTTTACTTTTTCATCTCTTTTCAACAGTAGATAATTGTGGACAGCTACAGTTTTAGTTCTTGAAAAGAAGCAGAATTTAGAAAACCTTTATGGACCTTTACATAGATCTTTGCGTAGTTTGCCTTTGCTGATCTACTTTTAATGATGCTAATTGCAATGGTTTCCAGCTTCAATCCTTTCTGACTATCTGACCTAGAACAAGCATGCAGCAGGTGAAGTCAGAGAAAATTCACTTCGAGTCAGCACATGTGCCACCATTGGAAGTAGCTTTCTATGGCCCACACTGAAAAAAAGGGGAGGAGGCCAGAGTGCCAGTAAGGGACCCCAGAACAGGAGGAGTGGGGCAGGTAAGTATAACATGTTTAAAATATATCAATAATAGGTTCAGTTGTATTGTTCAACATCACATCACGGATAAATATATAGAAAACAAGTACAAGCAAAAATGGGATTTTTCAGGTGTTAAGTCCTTCGCTCAGAATAAATCTATAGACACATATATACAAGTAAAAGTATTCAATTTTATTATAACATTATGTCAAAATTCATTGGGATACACATATTTAAAACAAATAGACTGGTAAACAGCAGCCACATACCACATTATAGCCCCCCCCCCCCCCCAGAGAGGCACCCCCGTAGGCTGTAAATAGATACATTTGAATAGAGAGACCAAAAATGAGGGTCTCTCTGGGGGCTGTAATGTTGTAACTGGTTGCTGTTTATATGACTATTGGTTTTATGGGAGTGAACACCAATGAATCATAACATAATATTGTAATAAAATGTAAGGCTTTTACTTAAATATACACTATATTACTAAAAGTATTGGGACGCCTGCATTTACATGCATATGAACTTTAACCACTTCCATACCGCAGTACGTCATATGACGTCCTGGGCTTTGAGTGGGGATATCTGAATGATACCTGCAGCTACAGGCATCATTCAGATATCATTATTTCTAGGCCAGGGTTTCCCTTCACCATAAGAACAATCATAGCTGCTGTTCAGCCACTTGATTGTTCTTACAGGAGGCAGGAGGGGACGTCCCCCTCCTCTCACCGCTCTACGGTGCTTCTACTAGCTCGCTCATGCGATCAACCAGCTGGAGAAGGAATCATAGAAACTGCCAAGGACCAGATGGTCGCCGACAGTCTCTATGACTCTCGGAGGCCCGGACACAACATTATGACTTCACACTAAGCCTGGCAGTTGTAAATACTGCCGTGATCTCAGGTGGGAAGCCGAGATCATTTTTTTTTTTTCATCCTAGGCTTTCCAGCTTGGAGGAGAGATCTAAGGTCTTATTGACCCAAGATCTCTCCATAAGGAGGACCTGTAATGCACTATTCCTATTATAAGGGATGTTTAAATTTCTTGTAATAGGAATAAAAAAGATCCAAAAAAAAAAAAAAAATTACGGTAAAGTTTAAAAAAAAAAAATAAACAAAATTTAAAGTGCCCCGGTCCCCGCATACCGGCATGCAGAAGTGAACACATATGTACGTCGCGCCCATATATGTAAACAGTGTTTAATCCACCCATGTGAGGTATCGCCGCTAACATTAGAGCGAAAGCAAAAATTCTAACCCAATACCTCCTCTGTAACTCTAAACAGGTAACCTGCAAAAAAATTTAAAACGTTGCCTATGGAGATTTTTAAGGACCGAAGTTTGATGCCATCCCATGATTGTGCACAATTTTAAAGTGTGACATGTCAGGTATCTATTTACTCGGCATCAGATTTCACATTATACAAAAAAGTTGGGCTAACTTTAGTGTTTTTTTTTTAATTCGTGAAAGTGTTTAAAAAAAACAAAAAAACAAAAACAAAATCGCATTTGAAAAATTGCTGTGCAAATACCGTGTGACATAAAAAGTTGCAATGAGGACCATCATTTTATTCCCTAGGGCAGGGATATGCAAACTGTGGCCATCCAGCTGTTGCAAAACTACAAGTCCCATCATGCCTCTGCCTCTGGGTGTCATGCTTGTGGTTGTCAGAGTCTTTCTATGCCTCATGGGACTTGTAGTTCTGCAACAGCTGGAGGGACACAGTCTGCATATCCCTGCCCTAGGACCTCTGCTAAAAGAAACACATATAATGTTTGGAGTAATTTTCTAGGAAAAAAATGATGATTTTTACATGTAGGTGCGGAGTGCCATAATTGGCCCAGTATGGAAGTGGTTAATGGCATCACAGTCTTAGTTCATAGAGTTCCATATTGAGTTGGCCCACCCTTTGCAGCTATAACAGTTTCAACTCTTCTGGGAAGGCTGTCCACAAGGTTTAGGAGTGGGTTTATGGGAATGTTTGGCCATTCTTCCAGGAGCACATTTGTGAGGTCAGGCACTGATGTTGGATGAGAAGGTCTCCACTCTAATTCATTGCAAATGTGTCGGGTTGAGGTCAGGACTCACCCAAAACTCACTCATCCATGTCTTTATGGACCTTGCTTTGTGCACTGGTGCGCAGTCATGTTGGAACAGGGAAAGGCCACCCCCAAACTGTTCCCGCAAAGTTGGAAGCATGAAATTGTCCAAAATGTCTTGATATACTGATGCCTTAAGAGTTCCCAACCCCTGAAAAACAACCCCACACCTTAATCCCCTCTCCAGCAAATCATTTGGACCAGTGCACAAAGCAAGGTCCATAAAGACATGGATGAGTGTGTGACCTCAACCCGATAGAACACTTTTGGGATGAATTAGAGCAGAGACTGCGAGTCAGGCCTTCTCATCCACATCAGTGCCTGACCTCACAAATGCACTTCTGAAAGAATGGTCAAATATTCCCATAGACACACTCCTAAACCTTGTATACAGCCTTCCCAGAAGAGTTGAAGCTGTTATAGCTGCAAAGGGTGGGCCAACTCAATATTTAACCCTACAGACTAAGACTGGGAAGCCACTAAAGTTCATGTGTGTGTAAATGCAGGCGTCCCAATACTTTTGGTAATATAGAGCATGAGTCTATAGATTCATTGTGAGAGAAGGACTCAACACCTGCAAAATCGAATTTTTGCTTGTACTTGCTTTCTAAGTATAACTTGTTTTGTTATACAAAAAACAGAGTGTTTACAATCAATTTAACTGCAGTAGAGAAAAATTAGATTTCAGGCTGTCTGTGCTGCCTGGCTGAGCTGTTTAAATCTCAGGAAATAAATGCAAATCCTTTGACAAGTAAAATAGCTCTCATATATGTATTTCATCTGTGTATATACTGTATTGCCTGGAGTTCTGATGTGAAAGTGAGCCTTCAAAGATAGAAATATAGGAGTGGACATTGCTGACTTATTTTGAAAGAAGCAAGCTTTGGGGCTGTCATTTTATCCAGGGGCGTATCATAAAATCAGTGGGCCCGTGTGCAAGATAAAAAGTGGGCCCTCGTGCAAGATAAAAAGTGGGCCCTCGTGCAAGATAAAAAGTGGGCCCTAGGCATTGAAAAAAAAGAAATTGCTGGAATGTGGGAGTGACTTAAATTGCACACACTATTGGGCATGGCTTAAAGGGGGTGTGGTTTAATAGAATCTGGTGTGACTTACAGTGTGTCACAAAAGGGAGTACACCCCTCACATTTTTGTAAATATTTTATTATATCTTTCATGTGACAACACTGAAGAAATTACACTTTGCTACAACGTAATTAGTAAGTGTACAGCTTGTATAACAGTGTAAATTGGTTTCCCCTCAAAATAACTCAACACACAGCCGTTATTGTCTACACCGCTGGCAACAAAAGTGAGTACACCCCTAAGTGGAAATGTCCAAATAGGGCCCAAAGTGTCAATATTTTGTGTGGCCACCATTTTTTTAAGCGCTGCCTTAACCCTCTTGGGCATGGAGTTCTCCAGAGCTTCACAGGTTGCCACTGGAGTCCTCTTTCACTCCTCCATGACAACATCATGGAGCTGATGGATGTCACTCCTCCCTCTTCCGTTTGAGGATGCCACACAGATGCTCTATAGGGTTTAGGTCTAGGGACAGGCTTGGCCAGTCCATCACCTTTACCCTCAGCTTCTTTAGCAAGGCAGTGGTTGTCTTGAAGGTGTGTTTGCGGTCGTTATGTTGGAATACTGCCCTGCGGCCCAGTTTCCGAAGGGAGGGGATCAAGCTCTGCTTCAGTATGGCACAGTACATGTTTGGCATTCATGGTTCCTTTAATGAACTGTAGCTCACCAGTGTCGGCAGCACTCATGCAGCCCAAGACTATGACACTCCCACCACCATACTTGACTGTAGGCAAGACACACTTGCCTTTGTGCTCCTCACCTGGTTGCCACCACACACGCTTGACACCATTTGAACCAAATAACTTTATCATGGTCTCATCAGACCACAGGACCTGGTTCCAGTAATCTATGTCGTTAGTCTTTTTGTCTTCAGAAAATTGTTTGCGAGTTCTCTTGTAAATCATCTTTAGAATAGGCTTCCTTCTGGGATGACACCCATGCAGACCAATTTGATGCAGTGTGCGGCGTATGGTCTGAGCACTGACAGGCTGACCCCCCCACTCTTTCAACCTCTGCAGCAATGCTGGCAGCACTCATACGTTTATTTCCCAAAGACAACCTCTGGATATGACCCTGTGCATGTGCACCCAACCTCTTTGGTCCACCATGGCGAGGCCTATTCTGAGTGGAACCTGTTCTACATAGTTACATAGTTACATAGTAGTTGAGGTTGAATAAAGACAATAGTCCATCCAGTTCAACCTGTGTAGGTGTGTGTGACCCTAATCATCTCTCATACCCCTTAATGTTCTATACCTTGAGATGTATGTCCAAGAGTCTTTTGAAAGTAGCCATACTTCCTGCAGAAACTACCTCTTGTGGTAGAGAATTCCACAATCTTGTAGCCCTAACAGTAAAGAACCCCCCCGCGTTGCCTGAGGTTAAAACACTTCTCCTGTAATCGCATTGTATGTCCTCGCGTCCTCATGCAATCCTTGCGACTAAATAGCTTTTTTTCTGTGCTGAGATCACCATTGAGGTATTTGTAAATCGCTATCATGTCCCCTCTCAGGCATCTCTTCTCCAGGGAGAATAAATTAAGCGATTGTAGACGCTCTTCATATTTAAGGTCCTCCAATCCCCTAATTAGTTTAGTTGCCCTTCTCTGGACTCTCTCCAGCTCCAACACATCCCTCCTGAGGACTGGCGACCAGAACTGGACAGAATACTCCAGATGCCATCGGACCAGAGTTTTATAAACTGGTAGAATTATAGTTTTATCTCTGGAAAACATCCCCTTCTTTATGCATGCTAATATTCTGCCGGCTTTGGCAGCTGCCGCTTGACATTGCATGCTATTGCCTAGCCTATCCTCTACTAAGACTCCCAGATCTCTCTCCATTTTTGATTCCCCCAAAGGTTCCCCCCCTAAAGTGTATTGTGCTTTTATGTTTTTAGTCCCCAAGTGCAAAACCTTACACTTCTCCACATTAAACCTCATTTGCCATGTCGTTGCCCACTCTGTTATTTTGTTCAGGTCATTCTGTAAGATAGCTGCCTGCTGTGTAGTTATTGCCCTGCTCAATTTTGTGTCATCTGCAAAAACTGTTATAGAACTAATGATCCCGTCCTCAATGCTGTTTATGAATAAATTGAACAAGGTTGGTCCCAGGACTGAGCCTTGGGGGGCCCCACTTACCACCCCAGACCAATCTGAGTATGCGCTATTTATTACCACCCTTTGGACACGCCCTTTTAGCCAGTTCCGTATCCAAGAGCAAACCTTGTGGTCGATGCCTGCAGACCTTATTTTATAAATTAAGCGCTTGTGGGGAACTGTATCAAACGCCTTAGCAAAATCCAGGTACACCACATCCACTGGTCTCCCCCTATCTAGCTCACAGCTCACCTCCTCATAGAATGTTAACAGATTGGTTTGACAAGAATGCCCATTCGTGAACCCGTGCTGATTACTGCTGATGATGTTGTAGTCTTAAGCAAACTCTACGATATAGTCCCTTATCATCCCCTCCAGAAGTTTACATACTATCGATGTCAGGCTGACCGGCCTGTAATTTCCCGGGACACGCCTCTGCCCTTTTTTGAATATCGGTATCACGTTAGCTTTCCTCCAATCACCTGGTACATTTCCTGTCATAATACTGTCAGCAAAGATCAGAACAGTGGTCTAGATATCGTTTTACTAAGTTCTTTGAGTACTCTCGGATGTACGCCATCTGGGCCTGGTGCTTTATTTGTGTTAATTTTATCCAGCCTTTCCCTGATTTCACCCTCTGTTAGCCATAGCAGCAAGTCCTGTGAATTACTGCTAACCATACAGTGATGGTCAGTGTACCCCTCCTTTTCCTGTGTAAAGAAAAAAAGCATTAAGCATGGTTGCCTTTTCAGTGTCCTCTGTAACCATCCTCCCCTCTTCGTTAATTATGTGTGCAACATGCTCTGTCATAGTTTTTTTGCTGTTGATATATTTAAAGAATTTCTTTGGGTTCTTTTTACTATCCTCCACTATTTGTCTCTCAAAGTTGATTTTAGCCATTTTGATTTTGTATTTACTTTTCTTATTTGCCTCCTTGTACTGCTGGAAAGCCGATACTGTGCCCTCTGATTTATATTTCTTGAAGGCCATATTTTTCCCCTAATAAGTTTTTTAACATTACGGTTTAGCCAGCCAGGTTTGGCTTTGTCTCTTCTAAATTTATTTCCTATCTGAATGCACTGCGAGATGCATTTGTTTAATATGTTCCTAAAGCATTCCCATTTTTCATCCGTGGTCAGTGTTCCTAGGGTTTGGTCCCAGTTTACCCTTGGGAAAGTTTGCCCTCCTGAAGTTGAGAGTTCTTATGTTCCCCTCTTGCCTTGTTATATTGTTATTTATGCTAAATGCGATCATCCTGTGATTGCTAGAGCCCAAGTTGTCCTGGACTCCTACCTCCGAGATTAGGTCTGGGTCATTAGTGATTAATAGACCTAGCACTGCATTTTCTCTAGTCGGAGAATCCACCAACTGCGACATGTAGTTGTCCTGTAAGGTTTCCATGAAGAGACGGGCCTTCTGTGAGTGTGTAGTCCCCTCTTCCCAGTTAATGTCGGGATAATTGAGGTCCCCTAATATGATGACTGATCCCAGTCTGTTAAGCCCCTGTATGGTCTTGGCCACCATGCTGCAGCTCAGTTTCAGGGTCTTGGCAATATTTTTATAGTCTAGGCCGTCTTTATGTAGAGCAACAATTCTTTTTTCAGATCCTCAGGAGAGTTATTTGCCATGAGGTGCCATGTTGAACCTCCATTGACCAGTTTGAGCGAGTGAGAGCAACAACACAAAATTTAACACACCTGCTCCCCATTCACACCTGAGACCTTGTAACACTAACGAGTCACATGACATGGGGGGAGGGGGGGACGGCTAATCGGGTCCAATTTGGACATTTTAACTTAGGGGTGTACTCACTTTTGTTGCCAGCGGTTTAGACATTAATGGCTGTGTGTTGAGTCATTTTGAGGGGACAGCAAATTTACAATTTAAACTGTTATACAAGCTGTACACACATTGTAGCAAAGTGTAATTTCTTCAGTGTTATCACATGAAAAGATATAATAAAATATTTACAAAAATGTGAGGGGTGTACTCACTTTTGTGAGATATTGTACATAATAAAGAATGCGGTAATGTTAAATATACAGTGCAGAGTGTATGGTGGTGGGTAGTATGTGCAGGAGAGGAGTGCGGAGTGTATGGTGCTGGGTAGAATGTGCAGGTGAGGAGTGCCGAGTGAACGGTGGTGGGTAGTATGTGCAGGAAAGTGTCAGCAGGGACAGTGTCAGAATTAGTTATTTGTATTAAATTTGTTATTTTTTAAATTATTTTTTACAATTTATTTGTGTATTATTTTTTTCACAATGATTAAGGGGGTGGGGGATGGGTAGTGGCCAGTGAAAGTAGGGCAGTGGACAGGGGCGTTAGTAGTTTTTTGTTTTTATTATTTTATTATCTATAATTTTTTACAATTTTTTTTATATTTTTTTTTACAGTGCTTCTGGGGGAGATGTGTCTGTGTGTGTGTGTGTGTGTGTGTGTGTGTGTGGGGGGGGGGGTATGGGGCAGTGAACGGTGTCAATAGGGTGGTGGACAGTGTCAGTAGAGCAGTGGATGGTGTCAGAATTTTTTTATTTTTATGTATTTATATTTTTTACAATGAAATTTTCTTTTCATTTTTTTCCAGAGTACTTTTTGGGGGAGGATGTTGGGGCAGTGGCCAGTGTCGGTAGGACAAGGGGGACTGATCGGTGCGGGGGGGAGAGACAGTTGCCAGTACCGATCTCCCTATATAGATTTTCAGCTGACAGCCATGGAAGGAAGAGGAGGAGATGGGGTTGTCAGCTAAAAAGCTAAACAGGGAGATCGGTGCTTGCAACTTTCTCCCGCGCACCAATCATCTCCCACTGTCAACCAGGGGATCATCCATGGGTGCAGTGTGGGTCACAGTGCCCCTCCCCCCCTTGGGGCAAGTGTGCAGTGAACAACCTGCACCACTGATCCTATCCTGGCTTACCTACCTAGAACAAGTATGCAGCCAGCAAAAACTTAAATGTTTGAACAATTGTCCTGCATACTTTTCCCAGTTCAATGGCTCATTAAGTAGTGAAGCAAGGATCAGGGTTACACCCCTGGAGCCTTCATCTTTTAAAACTAATCAGCAATAGCAACTGCCTCATTTCTATCCTCCCTAATGCCTCGTACACACGTTTAGATAATCGTACGAAAAAAATCATTTTGGACTTTCTGATCGTTAGTACACAGCTTTCAACAGCCGATCATGACAGTTTGTCCAACAAAATCCGAAGGGACAAACACAAAAACGTATGCCGTACGATAGCCTAGCGAATGACAATCGTTTAACCACTTGCCGACCGCCTCCTGTATATTTACTGCGGCAGTCAGCCACTTACAGGCAAAGCGACGTAGTACAACGCCGCTCGCCCACAAGCCTGTAGGGGGCGAGTGGTCGCTGCCTGCGGCGCGTTCCCGCCCCCGCTCGTTCCCTGCTGAGCCAGCATGTGTGACATCAGAGCCGCCGGCCACTCGCAATCTCCCGCAGGAGAGGGAGAAAGACAGACGGCTGATGTAAACACAGCCGTCTGTCATTCTCACTGAAGTAGGCACAGAGGCTATGCGATCCTGCTATATAAGATCGCATGTCTTTGTGGTTACTTCACCAGCCACGCCCCCTACCAGTTAGAATCACGCCCCTAGGGACACACTTAACCCCTTGATCACTAATAAAGTTAACCCTTCCCTGCCAATCATTTTTACAGTAACAGTGCATATTTATAGCACTGATTACTGTAGTAATGTCACTGGTACCCCTACAAGTGTCAAAAATGTCAGTCAGGGGTCCGATCTGTCCGCTGCAATGTCGCAGTCTCGCAAAAAAAAAAAAAAGAAAAAAAAAAAAAAAAAAAAATCGCAGATCGCCGCCATTACTAGTTAAAGAAAAAAAAAAACAAACAATAAAAATGACATAAATCTTTCCCGTAGTTAGTAAACGCAATAACTTTTTGTGCAAACTAATCAAAATAAGCTTATTGTATTTTTTTACCAAACATATGTAACAGAAAACAAATTGGCCTAAAATGTTAAAAAATTTTGATTATTACAGTTTTTTTTTTTGAGAAATTCATATAAAAAAATGTGAAAAATATTGTTATTTTTTCTAAATTGTCGCTCTTTTTTTGTTTATAGCGCAAAAAAATAAAAATTGCACAGGTGATCAAATACCAGCAAAATAAATCTCTGTTTGTGGGAAAAAAAGGACGTCAATTTCCTTTGGGGCATACCGTCGCACGACCGCGCAATTGTCCGTTAAAATCACTTAGTGCCAAATCGCAAAATAGGGCCTGGTCTTTGAGCAGCCAAATCCTCCGGAGCTTAAGTGGTTAATCAGTACAGTATGCGTCCGCTAAAAATCGATAGACAAAGACCACCCATGATCAGAAACACAAAAATAACCCGGAAAAAGCCTGGCTGTCATTGTTTTTGTTTTGCACTATCTGATATGTAGCTACGCAACCAGGAAGCTTTTCCGGAATCGTATGAAAAAAAATCATACACTAAGTATGCATTGTTGAATTCGATATTAGTATCATGCAACAAAATGCGAACGATAAGTCGTACGATTACCTGAACGTGTGTACGAGGCATAAGTTCACTTTATTATCTTTATCCTAAAAGGTAGGGCTACACTCTAAGTACCCTTTAAGCCCCTGTTCACAACAGTGCAAACAGTCATGCGATTTGACAGGTCCAAGTTGCACCTTATTGTCAGCAATGGAACTGTTTAAATTGGTGTGACGCTGACTTTGCTGTGACGATTTGAAAAAAGGTTCCTGCACTATTTTTGGCGATTTCAGGTGCGACTTGCAAAGATGAAGTGCATGAAGTCGCACAGATGTCAGCCAAGTTGCACCTGAAGTCGCACTGACGTGACTTTGAAACTGTGAAGTTGAAATCGAGTGAAGTTGCATGATTTCAAAGTCAGACTCGGTGCGAACGGGGGCTAAATGTAATAACAACAAAATGTCATGGATGGGTTATAAAATATTTCCATGAATGTGTCCATGGTGCAGTTCACAATGTGCCTGACAAATTCTGGCAGAATTTTATAATAAATCTGTCAGTGTAATTTGTATAATCGCTTCCCTTTAAATATAGACTTTAAATGTTTGAGAAAGGGGAATGAAAGGAGTGACATACATACTTTACATTGGGCTGACACTACTACAAAAGAGTAAATTAATAACAATTTATAAGGAAACGATTTATGCGCTATCAGCCATCCATTGTAGTGCTTAAAAAAGACATTATTAATCTTTGATTCCATTTGTGCACATTCATAGATGATTGAATAGGTCATTAGCTACCATATTGCTTTAAAGAGTCTGCTATTTAATGTCTTGTTGGGCTATTAAGTAGCTAAATACGCATTACCTGTTTGCCTTTATTTTGATATTGAACATGTTGCACAGGAGACATCTGTGCTCGATATAGCTGAAGGTGGCATCCACTGTAATGGTGATTAGAAATTAAATACTAATGCCTTCTCTATGGCGTTGGAATAAAAGTAACAAAATGTATCCTCAGTAATTAATTAAATGGAAGCCTGCTGAGCATTATTTGTAGAAAGAGCCACACAACAGAACACCAAAATAATTTCAGCACTATGACAAAATAATATGTAAAATGTAGGTATTGTTTTAGCTTATACTTAACTGTCAGGTATAAGGATTTGCAGTCCTGAGTCTAATCCGTGCCAGTTTTCTGAGCAATGGAATTTAGCAATCCCTGCTCCTGGCTTTCCAACACAAATGCTATTTTTACCTGTCTTACTCTGTCTCACCTGTCTCTCATTTCAGCGGTGATCATAGCTATATAATAAATGTGTGCTTTGCAGCCCTTCCTGGTTACTGAGCTCTGCTATTCCAGTACACATCTCAGTCCCAATACTGAGTTAGCCTTTATCTTAATCCTGCTGGCCAATCTTCTGGCCCAGCTCAGGCAGCATGGTTGCTTTTTCTATGTGTTCTGTTCTCTGTCCTTGACCAACTATATTTGTTTATAGCTCATTGATTCTGCCTTTGCTTTGTCTGTGATTGTTGTCTTGTACCTACCTGCTTTGTCTTCTACAAATACAGGAAGACGTTTCTGCCACCAAGTTCTGGGACTGCTGAGTATTCATGGAATCATCAAACTGAGCTTTTTTTTTTTTTTGTCTTTGGGTACCATACCTATCCTATATCCATGCTTGTGTCAGACTACTCATTGCCAATCTACTGGTTTTGATCCCTGCCTTGGCTCAGTGCTACTTACAAAAATAATAAGAAATATGTTTTTTTTTTGCCTTAATATCAACCTTAAATCACATTGGTAATTGCATATTGTACTTGTTTGTGGCCTAAATACTGAAATTTGCACTTAACCACTTCCCGACCACCCACCGCAGTTTTAGTGCAGCAGGGTGGCTCTCCTGAGCAAACCGATGTAGGTCGCGCACGGAAAGCTAGGGGGCAATCACGCCCCGCCGCCGGCGCGCTCCCGCCTCCACTCGGTCAGCGGGGAAGTCAATGCATGGGTCAGGTGGCTCTGTTTGCCGCCTGATAGCTGTGATCGCTCCCCGATGAGAGAGAAGGACGGTCATCTGTTGTAAACACAGTTGACCGTTCTTCTCCCTGAAATGATCACAGAGCTCATGTGATCTTTCTATATAGGATCACATGTCTCTATGGTCATTTCACAAGCCACGCCCCCCCACAGTTAGAATCACTCCCCTAGGCTCCCATTTAACCCATTGATCCCCCATAGGGTTAAAACCTTCCCTGCCAGTGTCATTATTACAGTAACAGTGCATATTTTTAGCATTGATTACTGTAGTAATGTCACTGCTACTCCGAAAAGTGTCAAAAATGTCAGTTAGGGGTCCGATCTGTCCGCCGCAATGTCGCAGTCCCGCAAAAAAATTGCAGATCGCCGCCATTACTAGTAAAAAAAAAACAAAAAACAATAAAAATGACATAAATGTTTCCCGTAGTTAGTAGGCGTGATAACTTTTGCGCAAACCAATCAAAATACGCTTATTGTGATTTTTTATTACCAATAATATGTAGCAGAAAACAAATTGGCCTAAAATGTTAAAAAATTTAGATTTTTACATTTTTTTGAGAATTTCATATATAAAAATGTGAAAAATATTGTTATTTTTTCAAAATTGTCGCTATTTTTTTGTTTATAGCGCAAAAAATAAAAATTGCACAGGGGATCAAATACCACCAAAAAAAAACTCTGTTTGTGGGGAAAAAAAAGACGTCAATTTCGTTTGGGTACAATGTTGCACGACCGCGCAATTGTCCGTTAAATTCACGCAGTGCCGAATTGCTAAATAGTGCCTGGTTATTGAGCAGCCAAATCCTCCGGTCTGAAAGTGGTTAAAGTGGTAATTTTGTAACTTTTGGAAATGCCAGTAAAAACTTGGCTGTGTCAGTAAATTTTGGGTGTCGTGTCAGTAAATTTCAATCTGGTAGGTTGGCAACACTGAGTGAGAGTGCGGGTTCCTTGGTGTCGAAAATCGGCAGGGAGTTTTCGTCCGACGACCGATCTGCTGATTTTCGGCTTGTTAGTATGATGCTTCCGACAACTGACTCCGACTTTTCGGCCGAAAAAAATCTGGTGTGCAGACTATAAAATTTTTGTCCTCCGTCAAAACACGGCCGATTTTCCGTCAGTCAGTACAAATTTCGACAGGGAAAAATCTAATGAGCAAGACTGGGCATGCTCAGAGAAGAAAGAACACAAAGAAAGCAAACCAACACATGACATCACTTCTGAAGTAGAATTTTGTCGGGCGAGAAAATTTGTGTGCAGTCTAGGCACATTCCAACCAACAAAACACCACTCTAGACAAAAGACGGACGATCGGTCGGCCGATAATCGTTGCGTGTGTACTAGGCTTTACACGTTTACAGCGGCTGCGTTTGAGATATTCAATTTACATTATCTAATTAACCATATACAAGGTTTTCTTTTTTGAAATGCAGCAGTTTTAGAAAAGGCTCCTATACTAAAATCTGGTTTTAATTTGAATTCAGAATTGAAAATAAGCTTGACTGTCACGTTTGCCCTATTGGTGGGAGCTCATTTATTACCGTTTCCACTAGAGGGTTAACCTTACATGACATCATCATAAACTGTCTCCTCAGGCATTGTAAAAATGATTGTTCTTATAGTTTAGGTGTCTGCGCTGCAGTGAAGTGATGAGCAAGGTCTTCCTGGTAATGTAATGACAGGGTTGGAAGCACTCCCGCAGCCTGACTTTGTTTTGGAAAAGAGACACCCTCATGATCCAAGCATTATATAGAAGTGTGGAAATATCTCAGCAGTGACAGGGTGGACATGGAAGACAGGTACTCAAGGGAGTCAGGTACTCCCTTTCTGCTTAGACTACATGAGACAAAGATTTGTCATAAATTCTCTCGTGGTTAGCCATTCATTAGAGAATGACCTGTGCTGGGACTGCAGCTGTCAAATTAATATATTGAGCTGTAGCATTCCTCAATTGGGCTTTGCTATACTTATTGCGGTATCCAATTATTCGGACATCTGACATAAAACTGACATATATATTGTTCTGATAAAATCCCCCGACATCTTGCTTTTTGTACTCTTCCACGTTATATTGGCTCAGTTACTTTGGTCTATCTTACTGGCTTTCTAACAGACTGTGGCAGTTATTTATCCACATCTAACATTCAAAAACCATTTGGATTAAGCCCTTTAATATAAAAGAACAGTTTTAATACATTTTGATAAATTTACAATGTACTTAAATAAAATATGTCTTCTATCAGTTTTACCCACTATATATTAGTTGTTTAGTGGTTAGCACTTTCACCTAGTAGCAAAAGGGTTGCTGGTTCAAATCCCAGCCATGACACTACCTGCCTGGAGTTTGCATGTTCTCCCTGGGCCTGTGGGGGCTTTCAAGGGGTACTCTGGTTTCCTCCCACACTCCACAGACATGCTGGTAGGTTACTGTCTATTGGCACTTTTCCACTGCAAGTACCGGCTCGGCTCTACTCGGCCCTGCTTGGCCCGGTTTGCTCTTCCACTGCTGGTACCACATGGTACGGTGTTGGAACGGTTCGGTACGGTATGGTTTGCTTTTCCACTAAAGTAGTACTAAAGTTAGGTGGGTGGGATAACAACGGGGTGTGTGGGATTCTCTGACCAATCAGTGGCTAGTAGTTACTGCATGCAAAGGATTGTGGGATATGGTACCGGGTATGGTACCTCTTGGAACCACAATCAAGGTGGTACTGTTTTTGAGAGCCGTACCGTTGCAGTGGAAAAGCGCCGCCGTACCGTACCGTACCGAACCGTTCCTACACCATACCATGCGGTACCAGCAGTCGAAAAGCACAAAAGCGAGCCGAACCGTTCGGTTCCATGCAGTGGAAAAGCGCCATAAATTGGCCCTAGTTTGTGTATATGAGTTAGGCCCCTTTCACACTTTCACCTTTCAAATCCGCCTGTCCGTTTTTTTGGCAGATCTGAACGGTCCCCCCATGCATCTCTATAGGGCATCGGATGTCAGCGGAGACATGTCCGCTGACATCCGATCTGTCAAATCTGGACGGATGGAAACCCTATTTTCCATCCGTCCAGCGGATCGGATGAGAACGGACAGATGGTCCGTTCTCATCCGATTCCCCCATAGAGAACAGCAGGGACCTGACAGCTCTGTCTCCACACACAGCGCAGAGACACAGCTGCCATCCGCCTGCTCAGGGGGGGATCGGTGGATCGATCCCCCACTGAGAAAAGCGGAGTCCGCCGTCGGACGGCCAGGTGTGAAAGGGGCCTTAAGGAACTTCGATTGTAAGCTCCATGAGGGTAAGGACTGATGTGAATGTACAATGTATATGTAATGTGCTGCGTAAATTGACAGCGCTATATAAGTACCTGAAATAAATAAATGTGACAGAAAGAGGCAAGGCGAAGCTTGTAACTGTAATAAAACACTTCTGTTATTAAACAATGTATCCTTTTTGCAGAATCAAAGTAATGGGCATCTGTATCACCATCTCCAAAAATCATTTATGTGTACACTACAAGGTACTCAGGTCAACATCAGGAGGAATTAGCACCTTCTCTAAGTACATCTACAACATTTTAAGATTATATAAAAAAATAATAATACCAATATTTTCATATTTTTTAGGGGCTGCAGGAGTGAGTTAGCTGCCTGCGGTCAATGAGTATGGCAGTGATGGTGAACCTTGGCACCCGAGGTGTTTTGGAACTACATTTCCCATGATGCTCATGCACTCTGCAGTGTAGTTAAGCATCATGGGAAATGTAGCTCCAAAACATCTGGGGTGCCAAGGTTCGCCATCACTGGAGTATGGCAATACTAGATGTAAAATCGTACTAAATTTGGATAAGTGAGTGGCTCTGCATTACTATAAAAAGCTGTTTGGTCCAAGTGTTATAAGGAAACATTGCACACTCAGCATCCTATCTAATGTTGGCAGGCTGCACAAATAATTCAACACAATATTGTGAAGTGGGAACTGCAGAGCAACTAAAATCCCAACTTCAGGAAACTATAAAAAAAAATGATCCCTTGCAGTGGGGCTGTGTCCACACTGCAAGGCTTAACTGCTTGTTTAGGTCTTGGGACCAAAAAAAGCTGGAAGGGGGGCACCATATGCTGGATGAGCACATTATCAAAAATGCTTATTCTATACCAGGAATCCTCAAACTAGCTGTTGCAGAACTACACATCCCATGAGGCATTGTAAAACTCTGACATTCACAGACCTGACTAGGCATGATGGGAATTGTAGTTCCTGAACAACTGGAGGGCCATTGTTTGAAGACTCCTGTTCTATACCATAGACAAAAAAAGGCAGCTAACCCTTGCAGTGCAGGTGCAGCCACTTGCTCACTATTTTCACTCTGCCAGGTGATCTCACCCATTTTGCTTTCCGCTTCTGCCCTTGGCGCTGCAGCCTTCTATAATGAGCCTTGAATCTTGCACCCGTATAAGTTACAGATTTTGTCTTCTCAAGAACTACAGCCCCCAAGGATATATGCGATGTGCATATACCAGAAGGCTGTGGATGGCTGATCAGTAGGGATGGGCTCAGGGGTGTTCAGATCCTAGTCCCAACCCACCTGAGAAATACCGCCAGAAAGCCGTCACTCTTCGGCTGTGTGTCCAGGTCATTGTGTTTGTCGGTGCAGTGGAATAGAAGGTCTCTTTAGGTGCTTTACTATGTCATTTTGGGTGAAGGTAAACCAGGGTCAACCAAAGAAACCTGTTGTTAATAAGAAGTAATGCACTATTGGAGCTTTTTTTTTTCCTATTTGTTGCCTCTGACCAACTTGTGACCATTTAGGGATCTAAAATGAAGGTGAGCTTGCACTTTACCTTGTGAATGGAGCACAATCAATTAAATTCATCTTGAAGACAGAATATACTGGTCCAAGGCCATTTAATATTTTAATAGAAACATTGATATTACATCATAGAAAGTTTGTCAAAGACAAATCTATGTGAATGACAGTAAAGAAAAATAAAGCATATAAAAATGACATAGAAAAAAAAAAAAGAAAATGGCCACGGCACTATTGATTTATAACACATGAACAAAAAATAACCAAAGCTTTATTACCAATATAAATGACAGCATAAATTCCAATGAAAATTCGCTCAGGGGGGGGGCGTGTCCTGGACATGAGTGAAGACGTGCTCTGAGTGAGCTCCGGACATCTCCCTCGATTACAGCACAAATACTTACCTTCATCCACGACTGGCATGAACTCTGGCCGCCGTAGACGATCCCGGAAACCCCTGCGATCATCCCCGAGGTCTGATCTGCATTAGTTCTTCCCTAAGACGAGATCGGCCTCAGCCCGCGCTCCCGTGGCCGGCCTGAGTGCGGCTCTCTCTCCCTCCACTATCATGGTGCAAGCACCGCCATTGCCTACTGCCTGTAATGTTCTGGTACCTTTGGGTACCCTAATTACTCTTTCATAAGTGTATGCGCCCCACCATTCTCTTTTGGTAAGGTGCGCATACACCTTTAAGACTGATGCTGTCATCACTGAGCGCCGGACTGGATGGCTATTTAGATCGCCGGCTCTCACTCACATGTGTTCGTTCAAACTGCTTTGTGCCTTGATGCTAGCCTGTCTTGAAGCTCTCATGCTTGCAAGCATACCTCGCTGTCGGAACCACGCTGCGCTGATCCCTGTATCCCGCTACTGGATCATCCGCTCTTGCCGAACCTCTCCTCTGCTACATTGCTATTAGTGATAAGTACCCCACAGGGGAAACCTCTATAACCTTTATACTAAAGCTTACACTATCTAGCTCTGCATACTAAGGACTATTACTACATCTGCATTATCTAAGATTGCTAGCTCTTGTGCCTACTACCACCTGTTCTTGCACTGGGTTGATCTCTCTTGTATGTCCACCTGCTACTCTGTCATCTACTACCATACATGATTGCTAAACCTATCTGCATCCCATCTGCTACTATCTTACTTTCAAGAACATTTCCTATCAAGTGTCTGTCATCTACCATCTCTACCCAACCTGTCTCTTCAGCCTATCATCACTGTGTTACTATATACATAAGTCACTCTAGGAAACATCTTATTGAGTGTGTGTATTTACTTG
This sequence comes from Pelophylax lessonae, assembly GCF_965119305.1. NCBI lineage: Eukaryota > Metazoa > Chordata > Amphibia > Anura > Ranidae > Pelophylax > Pelophylax lessonae. Next base: position 203,600,019 of record NC_138771.1, read on the forward strand.
CTGAATTGAGATCATCCACACATGATGAGTCATTGAGAGTTGGGATTGGTGTCTCAGCGCTTCTCTACATGACTACTGAAGTGGAATATTTCTGCAGCTGAAAATCCACATCATACGTAAAACGCAGGAGCGTTACAGATTGAACGAACCACAAATGGATTCAGCAGAAATAACCACTCAGATGACACAATTAAAACAGCAAGTAACTGCGTTAATACACGCACTTGCTGAATTAAAAGAAGACAATCAGGCTCTGTCGCAGCAGGTAATTAGACTGACACAACTTACCACTGCTCAGTCCCCTGAACCCAAAATAAATCCTCCTTTGGTATTTACAAGTGATCGCAAAAAATTTCGCGAATTTAAAAACGCATGTGAGTTACTTTTCTTGCTAAAACCCCGTACCTACCTTACTGATCACATTAAGGTTTGTACTATTATTTCTTACCTAACAGGCGATCCTCGGGCCTGGGCAGACTCTATTTTTGAGAAAAACGACCAGCTTCTCAACTCCTATGCCTTGTTCCTAGCAGAACTCACTAGCCTATATGATGATCCCAATAGGCAGAGTACTGCCGATCTTCAATTAAGATCCTTGAAACAAGGTAGGAGACCTGTAAAAGACTTTGTCGCAGAATTCAAGAGATGGACCCTTGATTCAGAATGGAATGATGCATCTCTGAAAACCCAATTTAGGCTTGGCCTATCAGAGGCCGTTAAAGACGAGCTCGCCCGAGCGGATCTGCCAAAAACCCTGGATGCATTGATACAACTCAGTATCACCATAGATAGAAGACTACGAGAAAGAAAGGCTGAGAAAATGGGAATGCCATTATCCAGTTCTTCTCGGATTTCGGCCGTTGACCCCGTTCCTATGGAGGTAGGAACCATACGCCCACCTCTATCAACTATGGAAAGAGCCAAAAGACGATCTGGTAATCTCTGCTTGTACTGTGCATCCCCGGATCACAAGATAAACGTCTGTCCCCTAGTCTACAAAAAGAAGGGTGAGTGTTCACATGTCCTCCTAGGGGGATTGACAACTTCAATCACTAACCCTTACCTTTCTGTTTGCTTAACATTACAGTGGGACCAGAACAGGATTACTACTAAGGCCATGATTGACACAGGATCTTGTGGAAATTATATTGACATACGTTTTGCTGCTTTAAATAAAGTTCCTATTATTTCTAAACTTAAACCTGTCTCAGTAAGTCTTATTAACGGTGTTCCTTTATCCTCTGGTCCGATCACTGATCAGACACAGGCACTCCTAGTCACTACTAACGGGTCTCATATGGAGACCACTACCTTCGATCTAATACCTTCACCCCACTTTCCCATTGTGTTGGGACTTCCCTGGTTGCACACACATCAACCAACCATAGATTGGAAGGAACGGACCCTGGCCTTCCTCTCTTGCTATTGCGAGGGTACGTGTAACCTCCCGTCTTTCGGGAAGATCCTGTCTGTGGTGACAGATGAGATTGCACCACTATGTTATCAGGATCTCTCTGAGGTTTTTCTTGAGAAAAATGCTCAAGCACTACCTCCCCATCGAGACTATGATTGTAGCATTGATCTACTCCCAAATAGCAAATTGCCGTTCGGTCATGTTTATCCTCTTTCACAGGATGAACTTTCCCATCTCAAATACTATTTGGATGAGAATTTGAAGAAAGGTTTTATTAGACCTTCCACTTCTTCCACAGCAGCAGGACTCTTTTTTGTCCGCAATAAGGACTCAAGTCTCAGGCCTATCATCGACTATAGGCAATTGAATGCTATTACAATAAAAGATCGCTATCCTCTACCGCTTATCCCTGAGCTCATTGAGCAGGTGCGTGGAGCTACCTATTTTTCAAAATTGGATCTGAAAGGAGCATACAATCTCATTCGAATCTGTGCTGGACACGAGTGGAAGACTGCATTTAGAACCAGATACGGATTGTTCGAATATCTTGTAATGCCATTCGGGCTATGCAACGCCCCTGCAGTTTTTCAACGATTTATAAACGATATTTTCAGAGACTTACTAGATGTCTGTGTTGTGGTATATCTGGACGATATACTTATATATTCACGATCCCTGTCTGAACACATAAGACATGTAAGACTAGTATTATTGAGATTGCTTGCACACAACCTTTATGTGAAACTGAAAAAATGCTTGTTTCATAAAGAAGAGGTACTGTTTCTAGGCTACATCATATCCAAAACAGGAATCGAGATGGACATGAGTAAGATATCCTGTATTCAGGATTGGCCTACACCAACCACACGCAAGGCGCTACAGCGATTCCTTGGATTTTCAAATTTCTACAGGAAGTTCATCAGAAACTTCTCTGCCATTGTGAGACCCCTCACACAGCTCACTAGCATTAAAAAAACATTCAAATGGTCAGATGAAGCAAATAAAGCTTTTCACCTGTTAAAGACAAGGTTTACTTCTGCTCCCATATTACGCCATCCAGACCCATCCCTCCAATACATTCTGGAAGTAGATGCGTCAAACATGGCAGTAGGGGCAATACTCTCCCAACGACCAACTCACACTTCACCACTTCATCCAGTCGCCTTTTTTTCTAAATCCCTAAGCAGTCCAGAGATAAATTACCCCGTGGGTGAAAAGGAACTGCTTGCTATAAAATTGGCTCTGGAGAATTGGCGACATCTACTCGAAGGCACCCAATTACCAATACTTATATACACGGACCATAAAAATCTCCAATATCTTCAGACTAACAAAACTCTCTCTCACCGACAGGTACGATGGTCACTATTCTTTCTAAGGTTTAACTTCCTAGTGACCTACACACCTGCAGATAAGAACAAAAAGGCGGATGCACTATCACGACTAACTGAAGAAAACTACTTCGAAACCCCTTCCGTTCCTATAATACCTCACAAACGCATTATTGGAGTTGTCCGTTCCTTGAAGGAAGAGGTTTTGCATGGTATAAGTTTGGATTCACCCCCACCACAACTAAATACTGATGCAGAAGGCTTCCTCTACTACAGCGACAAACTTTACATACCACCTACCATACGCACCAAGATCTTGGAATTATCGCATGATGTGCCTATGGCAGGACATATGGGTATGACAAAGACTCTTAATCTGATTACCAGACAATTCTGGTGGCCTGACATGAAAACATCTATACAAAAATTTGTCTCTTCATGCAATGTCTGTGCCAGGTCCAAAATTGACACTACGAGACCATCCGGTCTACTATGCAGTCTACCAATACCCCAAACTCCATGGGAAGTTGTGTCTTTGGACTTTATAGTGGAATTGCCTCCTTCCAAAGGATTTAATACCATCTTAGTGTCATTGGACAATCTGACAAAAATGGCACATTTCATTGCTATTCGCAGACTACCTTCGTCCAAACAAACGGCAGAACTCCTGATGAAACATGTCTTTAAGTTACATGGTATCCCAAAAACTCTTCTGTCTGACCGTGGATCACAATTTATTTCCAAGTTCTGGCAAGAACTATGTCACATACTACGGATCGAGCGGAAGCTCACTTCTCCTTACCATCCGCAGACCAACGGACAGACTGAAAGAGTCAACCAATGCATCGAGCAATATTTACGTTGTTACACTTCTTACCAACAGGATGATTGGGTGGATCTTCTCCCTCTGGCAGAATTTGCCTACAACAACGCAACCCACAGTACGACCAAGCAGAGTCCGTTCTACTTGAACTATGGGTTTCATCCCTCTATTCTTCCACCACGCATCCTTCCTTCAAATAACCCAGTAGCCTCAGACTATCTTACCCAAATAAAGGACTCTCTGGGTTTGCTTAATACTACCATTGCACACGCTCATAGTCAACAAAAGAAGTACTATGATCTTCGCAGAAGACCTTCTCCTCAGTACGCTATCGGGGACCTCGTTTGGCTCTCAACAAAAAATTTAAGACTGAAAATCCCTAGCAAAAAGCTTGGACCTCTGTTCTTGGGACCTTTCCCAATCAAGAAACTTATTGGAAAAGCTGCAGTACAGCTTACATTGCCAATAGACCTCAAAATACATCCCATTTTCCATGTGTCGCTACTGAAGCCCCATGTTCCTGACCAAGGAATAAGGCCTACTATCCCACCTCCTCCTCCTGTACAAGTTGAAGGTGGAGAAGAATATGAGATAAAAGAGATTCTGGATTCTCATATCCACAGAGGAAGACTTCAGTACTTGGTTCGATGGAAGAACTATGGGCCCCAAGACGACACCTGGCTAAACACCTCTGACATACATGCCTCTAGATTAATCCGCAATTTTCATGCGAAGTACCCAGACAAACCAGCTCCAGAGGCCTTCAGGAGCCGGCCTTAAGGGGGGGGTACTGTAATGTTCTGGTACCTTTGGGTACCCTAATTATTCTTTCATAAGTGTATGCGCCCCACCATTCTCTTTTGGTAAGGTGCGCATACACCTTTAAGACTGATGCTGTCATCACTGAGCGCCGGACTGGATGGCTATTTAGATCGCCGGCTCTCACTCACATGTGTTCGTTCAAACTGCTTTGTGCCTTGATGCTAACCTGTCTTGAAGCTCTCATGCTTGCAAGCATACCTCGCTGTCGGAACCACGCTGCGCTGATCCCTGTATCCCGCTACCGGATCATCCGCTCTTGCCAAACCTCTCCTCTGCTACATTGCTATTAGTGATAAGTACCCCACAGGGGAAACCTCTATAACCTTTATACTAAAGCTTACACTATCTAGCTCTGCATACTAAGGACTATTACTACATCTGCATTATCTAAGATTGCTAGCTCTTGAGCCTACTACCACCTGTTCTTGCACTGGGTTGATCTCTCTTGTATGTCCACCTGCTACTCTGTCATCTACTACCATACATGATTGCTAAACCTATCTGCATCCCATCTGCTACTATCTTACTTTCAAGAACATTTCCTTTCAAGTGTCTGTCATCTACCATCTCTACCAACCTGTCTCTTCAGCCTATCATCACTGTGTTACTATATACATAAGTCACTCTAGGAAACATCTTATTGAGTGTGTGTATTTACTTGCTGAATTGAGATCATCCACACATGATGAGTCATTGAGAGTTGGGATTGGTGTCTCAGCGCTTCTCTACATGACTACTGAAGTGGAATATTTCTGCAGCTGAAAATCCACATCATACGTAAAACGCAGGAGCGTTACACTGCCTCGGTTCAGTCGGAACCGTGGGTGCTGTCGGGCACTCCTCTCCCTCTCGGTTCCCCGCTGAGACGTCCGAGGGAGACACCGGAGCCTGGGATGGACGCGGACCTGCGGGCCCTGATCCGGGCCTTGCCGACCAAGCAAGACATGGAGGCTATGGTACAGCGCGTAGAAGAGGCCCACAAGAAGGACTACCAGGCTGTTCGGGCGGACCTTCAGCAGTTGTCCGACCGAGTAACGGAGGGTGAGTCCTCGTTTGCTGCCCTCGAAGCCCGGGTATCTCAACTGGAACAGAGCCACTCGCTGCAATCCCAATATGTAACGGCCCTGCAGTTAAAAATGGAGGAGATGGAGGACCGTAGTAGGCGCAACAATCTTCGGTTGCGGGGTCTCCCTGAGGCCACTGACATGGACTCGCTCCGGCCTACCCTGCTATCTATTTGCCACACACTGGTGCCAGATATCCCCCAAGCTGATTTGGAGTTTGACAGAGTTCACCGAGCCTTGGGCCCGCGCTCTATGGACGTTGCTAGACCCCGTGACATCATATGCAGACTCCACCATTACTCGCATAAGGAATCGATCCTCAGACAAGCCTGGGAGACTGGGGACATAGACTTTGATGGCGCCAAACTTAGAATCCTTCCGGATCTGTCGCAAGCTACCCTGCAGCGCAGAGCACTGCTACGTCCTCTCCTGGATAAGATCCGCCACAAGGGCTGCACCTATCGCTGGGGATTCCCCATCTCCCTCACGGTCTGTAGAGGCTCGGCATCCTTCACTGTGTCCCACCCGGAGGATCTTCCGGCTCTTTTTACCTTTCTGGATGTGGAGCCCATCAACGTACCGAACTGGCTCCAGCACCTGCCAAATCCACCTCGCCGGTCCCCGGGCTCCTCTAACCGTGGCAGAGGCCTATCGCCCCATGCCCCTAGAAGCCGGAGGAGGCTGGTTCCTGCTACACCACAGGCGGTAAGAGAGGACTGAGCTGTCTACCCATCTCTGCTTCCATCTTCTGACTATTGCCACACCACCCTAGTTGTTTGCTCTGCCTACGCCACACGGATAATGAGACATTAGTTTACCCTTGCTTCCCCGGTTCATGGCCACCCACCTGCCCCCCCCTCCTCTTTGATGATCTCTCCTTTTTTTGGTGACTTCCGAACACTGTGTGCCTCTCCCCCACTGTCGCCTTTGGCTCCGGAGTTCCTTTTGCCCCACCCCCCCTTTTAGGATGCCCCTTGCGCCTGGCTCGGGGTGTCCGTGGCGCATGTAGGTGCTTCCTGGAATAGGCCACGCAACCTTTACACTCCCTCCTGGACTGACCCGCCCGTCGCTGTTTGCTGCCTCCTCACTGCTTGACGTTGCTGGAACTTTGGGAACTGATTACCCCGAACTCTGCTGTGGAACACCAGACTCTCCTTCACTCTGGTTCGAGATGGACAGACGTCTGCCACCTGTTAACAGGTCTCCTCACTAGCTGTCCCTGCCGACTGTACATTGCACTGGTATCCATGTCTTTATTTACTCATGCTCAACAGCTGGCGGCTGGGGGTGACACAATGTGGTATAGGTTTTGGGTCTCAGGGGGGCGTTCACAGGAGACACCAGGTTTGCGGACAGGACCTCTGCCTGTGACCCTGGGGGGGGACGGGGTCGTCTATCCCCCTCTCCCTACCTGGCTACTCCATGCTGGGGACTGTGCCCCTATGGATGGCGCTCTACTAGGCGCCGGCAGCCACATATGGGGGATGGGGATTTATGATACGGGGGAGTGGTGTCCCGGTCTACCCGGGGGGGTGGCCCCAAGTTGATGATACTATAGCCTGCATGGGTGGTCACTGGGGAGGCACTATAGTGCCTGTTACTTTCCCTATCTATGTGCATTTTCGAATGTCCCCCCTGTGTGGCTGGGCGACGTACGTCATATTTCTGGTGTAGGGGTGTGGTGTGGCACTTCTTTGTTACAGTGGGGTCGCCTGGCATAGTGGCTCTTGGGCCCTCCATGGGGCGTGCCCTGAGTGATTCCCTCGGGCCTGCTCCGTGGACGCCCGAGACCCTGGGCCTTACTGTAATGAGCTGTGCTTATTTTATTTTGTTGAATTACTGCAATTCATGTTCTGTTATAATATGTTATGGTATGCTATTTATCTGACCTTTTTTCTCGTTGAGGGAGCTCTGGTCTCGGAGCTCGACTCGCCTGCTGTGTTTAGTTCTACCCCCCGCTTAGGCCTACACCCTAGAGGGTTTCTCCCCTTATTTGGGTGTCTTTGTTTTTTCTTCCTCTTTGTCTCCCTTTTTCTGTTTGCACTCCCGTTTCTCTTTTCCTTCTCCCCCCCCCCCGCAGGGCTCCGCAGCGCGGTACCTCTACGTCCTTGCATACCCCACCCCCCTCTTCTTTCTCTTTTCCTCTTCCTCTCTCCCCCCCCCTCTCCCCTCTTCCTCGTCCCTGCTCCCCTTCCTGCTTCCCCCTCTCCTCTTGACCCCCCCATCCCCCCCTTCTCTGCCCTTGCTGCACTCCCTCCCCGGCCACTATGGACCCCGTGCGAGTGTCTACATGGAATGCCAGGGGCCTGAATGTGCCCGAAAAGCGGCGTATGCTCATGGGAGACCTCCGTCGCTCTCGTTCTGACATCGCATTCATACAGGAAACACATTTTAGGTCTGGAGGCCTCCCCTTCCTTCAGAACCGGTTCTTCCCTACTGCCTACCACGCTACCAACGATGTCTCTAAATCCAGAGGGGTGTCCATCCTGCTCTCGAGCAATATTCCCTGGTCACTGCTTGATAAGAGGACAGACCCACACGGGCGTTTCCTTTTTCTTAAGGGCCGCATTGGTGGCGGAATGGTGACGCTTGCGAATGTGTATGCACCCAATTCGCACCAAGACTCGTTCCTGCGGAAGACCTTGCTGTCTCTGATGGATTTCTCTGAGGGGAAGCTGATTGTTGGCGGAGATTGGAACATCCCCTTGGATCCTTCGGTGGTCACGTCCTCCGGAGTTTCCTCCGTGCCCCGGGGCGCCCGGACGCAAGTTGTCAAGCTGCTTCGGGAACTCCAGCTGGTGGATGCCTGGCGCATCCTACATGCTGGGGAATGCGACTATTCGTTTTACTCTACCCCCCACAACGTATACTCTCGGATTGACTTTTTCCTGGTCCCGCACCGTCTGCTCTCCTCGGTGGAAAGCATTGAAATCGGCTCCATCACATGGTTTGACCACGCTCAAGTGATTATGGAAAACAAAGAAGAGGGTTTGGGACTTTATATGAGGCAACACATAGACATGTGCCTCCATCCCTATTATTCAAAGACATAATAATCATAGTTTGGGACTTTATATGAGATGTGTGAACCTATGTGACTAATAATTGTGCAACCATCAAATAACAAAACACGTATGATAAGTCATGTTTTTATTCCACTCAAAGATGAGGTAAAAAATATTGGATGATAATGGTGTACATAAAGAACAACATAAGGAGCATGGATCATACATGAATATGATAGTGTAGATGACAACAATGACATATGAATAAAATAGTACCATGAGTACATGCATGTTGTCTGGCAACATGAATGTCACCCATATGTACAGGTAGTATACCAATAACTTAAAATACATAATGATGCAAATATTAACATAGGATTTCTTTCATGGAAAGCTCGACGCGTTTCGTGTAAAAAACACTCATCAGGAGCGGGTAAAATCCAAGTATCTAGAAAAAATAAAACACATATATAGCAAAATGGTCATGTATGTCGCTGTATAACAGCCTGTTATCCCTAGCCCTTGTAGATTTGGAACTCACAATTATGTTCCAGGATGGGTTGCAGGATGTGTAGAAATGCGCCATTAGAGGGTACGTCTGACCCGGGAGCTGAGGGAGCAACGCCTGCGCACATGAGTAGATGTGATGATAGATCTATGGATGCTGTGGATCCACGGGTGAGGGCCACCATAAGCTCCAACAGTTGACCACAATGGGTTTCTAAGGAAATAATATCATGATAGGGTTTTGAAAGCTGTATGAAGCTAATAACTCGTATACAAGTAGGGAGATAGGTGGAATGTCCATACCCGAGAACCAAGCCGCCAAGGCAATATACCATAGTGAGTACATGTGGCAAAGTGTTAGAAAGTGTAAAAAGTGGAAAAGTCAAGAAGGAAGGAGAGAAAGTGCGAGGGTAGATAAATAGCCGAAATAGATGGTGATAAGCCCGTGAGATTGTGTCCTATAGAAAAGATAAGGCTGGTATACAATACCAGTAACTCCCTAAAGGGGGATGTGAGGTGGATAACCCGATTAGAGTGATGAGAGTGTACATGGCAGTGGGGATGTCTGACCATCTGAAAAGTGGATAGAAGGAACAGTGATAGTGGGAGAAAGAGGAGAAACAATACCTCCGTGAAGACATGAGCAGGAATGGCTCCCAACGTCACCCTGCTGTGACCACAACGAGGAATCCGCAAACGGCTGTGTTAGCCGGAAGCGGAAGTCCATATGTGGGAACGCCGATGGACAGCACGTGTCAGGGTGCCGACGCCAGTCATGACGTCAGGACCCGACATGGACATGCGTGACGCCGATGCGCTGCGGCCACAGACCCCGCCCCCCATTGCTAACCCAGGTTGGGGAAAACGGAGGGAGGGGAGAGCGGGCGGGGCGCATCGCAGCTCCCGGAACCAGATGAAGCCCAAACTTGGCCGCATGTACACAACCTACTCTCACCATTGGTGGAATAGAGTAATAGTAGTATTATGGATTAAAGTGGTGAGTCCATGTATAAGGGGCTCAACCAAAAATTGTCACAAAAAGCACATTGAGTCCTCAGAAAAGTGGTGACTCGGGGCACACATCTCCATCCCTGGGTAATTAGCAAAACAAAGAAGAGGGTTTGGGACTTTATATGAGGCAACACATAGACATGTGCCTCCATCCCTATTATTCAAAGACATAATAATCATAGTTTGGGACTTTATATGAGATGTGTGACCCTATGTGACTAATAATTGTGCAACCATCAAATAACAAAACACGTATGATAAGTCATGTTTTTATTCCACTCAAAGATGAGGTAAAAAATATTGGATGATAATGGTGTACATAAAGAACAACATAAGGAGCATGGATCATACATGAATATGATAGTGTAGATGACAACAATGACATATGAATAAAATAGTACCATGAATACATGCATGTTGTCTGGCAACATGAATGTCACCCATATGTACAGGTAGTATACCAATAACTTAAAATACATAATGATGCAAATATTAACATAGGATTTCTTTCATGGAAAGCTCGACGCGTTTCGTGTAAAAAACACTCATCAGGAGCGGGTAAAATCCAAGTATCTAGAAAAAATAAAACACATATATAGCAAAATGGTCATGTATGTCGCTGTATAACAGCCTGTTATCCCTAGCCCTTGTAGATTTGGAACTCACAATTATGTTCCAGGATGGGTTGCAGGATGTGTAGAAATGCGCCATTAGAGGGTACGTCTGACCCGGGAGCTGAGGGAGCAACGCCTGCGCAGGGAGATAGGTGGAATGTCCATACCCGAGAACCAAGTCGCCAAGGCAATATACCATAGTGAGTACATGTGGCAAAGTGTTAGAAAGTGTAAAAAGTGGAAAAGTCAAGAAGGAAGGAGAGAAAGTGCGAGGGTAGATAAATAGCCGAAATAGATGGTGGTAAGCCCGTGAGATTGTGTCCTATAGAAAAGATAAGGCTGGTATACAATACCAGTAACTCCCTAAAGGGGGATGTGAGGTGGATAACCCGATTAGAGTGATGAGAGTGTACATGGCAGTGGGGATGTCTGACCATCTGAAAAGTGGATAGAAGGAACAGTGATAGTGGGAGAAAGAGGAGAAACAATACCTCAGTGAAGACATGAGCAGGAATGGCTCCCAACGTCACGCTGCTGTGACCACAACGAGGAATCCGCAAACGGCTGTGTTAGCCGGAAGCGGAAGTCCATATGTGGGAACGCCGATGGACAGCACGTGTCAGGGTGCCGACGCCAGTCATGACGTCAGGACCCGACATGGACATGCGTGACGCCGATGCGCTGCGGCCACAGACCCCGCCCCCCATTGCTAACCCAGGTGGGGGAAAGCGGAGGGAGGGGAGAGCGGGCGGGGCGCATCGCAGCTCCCGGAACCAGATGAAGCCCAAACTTGGCCGCATGTACTGGGTAGTGATTATGGAACTGCGCCTGGGGGGCCCGGGCAGGGAGTCGGACTGGCATTGGAGATTAAACGAGAGCCTCCTGCAGGACCCTGTGGTGTTGGAGGATGTGTCCCAACAGCTCCAGAGCTACTTTCAGCTGAATGGCACTCCGGACAGTGACCCTGGAGTGGTCTGGGAGGCCCATAAAGCCGTCATCAAGGGTGTGCTGATAGCTCACGGCGCCCGCATTAAGAGGGATAGGGAGAGGCAGCTGAACAACCTCCTGGCAGATATCTCTCGCCTGGAGGATCGACACAAGAGACACCAGGGGGCGGCAGAGGGTTCTGAACTGGCAAGTCTCCGCTCACAGGTAGCGGAACTGTTGCAATACCGCGCTAAAGCGGCCTTGCAGTGTTGCAAGCGGTTCCACTACGAATCTGGTGACAAATGTGGTCGCCTGCTTGCCAGGGCCCTTAGGGACCAACGGGCGGCCTGTTATATCCCCTTTGTAAACGCCGCGGATGGCGGTAAGTTGCATATGCCCAGAGAGATTGCGCAGAGCTTCGGGAACTTTTATTAGTCCCTATATCACCTGCCCCAGGGACAGTCTCACGAAGCGGAGGTCACTTCCTACTTGGGCTCCGTTGATCTGCCCAGATTCTCCTCGCCGGACCGTGAGGCCCTAGAGGGGGAGTTCACGGCGGATGAACTTTCCATGGCCCTTAAATCAGCGAAAAAGGGCAAGGCCCCGGGACCGGATGGCCTAACGGTTCTCTACTACCAACTCTTGCAGACACATTTATTTCCTCCTATGCTTAGGGTGTTCAATGAGATCGGGAAATCCTCCTCCTTCCACGCTGACTCCTTGCTGGCACACATTTCTGTGATCCCCAAGGAAGGGAAAGACCCTGCGGCCTGTGGAAGTTACAGACCGATCTCCCTATTGAATACCGACCTCAAGCTATTTACTAAAATGGTGGCATCTCGGCTGCAGCCTCTCCTCCCGGGCCTGGTCCATTTGGACCAGGTCGGGTTCATTTCCACCAGAGAGGCCAGAGATAATACCATCGAGGCCTTGAACCTAATCCATCATGCCAAAACCAACGGCGTTCCGACGGTACTACTGAGCACGGACGCCGAAAAAGCCTTTGACAAGGTGAGTTAGCCGTTCATGACTGGTGTACTGAAACGCTTTGGTTTGGGCCCTCGTATGCTGGCTTGGATTATGAGCGTTTATACGTGTCCACGAGCGATGGTGAAAGCGAATGGGGTCTTTTCGACACCATTTGCCATCTTTAACGGCACCAGACAGGGGTGTCCCCTCTCGCCCCTGTTATTTGCCCTCTCCCTGGAACCCTTCCTTTCCAGGGTTCGCCTCAATGCTGACATCTCTGGGCTATCTGTGGGTGCAGTCTCCCATAAAATATCGGCTTATGCGGATGATCTCCTCTTTTCCTTGACCAACCCCTTGATTTCCCTGCCGAACCTGCTCCGCGAATTTGAACTCTACGGTGTGGTATCGCACTTTAAGATCAATTATCACAAATCAGAGGCCATGGGGATTTCTTTGCCACCTCGGATGCTGGACTCTCTCAGCCACAGCTTTTCTTTCAGGTGGACCTCGTCAGCCTTGAAGTATTTGGGGACCCTACTGCCGCCTAATCCAGCGGACGTTTTCCGGCTGAACTTTCCGCCTCTCCTGGCTGCGACGCGTTCCCTCCTGAGTAAGTGGTCCGCCGGCCTACACTCATGGTTTGGACGATGTAGTATCCTTAAAATGTCAATCCTGCCAAAGTTTTTATTTTTATTTCAGACCCTCCCTGTATTGATCCCTGCTGCCTTCTTTAAACAAGTAAACGCAGTCTTTACTGAGTTCATTTGGGCTGGTCGCCGTCCCAGGCTCCGGGGGTCGATACTCACAATGCCGAAGTCGTATGGGGGTGTAGCGGCTCCCGATGTCAAAAGATACTACCAGGCAGCCCACCTAAATCGTCTGGTGGACTGGTGCAGGCATTCCCACCTGAAACTCTGGACGACTCTTGAGGCGTCCCAGTGCTCGATACACCTCCCGGGCGCCCCGTGGCATATGAGATCGGCCCGACTCTCTGGGTCTGTGCCGCAGTTCTGGCTGTGGGTGACTCCCGGAGGATAACCTCGCCCATGTTCCCGGTTCTGGGTAATCGGGCCTTCCCATCGGGATGTGACAGCGGCCGTTTCTGGGCCTTGTTGGAGCTGGGGAGCTTCCGGGTGTCACACTTCGGTTCGGGAGGCACTTGGCCATCCCTCATCCAGCTGACAGCACCGGGGGGCCGTTTCGAGCTCACCCTGTGGCAGGCTCTCCAGCTGCTGCATTTCCTTCTGGACCTGGGCCCGCGGTCCGCCTTCGAGACGCCTTTGCCAACAGTGCCGATTTTAAAAAAGTGTCCGTATTCAAAAATGCTGATTTCGGCATTTTGAATACTCTGAAGTGCAGTGGAGGATCTCTACATTAAGAATACCTGTCACTGCCTATTACTTTCACAAGGGATGTTTACATAAAAGTGATCTGATTTTTTTTTTTTTAAAACTGTGTTAAAAATAAAAAATAAAATAAAATTAATAGAATTTTTTTTTTTTTTTTTTAAAGCACCCCCTGTCGCTGTGAGCTCATGCACCAGAGAAAATGCATAAGTAAGTTGTGCCCACAAATGTACATGGTGTTCAAATCCAATTGTGAGGTATCGCCGCGATCGCCAGAGCGAGAACAATAATTCTAGCAAAAGACATCCTCTGTAACTCTAAACTGGTAACCATTAAAATTGTTTAAAGCGTCATCTTTGGAGATTTTTAAGTACCATGGAATGTCGTCATTCCATAAGTGTGCGCAATTTTACATCATAACATGTTAGGTATCTATTTTTTTTACTCGGCGTGACATAATATTTCCCAATATACAAAAAAATTGGGCTAACTTTACTGTTTCGTTTTTTTTTAATTCAATTAAATGTATTTTTTCCGGAAAAAATTGTGAAAGACCGCTGTGCAAATACTACATGAAAAAAATATTGCAACAACTGCCATTTTATTTTCCAGAGCCTCTGCTAAAAATATATATATATATTTGGGGGTTCTAAGTAATTTTCTAGCAAAAAAATACTGATTTTAACTTGTAAACAACATGTGTCAGAAATAGGCCCGGTCCTTAACCGCTTTCCATCCAGCCGCCGCAGATATACTGCAGCAGGCTGGCTCCCACAGGCAAATTGCCGTACATGTATGGCGCTCGCTCTGGGGAGGCTAGGAGGCGAGCGTGTTCCTGCCCCCGCTCGTCAGCCGGGAGGCCAGTGCACGTGTCAGGCGGCTCCGATTGCCGCCTGACATCGGCGAACTCTTCCCACTGACAGAGAAGGACGGTCGGCTGATGTAAACACAGCCGTCCGTCCTCCTCCCTGGGATGATCACAGAGACCATGTGATCCTGCTATATAGGATCGCATGTGTGAAAGAAAAGTGCGCTGATCAGTGATATGCTGCTCCCAGATAAAAATGTAATTAAATGTGTGATGAAGTGGTGCGCTATATCTAGATAACTGTGCAATAATTTGCAACCAATAAATTATACACCTTCAAAATCAAACAAAGAATATGGGTGCAATGTGTACAATATACAATAGTGTATAAAGAAAAAAGTCCCAAGACACCAACGTGTCGATATTAGACAATCTTCAGTGATGTGATAAGTGACAGGTGGTGTTGAAAACAAATGGTGACTTGAATTCCTTCCACCTGTTGGAATTCCTCCTTACCGGACGGAATAAAGTAAGTGCTCTCCTTAGCAAAATTAAACGATCCCAGTGCTCTAAAATCAAACAATGGTGATCCCCACCGTGCGTTCAAAGTGGCCCGCTGGGCTTCTTACCAGATGGATAGAGATAACATGCGTTGTTATATTCCTCTCAAACGAGTGTGTCTCTGTATCCAGTTGGTATTGACAGCCTCTGATGGATATGGATACCAGATGCTATTACGCAGCTCTCAGGCGAATCAGACCTTGTATGCAGATGGCACTGACAGCCGCTTGTTCAAAGCGTTTGGAAAGATCGTTGCATTCCAGTATAACATGTAAAAAGAATACTGCTATAGTGCATTACCCTTATAGGTGTACTTTATTAAAAATATATTGCACTTACATGATATCAGAAAAAACTTCGCATTAGTATTGTGGAGCGATGAGGGATTCCTGTATAGCTTGGGTCCGGCTGCAGCCCAGGTCCCGAGCGATGTGGTGACGGCACGCCTCCTGTCTAACGCGTTTCCGCCTATTGGCTATCTTCAGAGAAAGGAGGTAGATATAGGATCGCATGGCTCTATGGTCATCTCACAAGCCCATTCCCCCCACAGTTAGAATCACTCCCCTAGGCTTACATTTAAGCCCTTGATCACTAACAGTATTAACCCCTTCCCCGCCAATGGCATTATTACAGTAACAGTGCATATTTTTAGCACTGATTACTGTAGTAATGTCACTGGAGCCCCCAAAAGTGTCAAAAATGTCAGTTAGGGGTCTGATCTGTCTGCTGCAATCCCGCAAAAAATCGCAGATCGCCGCCATTACTAGTAAAAAAAAAACAATAAAAATGACATAAATCTTTCCCGTAGTTAGTAGACGCAATAACTTTTGTGCAAACCAAAAAACGCTTATTGCGATTTTTTTTTACCAAAAATATGTAGCAGAAAACAAATTGGCCTAAAATGTTAAAAAGTTTTGATTTTTACATTTTTTTTTGAGGATGTCATATAAAAGAATGTGAAAAATATTGTTTTTTTTTTTTTCAAAATTGTTGCTTTTTTTTTTTTTTATATAGCGCAAAAAATAAAAATCTCACAGGTGATCATATACTACCAAAATAAAGCTCTATTTGTGGGAAAAAAAAGGACGTAAATTTAGTTTGGATACAGCGTAGCACGACCGCGAAATGGTAAAGTAACGCAGTGCTGAATCACAAAATAGGGCCTGGTCATTAAGGGAGCTAAAGTGGTTAAGTGGCTAAATTGATTGTACCAAATTATTACCATCTACATTTAAACATTAACCATACTAAAATCAAGACTAAATGGGCTGGGGTGGTCCAGATTGTGCCCCCATTTTGATAAGATATTGGACTTTTGCTGTTTACCTATTCTTACTTTTCCAGATATCTCATGCAAACAAACTCAGATTGTCTAAAATATATAAGTTTAAAGTGACTGAAGTAAAGGCCAATGCATGTCCATGACTTGTAGCCAGCTTTAGTTATATGCAATCTGTACATCATCATGTCCCTAACACCAAAATCTTGTCCTTGTCAGAGCATTTATTAAGATTCGTAATATCAGACATCATACAGTTGGTATGTCCTAAATAAGCCCATCTGATTATCAGTTTTTGTAAACAGTCATGTTTTCAATAACCCGACAAATTGTTGTAGATGTTTTCCCTTTACTCCAGAAACCAACAATGACAGTACAGAATTGGGTTGTACACATTAAATTACTTTACTATCAGGACAAGCGGATGTTTTGAATGAGACAGCCACTTGACCTACTTGTCACATTAAAGATTGCAAATCAGGCTAGGGATAAGGAAGGATAAGGCAAGCTTCAGATATTGGATCCATGGTTCTGGATTGTGATACCTTTCCTAATGTGATTTCACTTTCTCTGTTACCTCATATAACTATGGCCGGGGTAGGTAGTAGAGTTATAAGAAAATAAAGGAGTCTGAAACAAACAGCTACATTTTTAATACCAGCAGTGGCATTGGCAATAGGGAAGTTGGGCAATTGTCACCGTTTTTCTATGGAGAGCATCGCCATGTCCTCTTCCTAATGGTGCCATAGGAGGAACAACAACAGTTTACCCTTATTACTCTAAATTATAAATAATTTACTAGAACTCACAGACTTGCATTTGGTATTAATTGGCCGAGGCCTTTTATTTGTTAACCTTACACAAAAATTAACATAGTTCAGCCATGGAGCTCGAACTAAACTACTAACACCTATTTACACACAAATATGTAACTTAGCCATAAAGCCCAAGTTACCCATAACTACTCCATATATAAATAAAAAACAACCCATCAACAAGTCGCCATAAATAAAACAATTATAAAGGAAAGAAAAACGACCTAAGGGCCGGGCGGGCGGGACAAATTCTTGGTCTGCTCCCGCTGACTGATGCTACTAACGGATTTGCCTTGTTTTTATAGGGAACTGTTATGAATCAAGGTGTCCAAATTCTAAATTTTAAACCAATCCTCTATAACTTTTAGTTAACTGTCCAATCCTCTAAATTTATTTAATTGACCTATCAGCATTACCTGCTTAACTGACCAATCACCTATTACTCGTGTTGTTGTCCCGTCATGACCCCATACATGCATGGCCAGTATTTCAACCTGCCCTGCATTTTCATTCAATTAACAAGCTAGACAAAAACAGATATGGTAGGCAAACAAGGTATACTTTGAATGGTGGGCAAAAATACTGAGAGAGTCAATTAACCCTCTGAATTGTTTTGCAATATGGCTTACTCCAAAACTTTCTGAAATACGGCACAAGCCTGTATTGATTAATATTGGCTAATGTGCACTCTTATCTCTGTATCCATTTGTATCAATATGATGCTTAAAGAGGAACTGCATTCAAAAAGTGAAGATTCATTATGTTATAGGAAACATTTAGACATGTGAAAGATGAACTCTGGGAATAAAAGTGATTTACACTTGCAGTGGGCCCCCTTCCCTGATGGAAAGGGTAACTGAACGTTTTGCCTAGGGTATGATGAATAAGGTGATATACTACTCAGTAGATTTGAAGTGTTTCTGGGGATGTCATTACTGTACTGCCCACCAATTTATTGTTGTTCCACCTATTCCTGGTTCTTCCTGGTGACATACCCAAGGCCTCACAGTTGCCTTCTTGGAAAGCTACACCACCAGTGCCTTTCAGAGAGATCTTGCCTGGTCTCACACATGCACTGTAGAGGACTTAGCATGGTTTGTAATTATTCTATTTCAAACCCCACCAGATCTTGTATAATCCATATGACTATCTCTCCGATTATCTCCGATAAAAGACCTGAGTGGATTGTTTTTAAATGAAGAACCATGGCAGGTGCTATATGATACATGCCCAAGATTAGTGCATGCATCATACAAGATCCAGTGTGATTTGTTTTTATTCAGTAACAAACTGCTGCAGGTCTCTTACTCAACTTTACTCACAGCGCTGCCCTGGGGTGATAACAATCCTCTTATGTCACTTATAAATCAAAAAAGTGCAACATACTCATTCACAAAATACATATGTGCAGCAAATTTAATAAACCAACACAAATACTGCTACTATAAATCCATAAAAAATTATCATCTGTGAAATAGATCTTGTGTGTCCATGAAGTGAGATTAAATTCAAATAATCAACGTAAGAAAAATGTTAAAATCTTTTATACTCCTGATGATGCGTGTGTGCGTGAAACAGATGTAGAGGTTTACTACTATACAGCGTTTAAGGTTCTGGCCACCAGTCTGCAATAGATTGGCGGCATTTCCATGTAAGTGCAAGCCTACTATTTACACATAATGTTTTGAAGTCCTTGCCGCCATTTTCCCTGGCTGGATTGGCGGCTTTTTATGTAAGCGCTCTTTGCACATGTGATTTTATGTTTGTTTTTATATGCTAGTGCACCAATAAATACTGCACCATGGGATTTTCTCTTTTTTGTCATTGGTGACTGAGTTTTCTGGTCATGATCTATATACTCTGATGCATTCTGAAAGAAGGTCCTATAATTCAGATAAGAGTGGAAAGCTGATTTTGACTATCTACCTCTGAGGTCCTGAATCTTATCACATGCAATTTTTGCTGTTCTAATTCTAGACAGCAACACTATCTGGTGAGTGTGTTTTTCTGGCATTGGTGGAAGTCGCATTGGGTGTTTGTCACATTAAAGGAGAGAGATCACTTGAAATACATCACCTGATATTTCTTCATGAGAGTTTATTTGCACTTTTTCTTACATTGATTATTTGAATATATTCTCACTAAATGGACACACAAGTTGAACACTTTATGTGTTCTGAGTTTCTTTTGATATTGTTATTTAGCGCTGCAATTTTTCTTTGTCACTGGTTTCACAAGTGTTTGTATATCTGCACTCATTGCTAGCAGCTATATATATATATATATATATATATATATATATATATATATATATATATGTGCCATTAAGTGCTGACATTTTTTCTATATTGTGAAATAGATTATTCTCCAGTGCTTTAAAATTTCTTCCTATAGTGCTCCATATACAGAGTGCTTCAGTGCAGCTCCTCTGTGCATATACAAAGGGCCTCTGTGCAACTTCTAAGACCCCTTAAGACGCCTGATCGACTGATGAAACGCATTGGGCTGGACTATCTGGTGACATAATTTCCGGCCAGTGGCACGCACACCACACACACGCTGTGGTGGCGATTCCTAGTCTTACAGTGCTTTATCAATCTTGTACAAGTGAGTGGAATATATGTTTTTTTAAAGATTAATTTTTAATAAAAATGGAATTATGCTATGTGGGCTCCCCTTCTATCCCTTTACATGACATATGAGGCGAAAGGATTGGATGCATAGTAACTGAAGGAGAGCGCTGGAGGAGAGGAGAAGCTGCCTTATCTCTGTAGAGACCCGGAAGGGTAATATCCACAGGCCTATGGAGACTTTTTAGCTGAAAAGCACAAAGTCAAAAGACATCTGGTGAGTGTTATAGAGCTTGAAGCACGGAAAGGTTTTAGAAATTGCACGGAGGCACTTTTCATATGCACATAGGAGCTCCACTGAAGCACTTTGTATATGGAGCACTATATGAAGCACTGAAGTATATTTGATCTTTTTCACAGATGAACATTTATTTATGGACTTGAAATAACAGTATTGTTGTTGGTTTATTATATTTGTTGCACATATGTATTTTGTGAACGAGTATATTGCACTTTTCTGATTTAAAAGTGAAATAAGAGGATTATTATCATCCCTGGGCAGCGCTGTGAGTAGAGTAATAGTATTTACAACAAGGGCTAATGTGTGAGAGCTTGATGAACGGAAGCAGCCCCGGAGAGCAAGGAGATGATTTAAATTGACAGCGCTGTGGATTAAATATATAAGTCTCCTACAACGTATGTGAGATCAAGCACGCATATCATCGGATGTCCAGCACAGAATAAGGAAGTGGCCACCAATTCCTTTTTTTGACAAAATGACATTACAGGTTTTCCATCTCTAAGGGAGACAGAGCAGGGAGACTGAAAAGAAACTAAAATAAGCTGGCAGGTCCCTATTAGTGTATTGCTTTTTCAATTAACATTGCATTGCTGTTGTCAGTCTTATTAAGGAGAGGGCTACTTTAAGAAGCAAAACCCTGTCTCTACCAAGATGGTGCTTCCACCACTTTATTATCAAAAATAGGAGGAATCTTGTGTGTAGCAGGGTGACCTCTGGGTTGTGATGCTCACTACATATCCACTTATTGTAAAACTGTTTAATGTCAACGTATTTATGACACTTAATCAATATGGTTAATGTTCTTCTCTGCAGGCCAGATTGTCCCAAGTATGCCTTATGTTAATAGTTAAATTTCTCATTTCTTTTTTACCACAACAGCTGTGCACAGTTTATAAGAAAATGGTCAAAGACAGCATATAATTTATTACGAGAGTTTTGATATCCAGTTTGCACTTGTACTTCAGGGGCGTAAAAAAAAAAAAAAAAAAACTACCATCAGCACTTTCACAGAGCTGTGGTCTGCATGGCAATGATATAATTGAAACCCAATTATAGTTGGCTAAGCTGATGTACAGGGAGACAAAGTGATTTGTTCAAGATGACATTGAGTGATTATAAGTAGCTGAGGCCAGAATGCATATCCAAAGTGAACACCTTCATTGCAGATTGCAGTGCTGTCTGGAAACAGCACATCAGTACTTATATTGCTGTACTTCTAGGTACAGTTATTTCAGGGATCAGCCAGAAAATATTAATGTTTCATTGTGGAGGTCCTATTGAAGGATGCTATGATAATGATGAACAATCTTTTAAATAGACTGTAGAGTTGGCAGGTCTGTATTACTCACCAAGTAGCTGGTAGTATCCTAATATGTTCTTTTATGCTATAAATTACACATCCATGTTCACTTATTTCCTACTGTAGGTCAAACCACTTATTGACATTAAAATAACATTAGCTGGTGTATCCCATCACCCATAAAACCATTTAAAGAGACATTAATGAAAATATGGAAATAGTTTGAATTTTGCATATACAAGACCTTAATATGCTGGACAGACACATTGTAAATAGAGTAAAAGGAGCCTGTCAGCCGTTTCAAACCTAAAACCTAAGAACAGAAACATCAAATATTGCAGCTTACCAGTCCTTAGATGTGGTGGCTGCTTTGTTTCCATTTCTTCAGGCTACAAACATTTGAGCAAGTACAGAAAATATTTGTTGATGCTTGAAATGCAGGATCCTTGCCACTTTCTGTGAAAGGAGCCATGCTTGAAGTCCAGTCTAGGTGGCAGCCATGGCTCTCTCCATAGATACACTGGAGGAGCTTGTGTAGCCACCCAGGGACAAGAAGTATTTTATTTACAGGATTACCAACTGAAAAAAAGGGCAAAATCCACCCCCTAAAAAAAAAAAAAAAAAAAAAAAAAAGTCGAATGCAGTCAATTAATCTAAGGAAGTGCTAGCAGCAATATTGGTTCAACCACTTAAGCCCCGGAAGATTTGCTGCTCAAAGACCAGGCCCTATTTTGCGATTCGGCACTGCGTGACTTTAACAGACAATTACGCGGTCGTGCGACGCTGTACCCAAACAAAATTGACGTCCTTTTTTTCCCACAAACAGAGCTTTCTTTTGGTGGTATTTGATCACCTGTGCAATTTTATTTTTTGCGCTATAAACAAAAAAAAGCGACAATTTTGAAAAAATAACAATATTTTTCAAAAATTTTTTTGAAATTCTCAAAAAAATAATTTTAAAATCAAATTTTTTTAACATTTTCCCTAGGGACGGGATTCTAACTGTGGGGGGGGGCATGGCTTGTGATGTAACCACAGAGACAAAAGATCCGACATAGCAGGATCGTATAGTCTCTGCACAGGGAGAATGAGAGACGGCTGTGTTTACATCAGCCGCCTGCCTTTCTCCCTCTCCTGCGGGAGATGGCGAGTGACCGGCGGACATCGGAGCCGACGGTCACTCGCGCGGGGATCTCAGTGAACGAGCGGGGGGCGGGAGCCCCCACAGGCGGCTGAGCAAGTGACGTATCCCTATGTCACTTTGCCCAGCAGCGGCTGCCTGCCGCAGTATATCTGCGGTGGGCGGTCGTTATGGGGTTAAAGTAGAACTATAGGCAAAACTTTTTAAAAAATTTTTTAGGTAGAGTAAGGGGGGGTCAAAACCCCTGTCAGTTTATTTGTCCCATTTAGGAGATTTACCTTCACTTCCTGTCCCATAAACAAACAGGAAGGGGGAGGAAATCCCTAAAAATTAGGGGAATATCTTGGGGATCCCCAGAACTAGTGTCCCCATTGGAAGATTTCCCCTCTATTATTTTTCTGGGGTCAACCCAAAATGGTGATGAATCTCCCTAACAAGGGCACAGACAGCAAAAAAACTGACAGGTGTCCTAATCCCTCTCAACTCTATCCAAAATTAAAAAAAAAAAAAAAAAAAGTTTTGCCTTTAGTTCTCTTCCTGGATATCCCAGACAATGTTGCTGTGGAGCGTCTGTCTTTGCGTATGACAGATCCGGTCTCTGGAGAGAGGTATCACAGCCTCTACAAGCCAGGTCCGAGAGTAGAGGTACACAATCACCTTCATGGGAACCCCAAGGACTCAGAGGAGACTGTTCAGGCGAGGTTAGACATATATCATGCCAATGCGGAGGAGCTGTAAAAATTTTATCAAGATGTCATTCATGTTAACGCTGATCAAGACCCATACTGATAGTAAGACTCATATAGTGATCAACAAAAGAATGCTAATGATATTTATCCTAGATAGAAAAGTCTCCATTGTATGACTCTGTGATCTTCACTTTGCTATCAAAGACCCCCCCCAACCTCACTGCTGAACAATGCCTCCTTGAGCTAAGCTTTCCTTATCCATTGCCTCCTTGTTCAAAGGACAGCACCACTGTGATCAATAAATGGCCAGTAGTAAGTCCCTGACTTGAGAAAGTAAATCCCTTAGTGACAAAAATGAAAGCAAGATCAGAGGGGCACACTGAAGAGGCCTTTTTTTGGTAATAAGGGTAATAGCAGCTCCCTTGTAATTGCTTCTCCCAGAAGACATTTTTACTTTTATTCAGAATTGCTAAAAGCGTACCTCCACTTTTTCTCTTATGCATTATGATAACACTTACTTTATATCTGTTACATGTTCCTATTCACATAGCAGCACCTAAAAAAAATACTTAAACATTGCAGATTACATTTTTAAACACTTTTTTTTAACCCTCTCTGTACTGTGCTGGGAGATCTCATTAGTTATAAACTAGAAGTGAGCATTGTCTGTCCAAACTAAGGGTTAAAGATTTAGAAGCTGGACTTCTTCATTGTACAATAAAGTATAACTAAAGGCAAAAACTTTTTTCAGTTTTGGATAGAGTGGAGAGGGATTAGAACACAGATCAGTTTTTATCGCTGTCTCTGTCCTATTTAAGGACACTCACCCTCCCTATTTGTTTGTGCTGTTTACCATTATCATTGAAGGTAAAAGTAAAAGAAAATCCCAAATTTTGGGATGTCCCCAAAAAAGTAATAGTGGCGAAATCTTCCAATGAGGACACTAGTTTTGGTAAACTGGGGGTCCCCAAGGAATACCCTTAATTTGCAGGGATTTCCTCTCACTCCCTGTTGGCTAGGGGACAAGAACTGAAGGGAAATCTCCATAATGGGACACAGATGGCGAAACAAAATCTGACAGGGGTTACTGCCCTCCCTTGCTCTATCCAAAATGGAAAAAAAAGTTTTGCCTATGGTCCTACCTTAATTAAAGCAGAGTTCCGGCCACATACACATTTTTTACTAAAAATACCCCCCTAATCCTAAGCTATCCCCTATTACCCTAACACTAACCCCACATTACAGGTCATTACAGTTATTAAATAAAGATAAATAATTACCTTTAAAATTGATTGAAGAGCGTGCCGTCTCCGGTGTGGGCGTCTGAAGCCGCTGTGTCCCCCGCTGTGTCCTTTCTGGTTTCAGCTACCCAGAATGCCGATCGCAATCTCTCGCATGCGCAGTAGATTGCGATCGGCAATCAGAGTAGCGGCCGGGGCCACTCCTGGCATTGATGACCCTCATCTCCCAGGACGCAATGCAAAGGAGGAAGTGACGTCGGCAGCCGTGTCTGCACAAGGAGGAAGAGGAAGGAAGGTAAGTTTATTTTCATTAAAAACAAGGTAAGTGAAAAAGAAAAAAATATTAACTAACCAATTCTTTTTCAGGTTTTTTTTTTGCTAACTGATGCTGCAAAAATTTTTTTTAAGGTGGAACTCCGCTTTAAGGGGAAACCCAGTCTGTCCTCACTTTATCTGCAGAGATACTTAAAGCGGTGTTCCAGCCATTCACTCACCTGTCCAACGGTCCAGCGATGCGGCCGCCTGAAGCCTCGATCGTCTCCCTCGGCGCCGGCATCACTGCTGTGGGCACCCGGCTGTGATAGTTTACGGCTTCACAGCCGGGTACCCACTGCGCATGCGCGAGTCGCGCTGCGCGTCTTGATTGGCCGGCAAAACTTTTGGGTGGAACTCCGCTTTAAGCTGGCTATTCATGATTCAAACTGAACCAATTTCCCCATCTGCACATTCAACATGTTTTGCTGTAGTGCTGATCAAGTGCAAATTAACCAACAAGCCCATTCATGAAAAGTCAGTTGATGGAATGTAATGGAAAGGGGCATATATGGTTAGAATTTTGATCTATGTATGGCCAGCTTTACTTTGAAATTGCTCAGAAATAGAGTAGCTCTCTGTCTTCCCAGAGGCCTGCTCCAAAGCTCATTATGTCCCAAGCCTTTATGTTCGGGGAGATCACACTGAACACATTCAGAAATGGTTACAGTCAGCCATTACACCTTCTTCTAAGCTGCATCTAAAAGCTAAGAAATATATATATTTTTTTTCATAGATATGCAGTGTGGATGGGAACACTTATCAAACATATAGTGGGGTTTCCTCAAATTGGACGTGGAATAAGATTTTAGTCATCGTTAGACATGGTCTTGGCCAAGACCCAGGTGAGATTTGGGCCATATAGGACTAAGCTCTTGAATTTTATAAAATGTCTGTGTGACCTAGCTGATACTTTCCTTCCCCTCTTTAAGAGATAGAAGGAAAGTGTTATCTGCGGGCTGTAAGATAAGTAGCCTATGAGAAAGAGTGCCTGGTCCTCACTCAACAGAAAAAGGGCAACATCTGCCTGTCTATGGTTGGCCTGACCCAGAGCATCCAATCAGATTTCAGGTTTCAGAGTGGTCAGAACATAAAATGTTTACTGATTGGGTATCCATTATAACACCTTGCACTAGTTAATAAGCTTGTAGGCATACACCTTGTTTGCATTACTGAAATGTAAAAACTATTCTTTTTTGTGAGAATTTTGACACTGAACAAACAGAACTGAAGGTTACTTACCAACTTTTATAATTACTTTCCAATTATTGTGTTTAATATGTCTCCCAGTTTTTCCATTTTCTAAACATTGCAAATAGTCGCTTTTTGTGACAGAAAAGTGACAATATCCCAGGCGATCTGTAAATATTTATGACTCCTTTCCATTTTCAGGTGTCAGTTTTCATTGTAAATAATAGCTCATGTCAGTGAAACTGCAATGTCATGCAATATTTGGTTCAACAATATTCAGGCTGTTAGTGTTGATATCATGTACATTAGTTTTTATGCCAAGAGTTACAAGGTTTTGTAGGATAAGAATGGCATGTGATTTAACGCTTGGACTGCTAAGTGTCACACAGGCAGACCCAATGATAAACCAGATTTGTAAAACAACAATTATCTCCTAATTTAACATTTTCTTTTAACTCAACTTTGAATCTTTGAATGAGAATTCTATTTAAACATTGTTTTCAAACAATGCAAAATGCCCATTTATGTGCGAATTAAATGCAACTATGGTAAGATTTTCGACTTCTCAGTAATTTATATTGTTATCTGCAGCTTTGTAACTCAAATTGGTTCTGACCCATTTGAGTTTTTTATGGGGATATTACATAAAGCATAAACAATTTTAAAGTCCCACATTAGTAGTGCTGTTTGTGCTTAACCACTTTAACCACTTTACCACTAGAGGATTTTGCTCTCTTACGTCTGGGCCACTTTTTGCGATTCGGCACTGTGCGACTTTAACTGACAATTGCGCGGTCGTGCAACGCCATACCCAAACAAAATTTACGTCCTTTTTTTCCCACAAACAGAGCTTTCTTTTGGTGGTATTTGATCACCTGTGCGATTTTTTACTTTTTGCGCTATAAACAAAAAAAGAGCGTAAATTTTGAAAAAATAACAATATTTTTCACATTTTTTATATGAAATTCCCCCCCAAAAAATGTAAAAATCTAATTTTTTTTACGTTTTTGGCCAATTTGTTTTCTGCTACCTATGTTTGGTAAAAAAAATCACAATAAGCGTATTTTGATTGGTTTGCGCAAAAGTTATTGCGTTTACTAACTAAGGGAAAGATTTCTGTCATTTTTGGTGTTTTTTTTTAATGAGTAATGGCGGAGATCTGCGATTTTTTTTTTGCAGAACTGCAACATTGTGGCAGACAGATCGGACCCCTGACTGACATTTTTGACAGTTTTGGGGGTACCAGTGACATTACTACAGTAATCAGTGCTATATATATGCACTGTTACTGTAAAAATGACACTGGCAGGGAAGGGGTTAATTTTATTGGAGAGGGAGGGGTTAATGTATGCCTGGTGCTTACTAACGTGTGTGGGGGGAGGTGACTATGTGACACAAGGACAGATCCAGGGTTCAGCTATGCTGAACCCTGCAATCTGACCCTGCCTGTCACTTAGGAGATCCGCCCGCTTGTGTTTACACAAGCAGGCGGATCTCCACACTCGATTCCCCGACGATCGGGGAAGAGCAGCGGCGATCGCCGCTGCTCCTCCCCTGACCCGACTCCCGCTGTGACTGAACACAGCGGGAGCGAGCCTCCGGCGGCGTGCGCGCGCCGCCGAGAAAGGAGATTGTCTGGCGACGTAGGTCTACGTCGCCAGACGATAACCAACCACTTTGCCGCAGTAGTGCTCGAGTGAGCAGACGGCAAGTGGTTAATACCAACATTTTTTCACCCCCTTCCTGCCCAGGCCAATTTTCAGCTTTCAGCGCTGTCACACTTTGAATGACAATTACTTGGCCATGGAACACTGTTCCCAAATGAAATTTTTATTATTTTTTTCACAAAAACATTTTCTTTTTTCAGTTTCCTTTTTTTCTTTTTATTACACTTCTTTTTTTTTTACAATTTTTTTTTTTTTTTTTTTTTTACATACTGTGATCACAGCAGTACAGCTCTGAGAGTACATCTATTTATTCAGTGTGTACTATTGTGAAGCTGTGTTTTGCCACAGCAATCACATGGAACAGATACACTGTGATTGGCCCTGTATGTACCATATGATCACTGTGACCAATCACAGAGATCAACACAATAGTATACAAAGAAAAGCTATGAATGGAAGCCATTCATTGTGTATAATTGCCATGTGAACAGCGATCACATGGTACCAGCAATGACCCGGTACACTGATCTGTCATCCGCTTTGTCCAGTACAGATCACGCTGCAGCATGGCCTGATCCTGGCAGGACGTCATATGATGTCCCTCCAGGATAGAAGCACTCCAGCTTGGCCATCATATTCTAGGCTTCATCACCATCGCAGGTCTACATGGATGTGCGGCCTTAGGGATTACTTATTTCTTCTCCCTTGAGTGTACTAGACTTTAGTCTGTCCCTACTTTGTCTGGCTACAGACTAATGGGCCATACACACTATACAATTGTCTTTAGATTTTTTCCTTTAGATTTACCAAAACCATATAATATGAGATCAAATCTAAACACTTTCAATTTGTATGCAATCTGGCAGGCCCACACACTACATAGTTGAAGGTAAATCTAAAGGAAATCAAACAACAAAAATTGTATAGTGTGTATCCAGCTTTAAGCAGGGTATAAATGTTGAGTTTTTGTTCATTGAATGAAAAAAGACCTCATAGATCCCCTTATAGATGTTGATGCATGGATCTCTTCCACTGTTCTATTGTATTTTGACAGCGGGGACTCCCCCACATGGGAATACGCAGATCAGAGCTGCATCCATTTGCTGCAAGCACTAATCGAATGCTGGTTTTCCAGCATGACTGGTTGAAAGAAGGCTGTCTAACATATTGGCGGCTGGTGCTCCAAATTTTTGGGGGGGTGCAAACAGAAAAATGTAACAGGCATTGCTTCGCGGCAAAAAGCGCAGTAAAAAATTGCGTCACTTCCAAGTAGTTCCTGCACTACTTTGGTCCGACTTTGATGAGTTTTGCGGTCCGGAGACCTCAAGATTACACAGACATTGCTTCAAGTGTAGTCAAAATCACTGCAAAATCGTGGCAAAAAAATGCAACAAAATCGCACGACTTTTAGGTCGCAGAAGTGTTAAAGGGGCCTAAGCTGGAAAAAATGCTGCAGCTCTAACTTTTGTTTTGTTGTGGTGCCTTAATGCAACCCATGTAAGTATGCATATAACGCAAGAGTGGTATGGGCTTCAAAATGTCTGTGTATCCCAACACTGCATGAAATAATGTACAATAGGGATAAAATATATATATATAAAAAAAAATAGTCTACATGAGTGCTTCTAATATGCTTTTGACATTTTCTTGTGCTGGACAGACCTAGCTGGTGGAGTTTCATGTAATGAAACTGAAAAATGTAGGCCACCATTACTGACCTTTTTCTGAAAATGCAAGTTGCCTGGCCTAAATGATTTGTGAGTCAATGACCAGATAAACAAGCTGCAGCTAGTAAAGTCGAAGGCAAGTCAGAACTGATCTACACACTTTTTCTAGGTCAGTGGCTTTGAACATATAAAAGCTCATAGGTCAACATTACAGCCAAGCAGCTAGCATGTTCAAAAGGAGAGAGCTTTAATCGCTGACAGCGTCAGACAGTTCAGTGGGGGAGGTCAATTAGTGCAGTCAGGATACAGTCCATTTCAAGGGGCCTTTTGGGCCGCAAGACCTTCTTACCACCCACCGCAGTTCAGACGTTCTGTCATCAGGTGCTAGGACGAGTCTGTCCATAGTGCCCAGTGCAAACTCGATAAGGGCTGGTCCGGCATCAGCTGCGTTTGTCTGCCATATCACGTCACCAACACCAGTCCCCCGGCAGAAAGCAGAGAGTGACACCGGGCCCAAGCACCGCCCCTACGACGTCGGACGTCCTGATTGGTCCAGCAATATTAATCTGGGCAGATGGTATTGTTAAATGCACTAGCAGATGTAAATAGATTTGGCTAACAAATTAAAGCTGAACCCTGGATAACATGTTTTAGACAGGTACAAAAACAGAAACTGTTTTCTTTCCTTTTGAGATAGCAAACACATATATACATTACATAATAAAAGCTGACCATTGTGAACACCACTGTCAGTGTTAAATAGTTTGTCTCAACCCCCTAACTGCGACTTTGTATGGGTAGCTTGGTCCGTTAAAGTAAATTGAAAAAAAAAAAACAGACTTAATGGCTGGATCACTAGGGGAAAATGAAGAAAATTGATACAGCTACCACATCTACAAGTACTGTATAATGTTCACTCTATACCTATGGGTGTACGCAGATATCCCTAACTATCTACAGGTTAAATATCCCTATAGCTGCTTGAATTTTTTAGGTTAAATAGGGGTAATAGTTTTATGTGGATTCTACAGTTTATTTATTTATTCATTTTGCATCTGGTAGGTATTTTTTAGTATTTATTGTGCTCAACTGTGCTAGTTTTTTATTAAAACAATAAGTTTGACAAACATTTACAGATATATTCTGGGAAGTAGAAGACCTTGGCTATCGCCTTTATTTCTATAGGATCTCTTACATTAGAAAGAATATATTTTTGAGAGACTTCAATGTGTTTTTATTAATGCAAGTGGAAAATATAAAATTAACTTGGCTACAGCCGCTAAAGGAGTAATTGATATGATTGGCATAGAACAAATTTACAGAGGCCTCTTTTTCCATGTGCAATAAATAATATATCTCTGCTCTGAATGCATTGTGATGCAAAGTCAGGAAGATAAACAAAGTGATAGTTTGTGTATAATTTTAATGAAAATTACTCAGATGTGCCTAGGAACGGCAGAAATTATTGTACGCTAGGTAGGTTCTCTCTCAGGGATGGCCGTTTGTATTCTTACAGAGAGGGAGGGAGGGAGAAAAAGAGAGAGAAAACAGAATATATATCAGACTGCTGATCTGCTGCTCTATCTGTCAGTTGTTAACAGAAGAATGACAGGAGAATCTAATGCTACTTACAAATGCCCAAAGCTTAACTGCAGCAAAACCTAACAGCTAAATACACATCTATCTATCTATCTATCTATCTATCTATCTATCTATCTATCTATCTATCTATCTATCTATCTATCTATCTATCTATCTATCTATCTATCTATCTATCTATCTATCTATCTATCTATCTATCTATCTATCTATCTATCTATCTATCTATCTATCTATCTATCTATCTATCTATCTATCTATCTATCTATCTATCTATCTATCTATCTATCTATCTATCTATCTATCTATCTATCTATCTATCTATCTATCTATCTATCTATCTATCTATCTATCTATCTATCTATCTATCTATCTATCTATCTATCTATCTATCTATCTATCTATCTATCTATCTATCTATCTATCTATCTATCTATCTATCTATCTATCTATCTATCTATCTATCTATCATTTTGTTTAGGCACTTTTGTGATTTACACTATACAGTCATTGTTACCACCTTTCTGCCCCAGCATTCTAATTGGACAGAAAAGAAGCAGCGGATCACCGACAAGGTCATCTCTATGCTATCTCATATGATAAGCATGTTCCTTTTGTTAGACTGGACTGGGAGTAATGTGCAATGTAATAGAGCCTAACTGGCTCTCATCTTTTCACTGTAAAATTTTAATGCAGCCCTAAAGATTTAAGT
Source organism: Pelophylax lessonae (assembly GCF_965119305.1). NCBI lineage: Eukaryota > Metazoa > Chordata > Amphibia > Anura > Ranidae > Pelophylax > Pelophylax lessonae. The sequence goes on from NC_138771.1 coordinate 203,631,705, forward strand.
TGATCTATTTTTAACGCGTCCTTGCATGCTAGCCCTATTATTACAGTTGTGCACACTTTGAGATTGCTATGTAGTTCATCTGTAGTGAATTGTAAAGCACATATATTAAAGGAGCATTTCAGCTCACTTAAAAAGAAGGACACTGTTTTATATTAAGGAGATGATAAATTCCCAATAAAAAACACATTCGTATCTGCTTGACCCCTTCACCCCCTAAGGGTAAAACAAATCCAAATGCCTAAGCACAATATTGCAACTTTGACATGTGTTAATAAAACCATACATATCATCACAACTACTCTGTGCATCCAGGTGTGTTATACCTTGTTTTTTTTTTTTTTTTCAGGACAAAATGGGCTTTCATTTGGTAGTAATTGGTTATAGCTATCTCCTGTTTTTTTTTTTGTTTTTTTTTTTATTATCAAACTAACTGGCCCAAAATGGTAAAAAAAATAAAAAAATCTTTTTTTTTTTTAAATGTAGCTGTATATTTCTTGTTACTACCAAGTCCTGGATGGACCATTGTCTTTATTCAACTATGTAACTATCAAAAGACTCTTAGACGTACATCTCAAGGATCAGAACATTCAGGGCTATGTGAGATGATTACAGCCACACACACCTACACAGGTTGAACTGGATGGACTATTGTCTTTATTCAACCTCCCCTACTATGTAACTATGTAACTACCATAAACTACCACCAAAAAAAAAACCCTAAATAAGTTCTCCTGCTCCTGACAATTGCAGCTATTCTGTATATGCATATGGTATTAGTTGTTTTACCCATAGTACAGCCCAGATGCAATAGTACGCATTTTGATTTTTTTTTTTTTTTTGTTTTGGTTTTTTGTCCTCCCAAAAACACACTGATGATAAATTAAAAAAACAATAAAAAAAAAACCCTGCCCAAAATATCCTGACCCTGACCTTGACCCATACACTAACCCTGGCACTAACCTATATCAAACCTTAATCTAAGTATTTTATCATTTTATTTTTTATTATTTTTTTATTTGTACACACATTTTGTTTTTTCCTCTCTGCAAGGAAAGATATATTGTACCTCTCCCCTGTATCCACAGAGAAAAAGAAACACAGGGACAGTCTTCACAGTGGGTTCCAAAAAACAGTATCACTCCTGCGCTCGAGTGGTGTGTGGAAAGTTAAATGATCTAGGTGGCCCTCCTCAGGACCAAGGGTATCCAAAAAGCACTACAAGAAAACGACAAGAGAAGGGTGCACCGACCTTGTGCATTACCACTAAAAAAGTTTATTGAAATCAAAGAAGGGTAGCATACAATATACTCACAAACATAGGATATGTACAAGCATGCAGGAAGTAGGGACTGCTCGCTTCCAGGACACTTCTCTACTGCTGGATAGCGTGATGGCGTCCTCACAACTTTTTATGACTTAAGCGTTTTGAGGGAGGACCCTCTTCCTCAGAGCCAGAGGACAGATCACCAATCAGAGGCTACCACAGCGATCAGGTGACCCAAAATTGGGAGTTATGGGTCACGACTGGTAATACGGGGCCCAGTGCTGGGAACGTGCTGTGCGGTATGCTTCCAGCACAAATTGAAATACGCATATATGTGGCCTCACGGAAAAAAATCTCCAGTGCAGTGGGGCAGCATATATGTGTAATGTCGGGGAGGAAGGGGTTAATGTACAGTAGACAAGGACCCACAATCCAGTACTTGCCACCCCCAAATATGCTGAGGTAATTTACTAAAGGAAAATAGGCTATTCACTTTGCAAGGTAGATTTCCCTTTGCAAGCGAATTTGCCCCAGAGCCTAGTGAACGTGGTAAATTTTCACTTTGCGAAGAATACCCAATCATGTGCAAGAAGAATGAAAAAACAGCATTTTTGCTTGCACATGATTGGATAATGGAAGTGAGCAGAGCCCCGCCATATTCTCTATGTTTTGGGGCAAATTTCCTTGCAAAGTCAATCTTCCCTTGCAAAGTGAACAGCTTAATTTCCTTTAGAAAATCAACTGCATTGACTCTATGGGATTGATTTACTAAAACTGGAGAGTGCAAAATCTGGTGCACCCCTACATGGTAATCAATCAGCTTCTAACTTCAGCTTGTTCAATTAAGCTTTGACAAAAAAAACTGGAAGCTGATTGGTTTCTATGCAGAGCTGCACCAGATTTTGCACTCTCCAGTTTTAATAAATCAACTCCTATGTGTATGGGTACTAGAGGAATCTGTATGAAAACAGACCGATGTCTGTTCTAGACAATAATACACATAAGTATGTATCTAAAAGACTCCATCTTTTATTATAAATAAAGAGGTGCATACCACACAGCTCAGCACTGCAATAGACTTCGAGAGGCACAAAGCTGTGTTGAGTGAATAAAATGACTTTGTTCTTCTATAGAGATGAATGGTGGCTGTGATAAATACATTGATGCATGTTAGTGCCCTGACCTGATGTTTATGTTAAACTATGCCTATGAAGACAGAGTCTGAGTTCTGTGTACATGTTAAAGGTCATCTCCCCTCCCCAGCAGTACATCACAAATGAAGGCTGGATGCAGCACTCATTCCTGATGCGCAGAAAGTTCCCGATGTGTCAAGAGAACGAAGTTATTGTTTTCTTTGTTTAAATCCATCAGAAATAATATGATGAGGAGGATTTGCTGTACCAAATACAGTATTACTCCTCTGTACCTCTCAATCTGGCATGCCAAACTAGAGTTTCTGGGTCACAAGAGTGTGATTGAGGGCATACGGTTACCATAACAAGATTTCTCTCAATATGGTTATTAGTATTCCTTATGAAGCCAGTTTGGCTACAAATAGCACTTATCTTGCAGTTGTAGGCTTGCCTGCATGATGTTTTGCACATTCTAAAGCTGGCCAAATGTATATGATAGTGGATGGATGTGCATTGCATCAATGATGTTTTTAATAAAAGGAAAAGATAAAAAAAAAAAAAAAACTAAAAAATGCTTATATTGTCCAAATATGAATTGTGTAGATAGGGCTGGTGACACCCTTATCATTTGAGAAGCCATAGTAAAGATTTGAAAAGAAATGACCCAGCCATTGATACCAACCATCGGAAATGAGTTCACATGATGATTGACACTGATGTTCTTCTTCTATGTTAGCTTCATATACAGAATCAACTCTCACACACATCAGCAGTTGTGTTTATGGGCGGTAAAGGAAATCCATTCTCAATACCTGAAGACTGAGCCTTCATTATCTTTACTTATGAGCTGCTTTAAGTCTTTTGGTCTGATTAGTTCACATCTATTATTCAGCACAAGGACATTCAGAGTTCAGATTTGCATGCCTTGGTTTATGTTGGACCAGTTAATTCCCAAGTGAAAGCTTAGCTTGTTTGCTGTTCTTAGATAGAGATTACTGCATCCAGTAACCAAAACAAAGGACAAGATGCTCAAACAATGATCAATATTTAAAAATCACATAGGTATTGTCAGTGCGGTGGGGGAAATCATAAATAAAGACTGAAGATGTAGCACAGTTGAAAACCAAGCATGGTCACTTTATATTACAAAGGAACAGCAAATGACACATTTAAAAGGACATTAACTGATATAAATATTCTGTCAGATGCAGTCAATTTTCTGGATTAGGAAAAACAAACAAGCCACAAACTGAATCGTGATGAGCTTATTTATCCCTAATTGTGTTCTTTGTGAAGGAGCAGTTGGAACAGAACAATGTTCTGCTGGTCTCTCTGTGGAGTTTAGCAGATTTATAAATTGCAAATTATCTTTACGAAAAGCAGAGTGACCATCTCCAAATATTATATTTTACCCATGTTAACAGAAACATAAATCAGTTTTCCCAAACCTCTGAACTCATCACAAACCTGTTTTCTAGGCCAGCGGAAGATTTCCATTTGTACTAAGTAATTCTATTTTTAAAAAAGCATATTTATTATGGAACTTTTTCAACAGAAACAGAGACTACCTGGCAGGACCCATTCCATAGGGTATTAATTACAATACTCTGAAATATCCCATCACATTGTAACGATAATAATCTGACACCTAAGTAAAACCTTTGGAAGAGTTCATTGACTAAGCACAGGTCGCTTTATAACCCAACTCTGGGATATTTGAAAATTCTCCCTTGCAGTGCAGGTGCAACTCCTTGGTTTTTTTTCTAGGTAGAGTAAAGGCACTTTATTTTAACTGATCTTCTGTTCCCCTGAGCTTGACACAGGTTGACTGTTCATTGGCGTCTTCCTGTCTGTTACAGGGCTAAAGACCTTGCATTGGTCTTAAGGATGTCAGGACCTTAGACCACTGGACCACTATAGAGAAGACATTGTAGGGAATGGCCTAGTAGCACAGAAGTAAATCTTCTTTTCTATGCCTCCTAGAATTAAAAAAAGCAGTTAGCCTTTGCAGTGTTGGATCAGCCCCACTAATAAGGGGGAAATATAAACTTTCTTGGAGTTGACTTTTAAAGGCCATCACCATCCAAAGAAAACAATTTTTAAGTAGGCATTATTGCATTGAATCTGCCTTTGTATTTTGTAGTCTGTGTTTGCATCTTCTCCCGCAAGGTGATAGTGCCATTCAGTTATATATATATATATATATATATATATATATATATATATATATATATATACACACATATTATGTTATGGAAATCTTAGGTTGAAGTGTCATCATAATTTTTACTTTTTTATTGGATGCAGAACAGAGACAGATGTGGCAATTCTGTTCAGGAGATCTCATCACATTGGTTTCCTGAATATGGAAGAAATCAACAGCCCATCAGAAATGGTTCCAAACAATATCATTTTGAAGCAGAGTTGACCTTTACTACTTCAGCCCTGGAAGGTTTACCCCCCTTCATGACTAGGCCATTTTTGTGATACGACACTTCATTACTTTTACTGACAATTGCGCGGTCATGCGATGCTGTGCATAAATAAAATAGATGTCCTTTTTTTCCCATAAATAGGGATTTCTTTTGGTGGTATTTGATCACCTCTGAGGTTTTTATTTTTTGCATTATAAACAATAAAAAACCGACAATTTTGAAAAAAAAAAACACAGTATATTTCCTATTTTCTACTATAAAACACATCCTAAATTTCTTCATCAATTTAGGCCAATATGCATTATGCTACATAATTTTGGTAAATAAAAATCCCAAAAAGCATATATTGATTGGTTTGCACAAAATGTATAACTTCTACAAACTATGGGATATTTTTATGGTGGTCAGCGACTTGCGGAGTGACTGCAACATTGCGGCAAACCAGTGACACCAATACAGTGATCAGTGCTAAATAATATGCACTGTAACTGTACTCCTGACACTGGCAGGGAAGGGGTTAACATCAGGGGCAATCAAAGGGTTAAATGTGTCCCTAGGGAGTTCTTTCTAACTGATGGGAGGAGGGGGTTGCTTGCTTGTACTGTAAGAAGACAGAGATCCGTGTTCCTGCTTAGCAGAAACACAAGATCTCTGTCTTCTCCTGTCACAGAATGGCAATCTGCCTTGTTTACAAAGACTGACAGCAGTTCTGTCTGCCTCAGGAATGATCGGCGGGTCACGGCGGACATCGGGTCCAGACCAGGAAGAGCAAAAATTTTGCACAGAGAGGCCGCCCCGCTGCAGTAACCATACGTGGGGTGGTCCAGAATTGGTAATGTCATGAGCATCCCTGACCTTTTATATATGTCAGCTGTGGGGCGAAGAATCTCCCACCTGAAGTTCATTGGCCCGGCAATGACAGCTAACTTTTGGGTTCAGATTGGAACCCAAACTCACATGCAAGCTCATTACTTCTGTGTAACTGGAATAGTGGATTTAATTCTGCCAATTTTGGAAGTGTAATGTTAGCATATTAAAGGTAAATGTGTTCAGTTATAAATCTGTTATATATATCACAAACTTTTTAATATATATATATATATATATATATATATATATATATATATATATAGTGAGAGAAAGAGCTGCCTCTCCTCATCAGGTAGTGCAATCAGCCTCGATGATTGTGTCTCCATGCGTGTAATAAACCCCTCTGCAATGGAAGCCTTATACTCAGTGACTTTTTGCTGTGATTGACTTTAAGAGAAAACAGTTCAGGAATCTACTATTTTACCAATTAGAAGAGAGCAATATGGAAGGTCTATAAAGTATGCATTGTAAGGACAGAACCACATTACACCTTTTTATGTCAGTGATATGAAGTGGGCTGGTAAAATATAGCTGACTAGGGAGATATATCATGAATTTCATTATGTCCGTACAAATCTGATAAGATTTAGGCTGCTTTGAGCTTACTGCATATCATTAGCACAATTATAGAAATATGACGCTATTGGAGGTTAGTGTCAGGTTCTCATTCATATTGATAATTTAAAGGAATACTTTTTTAGGTTGTATCCATCTTAAATAAATCAACTTGGCTTTTGTTAATCTGCTCTTAAAATAGAAGAAAACAGCAGCACAAAAAAAAAAAAAATGCATACTATAGATTACAGTGGTTATTGAGCCATTGAATAATCTCTCCTGAAACGTGTATGTTTATTTTTCTATTTATGAATCCAACACAGGATGGCAGTATCTACACACAGACAACGTCCGCTCAGAAAGAACAAATCCTCAGTGTTATTTTTTACCAGTGAAGATTCTGTGGTCAAAAGACCAGTGCCTGGAATCACAGATATTATGCACTACAATGAAGCAGCCTTTCTTTTACATACTCTTGGAATTTGTATAAGTAATCAATCCATTGTGTTTAAAGTTTACTTATAAAAATTAACTGACTCAGACTTCACGGGCAAAGATTACTTAAATCACTTTTTCCCACACAAATTGCGTAATAACCTTTTGCATGTTCAAGCAGTTTATTTCAACTTCAGTCAACTCAGTGTGTGTCTGTTGTTGCCAGATAACAATTGGGTTTTTAAGAGCTGTTTGATTTTTGCTTGCAAGAAAATGTGCAAACAAATTGCAAGTCTTTTCATCTGTCATGTCTTTGAGTCAGCTAATGTGATTCAGCCAATGAATACTTTGGAGCCTTGTTATGTAAACTGCATCTGCTAATGTTGATTTACATAGAAAATGGAATGAAGCATGCCCTTAACTTCGTCAAGTGTAACTAACTAATATATTGTACACTGCTCTGCGTTACTACTGTCATATAACCGTGCTTGGCTGCTGATACTAAACATGGAAACCTAGAAACCTAAACAGTTAAGAGCAGGTTTACAGGAAATCATTAGTTAGCATAATCAGTTATTTTATTGAGATCTCAGAACGAAAACACAAAGTACAGAAGGACATTAAAAGGTCACAATAGAAAACACAATAAAAAAGAATTGATATTCCTGGATAATAAAAAGAGATGGAAAAGTCAATTTTAGGAAATGAACTGACACTTCAAACAGAACGTTAAAGGTGTAAAACTAAGTTTATTACTTATTACTGGCTGATAAATGTTATGGAGTTTAGTTTGTGTTTAACCTTTCTTTGTATGTAGAGTAATTAATTCTGTTTAGTAAGCCAAGCACTAATCAGCCATCATTTATGACCATCACCTAATATTAAGTATTGGTATACTTGTCCTCGCTATTGAAGAAGGAGCGTCGCTGCATTTGCCATCGCAGCCAGAAAGCTCTGAAACGCGTTGCGTATTAGTGACGTCCTCCTCTCTCCCAGCATGGCTCCCTGCGCCCCAGGCCTCGCTCTCGGCTGTTCTACTAGCCAGCGTGTAGTTGGGCTTCCTGGTGCACCGCTCAGCTGGCTTTTTTCCACCACTGTGCACTGAACCCCCCCCCCCTGACAGCGCCTGCCGATACAGGAGGATTATGGATGACTCGCACAGGAAATCAGCATACAGGCACCCAACTCCTTTTATCTTGTGAGTTGTTTTACCATTGCCTCCAATAAATTGCTTATCTATTACACTTAGAGGCGCCTCCTTTTTCCTATTTTTATTTATGGATGCCACTAGACCTCTGAAGGTATGCTGTAGTATCCTACCCCAAGCCATCAGTATCAGATCCTTTAAGTCCTATAGGTCGCTAGGTGGGGCCTCCATGGATTAGAAATGTTTTTCCAGCACATACCACAATACTTGATCAGATTGAGATCTGAGGAGACATTGGGGTTGATGTACAAAAAGTGCAAAATCTTGTCCAGCTGTGCATGGATGCCAGTCAGCCTCTAGCCTCAGCTTATTAAATTAAGCTTTGACAAAAAAAAAAAAATGGAAGCTAATTGGTTTCTATGCAAGGATGCACCAGATTTTGTACTCTCCACTTTTAGTAAATCAACCCCATTCTCTCACTTTCTCTCCCCAGGAACACAACAAGAAGCAAGTGGAGATTATCCCACAATTTCAGATGTTACTGGAAACAGGTGTCCACATCTGAAGAGTCTCCTCTAATCATATTCTGATGACAAACGTAAAATTTTGGATTTGCCTGCAAATTTTCTCCTGGTAATATTAGCCCCCAAGACAAATGGAGCTTTGGCTAGAGTTAGAGTTTGACCACTTACTAACCGCCCCATAGCAGATATACTGCTACAGGGTGGCCCTCCTGTGCAGAATCAAGTAAATATATGTGATTCTGCATTTCCACCTACAGGGGGTGCGCGGGCCGCTTCTGCTGGGATTACTTACAGCAGAAGCCGATCTCCGGGTGACGGGCATGGATGTCCGCCGTCATCTGCTGATTGTCGGGCAGAGACACTGAACAGAGCTCTGCCTATATAAGGAGACAGAGTTGCATTCTGACGGGGGGAAAGTGATGGATTTTGTTTCCCTGCAAAGCAGGGAATAAAATCTATCACTTCCCTGTGTAAAAGCAGCACGCATTTTACACCAAAACACTGGTTAGGTACACAGTTAACCCTTTGATTGCCCTAGATGTATAACCCCTTCCCAGCCAGTGTCATTAGTACAGTGACAATGCAATTTTTTTAGCACTGATCACTGTATTAGTTTCACTGGTTCCAGAAAAAAGTGTCAAAAGTGTCAGCTAGTGTCCACTTGTCTGTCACAATATCAGTCTCACTATAAGTCGCTGATCGCTGCCATTATTAGTATAAACAAAATAAATAAAATTTCCAGTGTATACCATAGTTTGTAGACGTTATAACGTTTGCGCAAACCAATCAATATATGCTCTTTTGGATTATCAATATGAAGCGTAATACATAGTGGCGTAAATTTATAAAGAAATACATTTTTTTTACATTTTGTTATGGGAAATGTTTTATAACAGAAAGTAAAGAATTGTCAGCCTTTTTTTGTTTATAGCTCAAAAAAAAAAAAAAAAATGAAGTAGTGATCAAACACCAAAAGAAAGCTCTATTTGTGGGGAAAAAAAACAAAAATATTATTTGGTGCATCGTTGCATGATTGTCAGTTAACCACTTCAATACAGGGCACTTTCACCCCCTTCCTGCCCCAGGCCAATCTTCAGCTTTTAGCGCTGTTGCATTTTGAATGACAATTGCACAGTCATGTAACACTGTACCTAAACCAAATTTATGTCATTTTTTCCCCCACAAATAGAGCTTTCTTTTGGTGGTATTTGATCACCGCAAGGTTTTTTTCTTTTTTGCTACTCAAATAAAAAAATGAAAAAAAAAAAACAGTTTTTTTTATGTTATAAAATTTTGTAAATAGATATGTTTTTTCCTGCACTGATGAGCACTGATGAGGCCGCACTGACAGGCACTGATGAGGAGGCACTGATGAGGTGGCACTGATGATGGGGCACTAATATGCAGCACTGATGGGCACTGATAGGCGGCACTGATGAGGAGGCACTGATGAGGTGGTACTGATGATGAGGCACTAATATGCAGCACTGATGGGCACTGATGTGTGGCACTGATAGGTGGCACTTATATGCAGCATTGGTGGGCACTGACAGGTGGCACTGATAGGCTGCACTGCTAGGTGGCACTGATGGGCACTGATAGGTGGCACTTATGGGCACTGATAGGCGGCACTGATTGGCAATAATGGGCACTGGAGGGCGGCATTGATGGCAATGATGGGCATTAGTGGGTGGCACTGATAGATGGCAATCATAGGCAGCTTTGATGAGGAGGGCACTGAAAGGGTCCCTGAGCCTTGATTGGTATCCCTGGTGGCCATGGGTGGGTATCCCTGGTGGCCATGGGTGGGCATCCCTGGTGGCCATTGGTGGGCAATGCCTGGTGGCTCTAGTGGCCTCCCCCAAGGGTCTGCACTGGTAATCAATGCTCTGCTAACCAGCACAGACCCCCCTGTCAGGAGAGTTGACTACTCATGCCTGTCAGGCACGAACTGAGGAAAGCCGATCAACGGCACTTCCTATTTACTATGTGACCAGCTGTGATTGGACACAGCTGGTCACATGGTAAAGAGCCTACGGCATTAGGCTCTTTACCGGGACAGGAGATGCAGTGAGTCAGAGTGACACACCGCACCACTAATCGCCCCTCTGCGAGCCCCCTGCAAGCAGAGCGGTCTATCCTGTTGGACATCATATGATGGCCAGTCAGGATAGAGCAACCACTTCCTGGCCGTCATTTTGCTATATGGTGGGCGGGAAGTGGTTAAAGTAATGCAGTGCCATATCGCAAAAAATGGCCTGGTTATGAAGGGGGATAAATCTTCCACGGGTCAAGTAGTTAAATAAAAGATATCACTATAAAAGTGGACATTAGACTATTTAAATGCTTCATCTCAGAGCTATGTTAAAGAAAATATGGCTTATATATAAAAATAGAAGAGAATGTGAAGATGCTTGCTTTTATTTTGTAGCCTGCAAGCTGCCAAGTAGAATTTTGTAATTTTCAATATTCATAATTTCTCTATTTTTCCCCACTAGTTCTTATATACCAAAATGAGCCCAATTACGCATTAATATAAGGAAATATTTTTTCATCATGTTGGCACTCGAACAGTAGTGGTGGAGAGGGCAGCTTAAAGTGCTTTAGTCTCCCAATCAGCATTAACTATTGTTAATCTTTATGCTCCTAACAAATTGAAAATTGATAGGAAAGTGTAATACATTCACTTATTTTAAACTCTTTTTTTTTACACTTTTTAAATTGCCTCCTTGTTTCTGACCTAGGCTAAAATTATGTCATAAACAGGCAAACAATTTGGGGGAGCATACCCATGTATTTCTAAAGCTGCTGCAGCTATGAACCAAAAGACATGTATATTAAAAAAGTTTTTTGCCTGTTTATTATCTCCAAGGGTTAGAAAGGCTGGATTCATCTCTTTTTCATGGATAGTGTAGGACCCACTGATAATGGGGTACTTTGACGCAGTAGTGGGCTTGAGCACGATATGGCCATATGGTGGGACCAAACCCCCATTTTTATTTATGGATTGTCTTCAGATTTGGTAGTTATTTCTTTTGCATTTGCGCGCTATTCTTTTTTAATATAAAATTATGTCATACATCTCAGGAACCTTTGTAAGCTTTTTTTATTTCATCTGGATGCACAGAGGTGGGGCTTTCCCAGCTAAGCATGCCCTCCTCTCTGCATGCCTGAACTAAGGGCAGATGGATTCCAGGAAGTAAATGCTACATGAATGATTGCCCTTACTCAAGATGGCAGTAGCTAGAAATGCTAGGGGAGTGTTTTTCAAAGTGATTTCTCAACAAAATAAAGCATGGAGACATGGATGAATGGGCAAGTTTGCTTTGAATATTAAAAATAAATGAAATAGCTTTTTCAGTTTGTGGAGCTGAGATACAGTTAAGATCGGCATTAAATTGGCTACTCCTACTGCTAATCATCCTAATTCTCCTGCAGAGGGTTTAGAACAAGACCTGGACTCCTCCTAAATAGAGACACATTTGCCAGAATTATTGCAGATGCAAAGATCAAAGATGTCAGCAAATGTAGCCGTCATTAACATGGGGGAAGATAGGATGTAGCCCGGAAAAGAGGTCACATCAAAAGAATTAGCAGAAGCAGCATACATTAATAGTTAGATGAACACTGACTAAGTGGAAACCTGGGAAACATAGGACTCAACAGTCATAGAAGCAAAACTGCATGGTGTGATATAGGGGCAATAAATCAGCTTCTCTTAAAAGAGGAACCTCCCCATCATTTGATAAACCTCTTATTCTCCACACCTGGAAGTACTGGTTTCGGGAGAAGAATGGGGGGCAAACTGACAGTCTCTCTAGGCCCCTTTCACAAGGGGTTATCCGATCAGGTGGTCCTATGGACCAGCGGGTGTAAAGGGACTTGTGTCTACCTCCAATCCGATCCAGATCACTAAAAAGAAAAAAAACAAAAAAAACAGAGGTAGATCTGTTCCCCTCTGTCTAGGTGGATCGGATCAGAGGGCAGTTAGGTGTAAATGGACCCAACCACCCATAGGGCACAGTGGGCTGTGTCCTTGTCTGCTCTGCATAATCAGAGTGGACAGGGACCTGTCATATGCCCACTCTGCTCTGCTCAGCAGGGAATCAGTAGACAGATCCCCTGCTGAGCAAAGTGATTCTGTTCTGTGAGAAAGGTGCCTAATTTTAGGTCTTGGGGGAAACTTTGTATACAGGGAATAGGGACCTGTCTTTGATGCTGCACAAAGCTGTCTTTATGGCTTTATTAGAATTTGAATCAAATCCCCTTAACTGAAAAACATTGATATCAAAATATACTCTAGCATTTCTAGAGAACACAGTTTCATGGGCCATGCATATGCTTTTTGTTCCATAAACTTAACAACCTGAACAGAATATTCTGATGTTTTTTTGTTTTTTTTTTTTTTTACTGTACAAACTCCACGGTTCTTGATTTTGTTGAAATATCTTGAAAATGTAATAGTTTGACTACATGCATAAGCAACAATATTAGTCTTAAATACCTCTTCTGCTTTCCTCTCTGATATAGTTTTGGTCTTTTACTGGGGTTTGACGTTCCACACTAAGCAGGAGAACATAGTGTAGTCAGCTCTCTAGCTATGCTGAGAACTTGGTATGCTCTCCACCAATGATCAGACTTGTCCTGACATGCCCCCACTGCACAGCCATTCACTAGAAAGCTCAGTGTGCTGCTGCTTCTCCTCCCCCCCAGCTCTTCTGCAGCTGGGAACAGAGGGAATGTGATCACAGGTTGGACCCTGTAGACGAGGAGAATGGGGATTTTAATGTGCCCAAAGACTAACAGTTAGACAAAATACAAATTAAAAATATAAATTTTAATAAAGACACAATAGTAAAAACAAAATATAGGAATACAATATCTGAAAGGTGATTTACAGCACAGTCTACAATACTATGGATCAATGCGTTTCACCAACACCTAGGGCTTCTTCGGGATCCAAATGTGTAGCAGGCTTTCTCAAAAAGTATATATACACTTTTTAGTGAATAGATCAATAGGAGCAATCAATATACACATGTATGTCAACATATATATAAGAAATATTTAAAAAAAAAACTCAACGTTATAGTAGCATATATCACATATTCAAAAAACGTAGCAAATGGGAGAGAACAAATCGGGAGCAGCCAACATGGTGGATATTGAAATCAAGAAAAAAAAATGGGGGGGGGAAGGAGGGAGAGAGTGATGGTCGTTTGGGATGTGGGGGACCAAAGATTGAGCTTTAGGGACCCTTTAGCACAGTGCATGAAAATGCTTGGCAGGTGCATTTTGGTGCACTGCAGCCTGGGTACATTTTGAACTTGCACATTCAGTTATTGTTCTAGATGAATTTTGCAATGAGCGTTTTGCTGCCAGTTAATACAAAACATACTGTAGGTGTAAAGCCAGACTTAAAGTGATTGTAAACAATCACCTTGTAAAACAACCCATTCAGTTTAAAATAGAAATGAAAGGCAAATCATTAGATATAAAAAAAATTACAAAAACTTTTTTCCCTTTTTTTTATATATATATATGTGATCACATTCCCTATATTCCCAGCTGCATAAGAACTGGGGGAGGAGAAGCAGCAGCACACTGAGCTTCCCAGTGAATGGCTGTGCAGCAGGAGCCTGTCAGGACAAGTCTGATCATTGGGGATACACTGAGTACCCAGCATAGCTATAGAACTGACCGCAGTGTGCTCTCCTGCTTAGGCTGGTCAGTTTTTAATAGAGAAAGCAGAGGGACTGGCAGGATCACCAGGGATTTCACATAAAGGTAGCAATACAAAGAGAACAGGATACTTTCTCATACAACTATATGGTACAGCAGGCACATATCAGGATTATGAAGTATTGGGGTAACAAATGCTTTAAATGGATCACAGGTTCACTTTAAGTTAGCTATATACAGTAAATCCAAGACGCTCCTTTTTAGCACATTCTATTTGTTTTGGAATATAAAAAAATGATCCTTTTATAGTTAGATTTTGTGACTAAAGAAATGACAGGTATTTTCACTAGCAAAAACAATTGAATAGAGAAATGACCTTTAAAAAGAGTCACATGTCAGGTAAATTCGTTGGTGCATTGCTAAATAACAGGGAAAGCAGTTCATATTCAATATCTGTTGCAAACATCTTGTTCTACCTGTCAAAGCTGATGATGATTGTTGAATAGACATTTTATGCAGCGTCGCAATGCTGTTTATTTCTTGTTTTTGCTATCTCTAGAAACCCAAATTTGATTTAGGGAAGCTTCCCAGAGCAAATTGAACAGACTCAGGCAGTTTGCCTTCATGGTCAATATACAGACAATAAAAAAAACAAAATAATTTCATTTTAACTCGCTTTTGTATGTTCATGTTTTGATTTGCAATTTTAATACACTATGCTGTTTGTTTGTAATTTTTCTACATTATCTCTAGTGCGGAGAGGACAATATCTACGGTTGAAAACAAGCAGATATTCCCACTTAGGGAACAGCATATCAATGATTTTGACAAAAAGTAACACTAGATGTAAAATTCTTCTTCTAAAAACTGTCATTTTGTATAATTTCATTTTTTCTCTTTAAACCTTTACCTCTCTGCCTAACAGCTGTCTTCAATTTATTGGTAATTTTCTTGCATCTGTTCCCTAAGATTGCTCTGTTGTGTTTTCTCAATTGATATAATAAAAACATGCTTTTCTGAAGTTCTGATGGGAAACTTGAGTTATGCCCTTCCTTTTCCCTCAGTCTTGTGATTTTTATTTATTTAACTAATACATTACAGCTAATCTACCAAACATAACACAATGAAAATGTGTAAGAGTTGATCGAGTATAGCAAACTTGAGAAATTGTACAACTAACAGATAAGATAGCTAACTGAGATAACAAGATATATGGGGTGAGGGTGTATGATATAATATGCAGTAGCATGCAATGGAGATACAGTGGGTACGGAAAGTATTCAGACCCCCTTAAATTTTTCACTCTTTGTTATATTGCAGCCATTTGCTAAAATCATTTAGGTTCATTCTTCTTCCTCATGAATGTACACATAGCACCCCATACTGACAGAAAAAAAACAGAATTGTTGACATTGTTGCAGATTTATTAAAAAAGAAAAACTGAAATATCACATGGTCCTAAGTATTCAGACCCTTTGCTCAGTATTTAGTAGAAGCCCCCTTTTGATCTAATACAGTCAGGAGTCTTTTTGGGAAAGATGCAACAAGTCTTTCACACCTGGATTTGGGGATCCTCTGCCATTCCTCCTTGCAGATCCTCTCTGGTTCTGTCAGGTTGGATGGTAAACGTTGGTGGACAGCCATTTTTAGGTCTCTCCAGAGATGCTCAATTGGGTTTAAGTCAGGGCTCTGGCTGGGCCATTCAAGAACAGTCACGGAGTTGTTGTGAAGCCACTCCTTTATTATTTTAGCTGTGTGCTTAGGGTCATTGTCTTGTTGGAAGGTAAACCTTCGGCCCAGTCTGAGGTCCAGAGCACTCTGGAGAAGGTTTTTGTCCAGGATATCCCTGTACTTGGCTGCATTCATCTTTCCCTCGATTGCAACCAGTCGTCCTGTCCCTGCAGCTGAAAAACACCCCCACAGCATGATGCTGCCACCACCATGCTTCACTGTTGGGACTGTATTGGACAGGTGATGAGCAGTGCCTGGTTTTCTCCACACATACCGCTTAGAATTAAGGCCAAAAAGTTCTATTTTGGTCTCATCAGACCAGAGAATCTTATTTCTCACCATCTTGGAGTCCTTCAGGTGTTTTTTAGCAAACTCCATGCGGGCTTTCATGTGTCTTACACTGAGGAGAGGCTTCCGTCGGGCCACTCTGCCATAAATCCCCGACTGGTGGAGGGCTGCAGTGATGGTTGACTTTCTACAACTTTCTCCCATCTCCTGACTGCATCTCTGGAGCTCAGCCACAGTGATCTTTGGGTTCTTCTTTACCTCTCTCACCAAGGCTCTTCTCCCCCGATAGCTCAGTTTGGCCGGACGGCCAGCTCTAGGAAGGGTTCTGGTCATCCTAAACGTCTTCCATTTAAGGATTATGGAGGCCACTGTGCTCTTAGGAACCTTAAGTGCAGCAGAAATCTTTTTGTAACCTTGGCCAGATCTGTGCCTTGCCACAATTCTGTCTCTGAGCTCTTCAGGCAGTTCCTTTGACCTCATGATTCTCATTTGCTCTGACATGCATTGTGATCTGGAAGGTCTTATATAGACAGGTGTGTGGCTTTCCTAATCAAGTCCAATCAGTATAATCAAACACAGCTGGACTCAAATGAAGGCGTAGAACCATCTCAAGGATGATCAGAAGAAATGGAAAGCACCTGAGTTAAATATATGAGTGTCACAGCAAAGGGTCTGAATACTTAGGACCATGTGATATTTCAGTTTTTCTTTTTTAATAAATCTGCAACAATGTCAACAATTCTGTGTTTTTCTGTCAGTATGGGGTGCTATGTGTACATTCATGAGGAAGAAGAATGAACCTAAATGATTTTAGCAAATGGCTGCAATATAACAAAGAGTGAAAAATTTAAGGGGGTCTGAATACTTTCCGTACCCACTGTATGTGGAGTATATGACACACAGTAGAGTTATTAGATTGTAAGCTCTAACGAGCATGGCCCTCTGATCTGCACCAAATTGTATTGTAACTGCAATGCATGCCTTCATTTTGTTAAGAGCTGCGCAAACTGTTTGCGCTATATAAATCCTGTATAATAATACCAATAATAATAACAATAGAGTATATGTTGTCGGCCAGGTGGAATATAAATTCTACAGCACAGTATACAGAGCAGAATTTTGTGGAATACAGAATGTACAGAGGGCACTCTGCAGAATATGTTGGGGGTGAAAGAAAAATGACCACCCCCAAACAAGATATTGCACTAAAGCTGTAGATAATATAAATAGGAGAACCAGAACCTGTGCTAAGTGAAAAAGTGGGTCTGATAATAAAGTTGGCAGTGCCTCCACCCAGGACAGGGCTTCTGTGGACAGAGGGGATTCCATTCCTGGGAAATAATCAGCCATCTAATCAACGTATATGAAAAAAGAGTAATTACAGCAGCCAGCATATAATGTTAACAATAGATGCACACCAGTATGGAAATAATACAAGCTTTATATAATTAAAGATTTAAAATAGTACATACATCCAATGCACAGACAGGTATTATCAGCAAAGGGCCCAACAAGAGCCCTGGTGGAATCGTGCACATTTACCGGGGTAAATATAGTTATTAATAAAGATACCACCAAATGAATGTTGCAGACAAGTTCAGTTGCAAGGGCTTCTGAGGATCATCACACCTATCTTTGTGTCAGAGACATGACAAGATTCGTGATGATGGGGAGACCCTCAAGCTGTTGTCCAACCAACCTGGAATGCAGGGTCACCTACCAACATATAGCAAGGTGACAAAGAAGGTATATATGTATATATATACTGTATATATACATATATATATATATATATATATATATACAGTATCTCACAAACCTGAGTACACCCCTCACATTTTTTTAAATATTTTATTATATCTTTTCATGTGACAACACTGAAGAAATGACACTTTGTTACAATGTAAAGTAGTGAGTGTACAGCTTGTATAACAGTGTAAATTTGCTGTACCCTCAAAATAACGCAACACACAGCCGTTAATGTCTAAAGCGCTGCCAACAAACGAGTACACCCCTAAGTGTAAATGTCCAAACTGGGCCCAATTAGCCATTTTCCCTCCCCAGTGTCATGTGAGTCGTTAGTGTTACAAGGTCTCAGGTGTGAATGGAGCGCAGATGTGTTAAATTTGGTGTTTTTCACTCTCTCATACTGGTCACTGGAAGTTCAACATGGCTTCTCATGGCAAAGAACTCTCTGAGGATCTGAAAAAAAAAAATAGTTTTTGCTCTACAAGAAGATTGCCAAGACCCTGAAACGGAGCTGCAGCACAGTGGCCAAGATCATACAGCAGTTTAACAGGACAGGTTCACCTCAGAATAGGCTTCGCTATGGTCGACTAAGGAAGTTGAGTGCACGTGCTCAACGTCATATCCAGAGGTTGTCTTTGGGAAATAGACGCGTGAGTGCTGTCATCATTGCTGCAGAGGTTGAAGTGGTGGGGAGTTAGCCTGTCAGTGCTCAGACTATACACTGCACACTGCATCAAATTGGTCTGCATGGCTGTTGTCCCAGAAGGAAGCCTCTTCCCAACTTTGAGGGAACAGTTTGGGGATGGCCCCTTCATGTTTAAACATGACTGCACTCCAGTGCACAAAGAAAGGTCCATAAAGACATGAATGGGGGAGTTTGGGGTGGAGGAACTTGACTGGCCTGCACAGAGTCCTGACATCAACCCAATAGAACACCTTTTGGATGTATTGGAGCGGAGACTGCAAGCCAGGCCTTCTCATCCAACATCAGTGCATGACCTCACAAATGAGCTTCTGTTAGAATGGTCAAACATTCCCATAGACACACTCCTAAACCTTGTGGAGGCCCTTCCTAGAAGGGTTGAAGCGGTTATAGCTGCAAAGGGTGAGACAACTCAATATAAACCCTACGGACTACGAATGTGCACACCCTATGGATGTGCGTGTAAAGGCTGGTGTCCCAATACTTTTGACAATATAATATATACACACGGTTTTTTTTTTTTTTTTTTTTACACCCAGAAGCTATGGGCAACAATAGTAAACTATTAAACATATGAGCACTTGCCTAATAATCCCTGCTTCTGCTTCTGGTCTGTCTTCAGCAGCAACTCTTCCTTGTGGACATGTGGTCTCAAAAACCTCTCTCTCTCTCTTCACCTACTGTGTCTAGGGGTTTCAACCCAACAAGAAAAAGATAGCAAGTGCTATTTATAAATGCAGATAGTTGGAGGCAGCAGATCCCTACAATACCAACATTTATTTTTACATAAAGCTAGAAAAAATACCTTCTGTGACCCCCTGTAAAGGAGCACTTGGACTGTGAGGAGTGAGGGGCAGCATTGTGACCTAGATAGGGTGCTAGTGTTTTTTTTTTTTACAAACCTGTCCAACTAACACTGGGAGATTCCTAAAACAAATGGCACTTTTCCACTGCAAGTACCGGCTCGGCTCTACTCGGCCCTGCTTGGCCCGGTTTGCTTTTCCACTGCTGGTACCGCATGGTACGGGGTTGGAACGGTTCGGTACGGTACGGTATGGTTTGCTTTTCCACTAAAGTAGTATTAAAGTTAAGTGGGTGGGATAACACCGATTCTCTGACCAATCAGTGGCTAGTAGTGACTGTATGCAAAGGATTGTGGGATATGGTACCGGGTATGGTACCTCTTGGAACCACAATCGAGGTGGTACTGTTTTTGAGAGCCGTACTGTTCGGTTCCATGCAGTGGAAAAGCGCCGCCGTACCGTACCGAACCGTTCCTACACCGTACCATGCGGTACCAGCAGTGGAAAAGCACAAAAGCGAGCCGAACCGTTCGGTTCCATGCAGTGGAAAAGCGCCAAAAGGTGGAAGAAAGTTCTGAACTTACCAATGTTACCTGAACAATTACAGGCCTGTGTGTCTAAGACC
Source organism: Pelophylax lessonae (assembly GCF_965119305.1). Lineage (NCBI taxonomy): Eukaryota > Metazoa > Chordata > Amphibia > Anura > Ranidae > Pelophylax > Pelophylax lessonae. The sequence goes on from NC_138771.1 coordinate 203,651,649, forward strand.
AGGATTTGTTGCTCAGTTGCAGTACTGTATATTCTACAGAGATGGAAGTTGGAGGTTGGCTGTCCTGTCTGGCTGGGGTATCTGAACAACAATACCATTTTGAAAACAATTACAATTCCTTGGCAGGTAAAATAGTATACTCATAAATATTTCAGCTGTGTATTTATCAGTTTGTCTTGGATTTGGTTTCAGATACGCTTCAGTAAACATGAAAATTTTGTGTTTACACTCACCCAGAGGGTACAACCTACCAGCTGAAGGGCTTACATTTTTATCTTGGTATTTGTCTTGTGCTCTTGGCTGCACTGCCTTCTAAATCTCTAAAGCTAATGATAGAAAAGTTCAGCAAGAGACCAATAAAATTGCTGCTTGTGTCGATCACTGCACTAGTTTACAAGACTTTTCCATAGGAAAAGTAAATGATATATTTATTGAAACTTCAATGAACAACATACTTTAGCTACACGGTTTATAAAAAACATTATTGACAAGAAACAACATGCAGAATTTTACTAGTTTCTAGTCTTTAAAAACAGTATTTAGATACTTAGTTAATATATCTAGCTTACAAATCCTTACATGTGGTGGCTGCACATTATTTTATTTAAGGTTTATTTCCTTTTTTTCACCTGCTGATCTAATTAGTAACATACTTCCTGTCTTGATGTGGCTACACTTTAGGAAGGAGCAACTGAGCCACCCTTGGCAAATTGTAATAACATAATTGACTAACAAATAAAGCCAAACTCCAGCTAAAAAATACAGCAGCTCCTAGTGCAACACCGTTTATTGTTTAGAATTAAAAGATAACAAAGTAACACTAAACACTCACATTGTGTTCAGAGAACAAGCATTACTATGTGAAACTGTAGTGGCTCACATGTGTAGGGCTCCAGGGTAAGCTGACAGCTAAAGTTCTCAGTGTAAGCTGCCCGAACACAACAGGGATCCTCCAATCACCGGAGACTCGGTCCAGATACACATCCAAGTGATCCTCGAGCAGTGCCCGCTGGTATCTGACGCTAAAGTTGCTATGACAACGCGTTTCAGAGGGCGTGGCTTCCTTCTTCAGGTCTGCCCAATGTTCTCAAGGGGGACCTTAAGTATTGTCATTCATATGGTTATTAACCCATTCCATGTCATATGATAGGCTTCTCCAAGGAACATATGGCTACTAAAATGAATTAGCAAGGCAATTGTGGCATGCATTCAAGTATCATAACATTAACCCCTTCTATGTTATGTGCTACAGATGGTTACCTTGCTATCAAACCTATCCTCTAAACTGACTGTATTGTAACATACATTTAAAACATTTAAATTAAAAAAAAAAACACTTTTTAAGAGCATCTATTTGGAAGCATCTGATTAAAATCCCTCTAACAGAGGGAGTTGCATATTATGTATGAAGGAAAACAAAAGCCTATAACTTTCCAACAGCATGCTTCTTTAAAAAAAAAAGAATCTGTACAATAATATAATAGATATATGTAAATTCACTAACATAATTCCTATGTTGTGGTGAAAAACACATAAAAACATCTGAACTCACAGTAGGATGGCAATAGACTGGAAGGCTACCGACCCAATGTGTTTACCTATATGACACTGAATTGAGTCATTACAATCACTACAGTATCATTGAATAACAATATGTTATATGTTATAATTACGATATGAGTAAATCTTATTTGATTTTTATAGTTTCTGATGCACCCTGCACATCCAGCTCATATGGTATACTACCCAACTTAAACCATGTACATGTGCATATGCATTGGAAATAGTTCAATATAGTCACACAATATATGTCTGTAAACATGGGGACACTGGTTGGCAACATGTGCACGTGCGAGAGGTGTACAAGAGCACACATAAGGAGAAGCAGCCTCCCCACATGTACACCCCACATACAAGTCCCAGGGCTCATGGAATTGAGAGTAAAGATCCAGAAAGTTTCTCTGTGACATAATCTAGAGTATCTTTCACCCTCTGGCAACTGCATAGAGATAGCTTCAATTCCAAATAATTCTAAGCCACTACAGCTTTTTTTTTATGATACTCACTAAAGTGGCGCGGTACACTATGTTTGCACTAGGAGCCAGTGCACTTTGTCTTTTCTATTTATGTTTTTGCAGTTATTTATTATCCCGCCGGTTGATGGAGCAGCATGGCACATCATACACCACACCAAGTTAACCCTCTCCTTGGTGAATGTTTTAAAACTTGGTTAAGCACAATTTTGATTGTTTAGGATCAACTCATTTTGTTGGGGTTTTACATTGCTCTTACAGACTCATTGGACTCTAGCGCTATGTTGGTAATGTTTGTTTAATGTGTTACTATGTTACTTAAACTACTTGGCCAGAAGTAATTGTTTTATCTAAGGCCTCAAACCAGGCAAGTGTTGGCTCCTAAAAGGAGAAGTCATCTTCTTGTTGGTGATTCAATTGCAAGAGTTGTTTCTTTAGGGACTCATATGGAAGCGTCAAAGGAAGTTAGATGTTTACCTGGTGCTACTGTTAGGTGAGATAAAAGGCGCATTTTACAAATTGTCAAAAAAGCTTGTGGAGAGTGCAATGTTGTTGTTGTTGTGCACCTTGGCACACATGTTCTGTCCCAGAATTATGTGCGTTTGGGACAGAAGGATGTTCAGAATTTGGGCCAGGATCTTCAACAGTTAGGGTGTACATTTTCAGAGATAGTATCTGTCCATAATGGGCAATAAGAGAAAGTACTTCATATAGCAGATTTAAATGTTTGGTCAGTGGCGGCTGGTGTGTCGAGGGCGCAGGGGCGCCGCCCCCCCATCCATGTGTCCGGCCCCCTAATCTGCATGCAGGGCGCCGGACGCATGAAGTGCAATGGGTTTTTTTTTTTTTTCAATCACCTGATTAGAGCCAGAGGCTCTAATAGGGCGATGCAAAGGGTGGTCCCGGGGCGCAGAGCAGTGCGTCCCGAGCCCACCCATTGTGTGACAATAGCGAATGAAAATTTGCTATTGTCACACCGATCATCCTCCTGGCCAATCAGGAAGCCGGTCTAATACCGGCTTCCTGATTGGCCGCATGGCAAACCCCATGCCATTGGCCGATGAGGAGGCGGGAGCGGGAGGACCAGAGAAAATGCGCCGCCGGAGTGAGAAGAAGCCGCCCTCCGAAGCCGTCGCCGGAGTGAGAAGAAGCCGCCCGCTGGGAGTCCCGCACCTGCTCCAGGTAAGTGCACTGGTCTCGGGGGGTGGCACACTGCATTGAAAGGGGCACGCACGCTGAACTCTGCATTGATGGGGACACGGCACGGCACAATGTTCATTGCATTGAAGGGGGCACAGCACAGTTGCATTGAAGGGGGCACGCACGCTGAACTCTGCATTGTGGGGGCACAGCACAGTATTCATTGCATTTAAGGGGGCACAGCACAGTGTTCATTGCATTGAAGGGGGCACAGCACAGTATTCATTGCATTGAAGGGGGCACAGCACAGTGTTCATTGCATTGAAGGGGGCACAGCACAGTTTTTATTGCATTGAAGGGGGCACACACGCTGAACTCTGCATTGGAGGGGGCACATCACAGTGTTCATTGCATTGAAGGGGGCACGCACGCTGAATTCTGCATTGAAGGGGGCACGGCACAGTGTTCATTGCATTGAAGGGGGCACGCACACTGATCTCTGCATTGAAGGGGGCATGTACGCTGGTCACTACATTGAAGGGGGCATGTACGCTGGTCTCTGCATTGAAGGGGGCATGTACACTGGTCTCTGCATTGAAAGGGGGCATGTATGCTGGTCACTGCTTTGAAAGGGGGCATATTCCATCTCCTGTACCATGACCTGTGACATGCCTGTACCATGACCTGTGACATGCCTGTACCATGACCTGTGTAATGCCTATACCATATCTGTGCCATGCCTATACCATCACCTGTGCCATGACCTGTGCCATGCCCTTACCATGACCTGTGCCATGCCTATACCATCTCCTGTACCATGACCTGTGCCATGCCTGTACCATCACCTGTGCCATGCCTATACCATCACCTGTGCCATGCCTGTACCATGACCTCAAAGTAACGCAATTTTTTACAGCGTTTTTTGACGTGAAGCAATACCTATTACATTTTTATTTTTGCGCCCCCCCCCCCAAAAAAAAATTTTGAGTACCAGCCGCCACTGTGTTTGGTTAAGGGATTTGTGCAAAGCTGAAGGTTTTGGTTATGTTAATCATGATGCTAGCAGGTGGTCTGTCGTGTACCTGTTTAGTGAGCCTGACATGAAAAAGAAGGCCTCTCATACACTCCGGCTTTGAGGCCCCTGGTGGTGAGACAGCAGCCATGAAAGTACGGTGGGGTATGAGTACCTGTGATCAGTCCAGTAGTCTGTGTGGTAGCATTTGCCAGCAGGATGATGTGGCAGCAGAAAAGACAAGCGGCAGATGAGCTGGCATAGAGCTTGACTGGCTGTAGACTGTGGATGTGCAGCAGAGAGCAGGAGACAGATGTGAGCTCGCTAGAAGGAGCTGTAGTAGGCTGGATAAGCAGGATGCAGGGTCAGACAAGCCGGGTCAGTAACAGTCTGGCAGATAAGGCAGTGGGATAGTCAGGTCACAGGCCAGAGTCAGCAATAGTGAGGTAGGTCAGGCAAGAGCAGGAGGCAGAAGCAGAATCCGAGGACAAGCCGAGGTCAGGGCAGGTAGCAGACAAGCAAGGTCAGGAGCAAGCCGAGTCAAGATCAGAGGTCAGACACAGGAATCAGGAATAAGCACACAGAAGCTGCAGACCAAACAGCAATTGGTCTGCAATTGGTCTGCAATTGGGCTGCAGCCTTGTTTAAATAGCCAGTTTGTGCCAGTATTAGTGACATGTGTGCATCTATGCCCATGTCGTACACATCTGCCCGGCCCACGCATGTGCATACACATACGCCTGGAAACTTAATCGGTGCTATAGGCAAGCCTTCCCTGACATGGTCTGACATTGAGATGTACAAAAGAGATGGTCTGCATCCCTCACACAAGGACACTGAGCTTCTTAGTATTGAATTTAGGAGTTTCTTGGAGATGCATTTAAACCATGGGTGTCCAACCTTTGGGCTGCTCTGGGCAACATTGAATGTAGAGACATTTTCTCGGGCCGCATATAAAATATATACTATAGTTAAGCTATATAAAATGTTGCCGCGCCCTTCCTGCGCTGCTGCCCCCCCCCCCCAGCACTAATTTAACACAACTAGTGGATGATCCCCTCCGAGGCAGCCTCTGCCTACAGTTAGTTGGAAGCCACTGTGGCCGTGCCCCCGACTCGACTTCCTTCCTCCCCAGCAAAAAAATAAATAGTCAGGGGGCAGTGGGCCACATTACCTGCGGTGTCGGGCCGCATGCGGCCCCCGGGCAGCAGGTTGGACATGCCTGATTTAAACTAAGAAATGGGGCCAGAGATGTAGTTGATGAGAAGAATTTCTGTCCCCACCAGGTTAAAACAAATGAGAGGGTTTGTGTTTTTAAGGACTTGGCTGATGGGGTAGTCACTTAGGTTAAAGTTTCTGGTGCTAAAAATAAAGCAGTAGATAGCAGTGTTTGTCACATCTTGTGCACTAATGTTTGTAGTTTATGCATTTAGCTTTGTGAGCTGACAGCTCGTATGTCTAGGGACAGCTTGGACCTTGTTGCAATTACAGAGAAATGGTTCAATGATTTAAACGACTAGGAAATAACTATACCAGGATACACACTATACAGGAACATCAGGGTAGGGAAGAAGGGAGATGAAGTTGCCCTACAGTATACAGTAATACCTTGGTTTGGGAGCGTAATTCCCTTCAGAAACATGCTTGTAATCCAAAGCACTTGTATATCAAAGCTAATTTCCCTATAAGAAATAATGGAACCTCAGATGATTCCTTCTACAGCCATTTATTCATATAAAATTGATTACGGCAGGACACAATATACAGTATAAAGTGTACTGTAAAAATAAAACAAATTAACCCAAACTTCAAAATACAGTACTGTACAGTATAAAGTGTACATTACTGAAAAAATAAAACAAATTAACCTGCATTTTGCCTTTGAAAAGAATTGTAGCTGGTGTGAGGGAGATGAGAGAGAGGAGGGTGGTTATTGAGTGGGATGTCTATCACTGATTTTAACAAGGAACCTATCCAATGACACTTGCCTCCTGCTGCTATCATATCTATAGCACAGTACTGTATAAGCATGCCCTCACCTCTGTTAAATAATATTATGTGTCCCTATGCCTCTGCTGTATATAAAAGGTGCCAATTTCTACCTATACTGTATCAGAGCGTCTCCCAGTGCTCACATGACTCCTCAGCACTCACGGGACTCCTCAGCGCTTTGCTCCTCTCTTTCCTGGCTGACATCAGTGGAAGTGCTCAGCCCCCCCGCCGTAGAGAGCAGAGAGACAAGAAGTCACATGAGTGCCGGGAGACGCTCTGTCGTAAGGTATAATCTGCATTTTTTTATACAGCACAGGTACAGGAGTTATTTAACAGAGGGGATGGCATGCTTATACTGTACTAAACAACTTTAACATTGTGAGTGTAATACTGCTCATATATCAAGACAGCGCTCGCATATCAAGGCAAAATTAAAAAAAAAATGTTGCTCCTCTTTCAAAATGCTTGTAAACCAGGTTACTCGCAAACCAAGGTAGTACTGTATGTCAAAAATAGCATAACACTAACATTAACTAAAAAAACAAATAAAATGCTCAAAACCCTCTGGGTCTGCCTTCCAACCAGAGAGGGCTCTTTCCTTAGAACCACCCAGGCACGGATGGAGGGGATACCTATCTGGATATTATCCTAATAAGCCTGCTTTGACTCCCCTTTCCGTACGGTATTGGGGGTCAACATCTTCTGGTGAGTGTGCATTTCTATTACATCTCACGAGCACGGAGAGTGACACCACCATTGTATATTAGAGCATTCCAGAGGAATCAATCTGAGGAGATATTTGTCTGTGCCAATTCGGTGGCAGCCTAACATATTGGACACTGAGAGACTTCACCCACCAAGGACACTATACCCGCACTTGTTTGGCACTTTCTTTGCACAAACTTTTTTAATTTTATATTTATTTTTTTATTTATTTCAAGTGCATTGTAATTTATATGGTTTACCAGCTTATGATAACAGGACAACATTTGCACTTTTTTTGGCACTATTGCACTTTATGTTTATTTGCAATTTGAATAGCTTACCTGTTCTTGGGCAGATGTACTATACATGTTGGCATTTATATTAAGATTTATAATAAGCTCATTATTTGTTGTCACGCACCTATCCCACACCATTCTATACATACTGATCTCAGTTTCATTGTAGGCCTTAGAAGCAACTTTGAGGCAAGGCATTTTACTGCTAGTAATATATTTTTTATATTACGATTTTTTAGACCCCCAGGACAGACTAAAGATTATGATGACTTTTAATTATGGGTAACTTCAACATGCCTGACATTAACTTGAATTCCCAAACTACTATCATAAGCAGTAGCAGGGATGTAATGCAAACACTGAATGGGATTTCTCTGAAACAGTTGGTAAAAAGCCCAACCTGGGGTAATCATTTTCCAAACCTAGTACTGACAAATGGGGATAGACTGGGAGAAATTTTGGGGGATCACCAATGTATTTGTTTTGATATTAAACCAAGAACTGAAAAATCATATACAAAAACAAAGGTTTTAGATTTCAAAAGGACAATTTTTGCTGAAATTAGTACATTTCTAAAAAATGAATCAAATGGTTGGAGTAAAATTGCAGGACTAAGTAAGCAGTAGGCACTGTCAAAGTCTACCATTCTGGAGGCAATTTGATTATATTTTAGGCAAATTAGTAAGAATAAACTGACTAACAAAACAAAATACTTCACTAAAGAGTTCAATAGGCGAGCAAATTAAATATAAATCAGCATATAGGGAGATTCGAAGAAACAGGCAGCAAAGAAGAAGCTGGCAATTACAGGTCCGTGATTTTAACATTGGTTGTAGTCAAGCCAATGGAATCACTCCTAAAAAAAGGATCATTGATCACTTAAAAATGCACAACTTGCTGGACTCAAAGCAGCATGGCTTTACTGAGGGCAGATCATGTCAGACTAACCTGATTGAATGTTTTGACTATATTACCAATGTTTTGGACCAGGGTGGTGCTGTGGACATAGCTTATCTTCATTTCAGCAAGGCAATGAGTACAGTTCCACATAATGACCTAATACAAAAATTATACAAGCTAGGAATTAACCCTTGGATAGATGCAGTTGGCTAAAGGATAGATACCAGAGTGTGGTTGTAAGTGGGGTCCATTCAGAACAGAGACCAGTCACTAGTTGTGTACCACAAAGTTCTTTAAAAGGTCCTATTCTAATCTATATGTAAGTAATATAACTAATGGGTTTTTGGGTAAGGTTTCCTTTTCATACTGCAAAACAACATTGTTTTTAGAACCCTACATCTCCCATGATTGAAACATTCAATCAAGACAGGAAGAAAGCAATACTGAATTGCAAAATGTCATCCTGACATTTCTGGGACTGGGCTGGATATTGCAGACAATGCAAACAAAACATATCCTAGAGGTGCAAACCTTTGGGAATGATTTACTAACATCAAATAGATTGTGTTCTGCAGGTGCTATTGCTCTATATCTTAGTAAATGAGGAGAAGCACTGCTAACTTCCATCATCCAAACATGTTCAAGCAAAAATTGTGTTTTTTCTAGTTTCCATGTATATAATTGAATATTCTTTGCAAAGTGAGGCTTCACCTCATTTACTAAGCTCTGGAGGAGCTACATTTGCAAAGTGCACACTCTATTTGCATTTAAAAAAAACAACCCCATTACATTTCATTGATTTCACAAGGAAAATTAGAGCTCACTGAACCAAATAACAATGGATGCGGCTCCCAGATTCATTTATCGAGTTCGAATGGTCGCTGGTCAATGACAATGAGATTTGGTGGACATTTTTGAAACAACTCAAGCAAGAAGTCTGCAATAGTTATTTGACCTATCTATTTTTACCCGCTGATATTGCATTTGCGCGGTCCAGTATTCACAATTAGTGGCCCCCACCTGTGTGTTACAAGCCTTTGGGTGGCTATCAGGCCGCTGACGTAGTTTGTTGGCTTTTCGCACATGGTTGAATGACTGGGGGCCTCTCATTGATTGGTGCTGTGTATATTAATAATTTGGTTAACATGGAAGGTCTCTGAAGAAGCGTTGTGTGAACAATTTGTTCTGCGAAACCCGTTAGACCTCCTGATTATGTATTCCAATTATCATACAACGAAGTTGATGGTATAATAAACCCTTTGAGTTGTTATGGGTTTATAACATACAATTTTCATGTATTTTTTTAGTCATTTTTAACCAATTTGTATATCAATAAAAATGTATTCTTTTAGATAAATGGTTCCAATTCCTTTTCCTTCTTCTATTTGTGACGACTCTGTTAAAGTCCATTTCTTTGGGTGGGAGACTACAAAACCCTTTGTTTTCCTCTTTTCATGAAGAAAATAACACCTACTTTATTTGCCAACTGGACAATGTGTTCATGGCCTTGGCTCCCTGTCTGAGGGCAATGGCAGTAGCTGCTGAACTGAGCTGCTAACAAATACAGCAGATGTGGTTCTGGTAAGTCAGTTGGACATTTTTGTCTCATGTGAAGTGTGGGTTATAATGCAGAATATGACCATCAACACATCTCAGCAGCTAGGCAGACAAAGTATGAGTTGGCACTCTAAACACCTACAATTGTAATACTCAAAAGTTGCACAAACCTAAATTCAACTACTCTTTTGCTAGAAACTGCAAGCTGGGCAACAGAAAATCATGATTATGGTGAGGAAATGGACTAACATTCTAAGGAAGCAGAGATATCGATAGATTCTTCTATCAAAGATGCTGACCTTGTGAATGAGTCCCGCTATTACACATAGGGACATCTAGTTTCTGGATACTCCGTTGTCACCAAAAATAAAATCCTATTTCAAGGCAAACAACCTGGAAATTAGTCATCCCAAGTGAGTTCCCTGCAATGTAGGTAAACGAAAGAAAATGAATGTGTACATTGACTCATGGTAAGCCTTTGGCATACAGTATCTCACAAAAGTGAGTACACCCATCACATTTTTGGAAATATTTTATTATCTTTTTTCATTTGACAACACGGAAGAAATTACACTTTGTTACAATGTAAAGTTGTGAGTGTACAGCTTGTATAACAGTGTAAATTTGCTGTCCCCTCAAAATAACTCAACATACAGCCATTAATGTCTAAACCACTGTAAACCACTGGGAACAAAAGTGAGTACACCCCTAAGTGAGCTGGTGGATATTGAAGACCTTGCGTTCCTCCACCTTCTGCTTGAGGATGCCCCACAGATGCTCAATAGGGTTTAGGTGTGGAGACATGCTTGGCCAGTCCATCACTTTTACCCTCAGCTTCTTTAGAAAGGCATAGGTCATCTTGGAGGTGTGTTTGGGGTCTTTATCATGTTGGAATACTTCCCTGCGGCCCAGTTTCAGAAGGGAGCGGATCATTCTCTGCTTCAGTATGTCACAGTACATGTTGGCATTCATGGTTCCCTCAATGAACTCTAGCTCCCCGGTGTCAGCAGCACTCATTCAGCTCCAGACCATGACACTCCCACCACCATGCTTGACTGTAGGCAAGGCAAACTTGTCTTAATACTCCTCACCTGGTTGCCACACAAGCTTGACCCTATCTGAACCAAATAGGTTTATCTTGGTCTCATCAGACCACAGGACATGGTTCCAGTAATCCATGTCCTTACTCCTTAGTCTGCTTATCTTCAGTAAACTGTTTGTGGGCTTTCTTGTGCATCATCTTTAGAAGAGGCTTCCTTCTGGGACAACAGCAATGCAGATCAATTTGATGTAGTGTGCGGCGTATGGTCTGAGCACTGACAGGCTGACCTCCCACCCCTTCAATCTCTGCAGCAATGCTGGCAGCACTCATACTTCTATTTCCAAAAGACAACCTCTGGATATGACACTGAGCATGTGTACTCAACTTTTTTGGTCGACCATGGCGAGGCCTGTTCTGAGTGGAACCTGTCCTGTTAAACCGGTGTATGGTTTGGCCACTGTGCTCCAGCTCAGTTTCAGGGTCTTGGCAATCTTCTTATAACCTAGGCTGTTTTTATGTAGAGCAACAATTCTTTTTTTCAGATCCTCAGAGAGTTATTTGCCATGAGGTACCATGTTGAACTTCCAGTGACCAGTATGAGAGAGTGAGAGTGATAATATCAAATTCAGCACACCTGCTCCCCATTCACACCTGAGACCTTGTAACACTAACGAATCACATGACACTGAGGAGGGAAAATGGCTAATTGGGCTTAATTTGGACATTTTGACTTAGGGGTGTACTCCCTTTTGTTGCCAGCAGTTTAGACATTAATGGCTGGGTGTTGAGTTATTTTGAGGGGACAGCAAATTTACACCGTTTTACAAGCTGTACACTCACTACCTTACATTGTAGCAAAGTGTAATTTCTTCAGTGTTGTCACAGGAAAAGATATAATGAAATATTTACAAAAATGGGAGGGGTGTACTCACTTTTGTGAGATACTGTATGTCATGAATTTGACCAATTATGGAGATTTTTAGACTTCGTGACAGTTAGTTGTAAACCTATAAAGTATAGTGAACACATTAAGAAAGCCCTTTAGGCACTTTACCTTCCAAATGACATAGCATATATTATAGATTATAGAACTCCATACTAAAGGGACTGATGAAGTTTCAACTGGGTATGAGAAAACTGCTGCTGCCACTAAACTAGCAGAATTAAACAGTACTGAATCTAGAGAGATCTTTGTGCCCACTCTCTCTCCTCAGAACCTGATCAGGTAGACCTAACAATTTTAAAGAAATTGCAATTGCAGATGGATGTGATATTTTTATTCAATTATTATTCAATTTCCTTCAACAGACCTAGCTGTGCAACAAAACTGGAATTTATAGGATTGAGACAAACCATTTAATACTGAAAGGGGTGCTTAGAATGATCAGCTTTTATTGATGTAATTAAAACCTTTATTCCAAAAGGAAAGAAACTGTTTCTGTAACTGCTTGAAATTTGTTTTTCAGAAGTTAGGCTTTACATTTTTAGGCAATTATGTAAAGTTCATCTACTATTTTATTTATAAATACCCTCTTTAGACAGGTGTGACCCTTCAAAGACAGAGAACCAATCCTAAGGCAGGAAGTGTATTGCTGGATTGATCAGTAGGTAAAAATAAAGGAACCCCCCCCCCCCCACCAAAAAAAAAAAAGCCAACTGTTTTCTTGGGGTTGATTTACTAAAGAGTGGAGGATGTTCACTTTGCAAAGTAAATGTTCATTTCAGGTGAAGGTAAGATAAGCCTATGTGCTGACCATCAACCAGATGTAGTAGGAGGATAAACGAAATATGTAAAAGATTATATAGGGTAAAAATACAAAAAAATGGGGCCCAGAGATAAAGCAGCCAATTCCTAGTAGTGTCTCCACATACATAAATGAAAATACAGGTCATAAATAGGGATGATCGAACTTTTGAAAAGTTCGGTTCGGCCAGAACATCCGAAATCCCCGAAAGTTCGGCCCGGATTTCAGAACCCCATTGAAATCAATGGGACCTGAACTTCGGTAATCAAAAAACACAATTTTTAAGCCCTAAAACCCAATAAATGCCCCTAAAAAGTCCCTAGGGTTCTGGGTCATGCCCCATTAACTATTAATCACACAAAAAAAAGTTCTTAAAAATTGTCATTTTTGATAAAAAAGGCAATTATTGAAAAAAAAAGAGAGATTTTTTGATTTTGACTTTGGATTTAGTATCTGGGGGGGTCTAAAAAGTGTACATGTGAAGTTTCAGCTCTGTAGCATGTCCAGAACCATGAAAAAAAAAAGATAATTTTTCAGTAGAACAGGGATGTGGGACCCTCCTTTTACACCTATATGATCTTTTTTTCTGGTTCTGGACATGCTACAGAGCTGAAACTTCACAGGTACACTTTTTAGACCCCCCAGACACAAAATCTCACAAAAAAAGTTCTTAAAAATTGTCATTTTTGATAAAAAAGCCAATTATTGAAAAATTAAAAAAAAAAAAAAGAGATTTTTTGATTTTTACTTTGGATTTCGTATCTGGTCTAAAAAGTGTACATGTGAAGTTTCAGCTCTGTAGCATGTCCAGAACCATAAAAAAAAAAGATCGTTTGTATTAGAACACTTTCAGCTCAGGGGGTTGGCTTCTCTTCTCGGTTTTCACACCTTGCCTCCAAAAACCCCCAAAAAATGCCAGCAAAAACACACCTGGGCATTTTTTTTTGACGCTAGCGTTTTTTTTGGCATTTTTTGGGGTTCTTTTGAGGCAGGCAAAACATCTGAACTTGTGTATAGTGGTGTATATACACACATACATATATTTATATACACACCTAGACATATATAGGTGTGATAGTAGCAGAAATATATGCTTGCGCTAATGAAATCATTTACAGTAATATATTTCTGCTACTATCACACCTATATATGGCTAGGTGTCTATATACATATAATTATGTGTGTATATATACCACTATACACAAGTTCAGATGTTTTGCCTGCCTCAAAAGAACCCCAAAAAATGCCAAAAAAAACGCTAGCGTCAAAAAAAAATGCCCAGGTGTGTTTTTGCTGGCATTTTTTGGGAGTTTTTGGAGGCAGGCAAAACATCAGAACTTGTGCACAGTACCACTATACACAAGTTCAGATGTTTTTCCTGACTGCAAAGAACCCAAAAAAATGCCTGCTATTAAACCGGCAAGGTGTGAAAACCGAGAAGAGAAGCCAACCCCCTGAGCTGAAAGTGTTCTAATACAAACAATCTTTTTTTATGGTTCTGGACATGCTACAGAGTTGAAACTTCACATGTACACTTTTTAGACCACCCAGATCTGAAATCCAAAGTAAAAATCAAAAAAATCAAAAAATTTTTTTTTTTTTTTTTTTTAATTTTTTCAATAATTGGCTTTTTTTATCAAAAATGACAATTTTTAAGAACTTTTTTTGTGTGATTTCGTATCTGGGGGGGGGGGGGGTCTAAAAGGTGTACCTGTGAAGTTTCAGCTCTGTAGCATGTCCAGAACCATAAAAAAAAGGATTGTTTGTATTAGAACACTTTCAGCTCAGGGGGTTGGCTTCTCTTCTCGGTTTTCACACCTTGCTGGTTTAATAGCAGGCATTTTTTTGGGTTCTTTGCAGTCAGGAAAAACATCTGAACTTGTGTATAGTGGTACTGTGCACAAGTTCAGATGTTTTGCCTGCCTCCAAAAACCCCCAAAAAATGCCAGCAAAAACACACCTGGGCATTTCTTTTTTGACGCTAGCATTTTTTGGGGTTCTTTTGAGGCAGGCAAAACATCTGAACTTGAGTATAGTGGTATATATACACACATAATTATATGTATATAGACACCTAGCCATATATAGGTGTGATAGTAGCAGAAATATATTACTGTAAATGATTTCATTAGCGCAAGCATATATTTCTGCTACTATCACACCTATATATGTCTAGGTGTGTATATAAATATATGTATGTGTGTATATACACCACTATACACAAGTTCAGATGTTTTGCCTGCCTCCAAAACCCCCCAAAAAATGCCAGCAAAAACACACCTGGGCATTTTTTTTTGACGCCAGCGTTTTTTTGGCATTTTTTGGGGTTCTTTTGAGGCAGGCAAAACATCTGAACTTGTGTATAGTGGTATATATACACAAATAATTATATGTATATAGACACCTAGCCATATATAGGTGTGATAGTAGCAGAAATATATTACTGTAAATGATTTCATTAACGCAAGCATATATTTCTGCTACTATCACACCTATATATGTCTAGGGGTATATATACAGACATATATGTGTATATATACCCCCTATACACATGTTCAGATGTCATGTCTGACATCAAACATGTCCTCAAAAAAGCACTGGCAGTGGCAACCCCTGCAGCATGAAAAATGCTTGCTGGTGAGAAGCCATATTCCTGTCCCGAAGCAACTCAGAGAAATGATCATTTCTCTATAGCGGTCACCCTGCTATGGAAGGGTTTTGTCACCCTTCCATAGCAGTCACTGTCAGTTAACCCTACACTACACTACGGTCCCCTTACACTTAACACTTTCCCTACAGAAACTAAATTTTTGAAGCTAACTGAAGTGTAAAGGAGCACTCTAACTACACTAGATATCCCTTTCCTCACACTAATAAATGCTAAATGACACTTTTAAAGTAAAATTAACAGAACTGCTTCCACTCTCTTCCATGTCCAGTATAACAATGCTAGGAATATGGCGGGGGCGATCTTATATACTGGGGGGCGTATTCACTAATGATTGGTCTAGGGACCCCCTAGTCACTCCAATCACATTCCTAGCATTCTCCTGCCCCCTCAATTGGCTTTTGCTAATGGTTCTGGTCCAATCACGGGCTTTTAAAGCCCATTTCCTGAAGCATTGCATTTTGGTCGGTTCTGGTTGCCGAATTCCGAACTTTTTGGGTAAAAAGTTCTAAATTTGGCCGAACCTCGAACACCCAATGTTCGGGCCGAACCGATGGTGGACCCGAACCATTCGATCATCCCTAGTCATAAACAGAGCCGGCGCTCAACCAACCCCAGTAGGTATAAAGATCACAAGAATGAATATGCATACATAACTTAAACCAATACTAAGCAAAGCAACAGCAAATAAATGTAAATAAAGTGGTAATTGTGGTGTGCACAGTGACAATAGGTGCAAATATACCACAATAAAATGTCAGCAATATAAATAAGCAGAGATGAATAGATGAAATAAATAATCATAAAAAATGATAGAATTGACAAATAAATACTGGATAATATCACAAAATTGTGGTAAGGTGCATAGTGCAAAAAAGTGCATAAATGACCACAATAATATAAGTGATAAAAATCAATAAAGGAGAAATAATGTAGTGAAAGTGAACTAATAAAGTGCACCGTGCTATAAACGAGATCAGATCCAATAAAGGAAGAAAAAATAAAAAGTTGGTCTGATCCCCCTGAAAAGTGGTAATAGTGCACAATAAAATTATCACAGTAGTAAACAGTGACAAGTTGATGAATAATTAAGGTATATACGATAAAGCCCAAATAGAAAAAATATTGTGGGTGACGGTATCAAAAAAAGGAAAAAATATTATGAAGATAAAAAACGTTAAGAAATGTTCATAAGTTCACAAAGAACAAAAAATGTTCATAACGAAAGTGCTGGTGAAGAAATATTGCCGGAAGTGCGGGAAACTAATTGCACTGTTGTGGTGAGCATAAATCCATAAATGAGTGAAATGGCCGATCACTTCCAAGACACTCTAAATGAGTGTTTGTGCCAAAGGTAACCAGGTATCCACTGTAGAGATAATGGTCCAGTGATGGTTCCTTTCAGGCTAGTTCTTTAGGTCCTTTTGGAGATCCACCATCAAACATCAAGGGGAAATATCCTAATTGGGGTTTGGAGCTCAAACCACAGATAAAATGGGGCACTTCATGGTGTAGTACATTTTAAAATATTTATTTTGACATAGCATAAAGTATTACACTCACATTTAAAATCCAGTATAAACAGCATTAAGTAGCGTGGCAGCGGTAAGGCAGTAAGATCCAGGGACTTCCGGTCTCGGCCGAAGACCGGAAGTGACGTCAGGTGCTTCTCACGACGTGTTGCATCACAGCATGAACGTGACATTCTCAAGGAAGATTTACCTGACCAGGCCATTTTTTGCGGTACAGCACTGCATTATTTTAACTGACAATTGAGTGGTTGTGTGGCGCTGTTCCCAAATAAAATTGCGCAAAAGTTATAGCGTCTACAAACTATCCGATATATTTATTGAATTTTTTAAAATGTATTTATTTTTTTACTTGTAATGGTATTGATCAGTAATTTTTAGTGGGACTGCAACATTGGGGCGGACAAATCTGACAGACAAGTGACACTTTTTGGGAACCAGTGACACTAATACAGAAATCAGTGCTAAAAAAATGCACTGTCAATGTACTAATGACACTGGCAGGGAAGGGGCTTACATCAGGGGCAATCAAAGGGTTAAATGTGCTTCTAGGGAGTGCTTTAAACTGTGCGGGAGAATACTTTAACTGGGGGAAGACAGAGATCCGTGTTCCTGCTTAGCATCTTCCCCTCTCACAGAATGACAGTCTGCATTATTTACATAGGCAGACCGCCGTTCTGCCTCTCCTGAGAATGATCCGCGTGTTCTAACATTGCTTCCACCAGACCAGCAGATTGGCTCCCGCTGTGTCCAATAACAGCAAGAGCGGGTCGCTGGTGGGGCATGGGTGTCCCAGACCCAGAGTATGACATCACATACAGGTACGTGATTTCGCACAGGAGGGATGCCCTGCCGCAATATATCTGTGTGGGGCGGTTCATAACAGGTTAATATAATTAATCCTTCCTGTTCCATGCTGGCAGATCTTATTATCAGTTGTAAACTAGATTGGCACATCAACAAAGGGTTAAAGATCTTAGGACTTGGATGGTACACTGTATGTTAACCACTTACCGCAAAGTGACGTAGGGGTACGTCGGCAGACTTTGCGGTGTTATACCAGGGTGATGCCTCTAGCTAGAGGCATCACTATTGTTTAGAGCCAGCGGTCGGCTTTCCGGCGGTAATGATGATGCGGCTTGGGAGCCGCTCGGTCGTTCCCCCGGTGAGCGGGAGGGGACGCCCGCCGCCTTCCACGGCTTTGCCCGGGACTCTCGTCCCACTGGGAGACCCGAGCACCCAGCCGGCGCGTCTGCCGGCTGGATGGAGTCCCGATCAAAGCTGGAAGTGGCTTTGATCGGGTCTCCAATGACGTAACCCGGAGGCGGCGTCCATGACGTCACGTCCGGGTTACTCTGCTGCTAAAGGCGGCAAATTGAAAAAACGAGTGTATTCAAAAATACCGTTTGCGCCGTCTGCGCTTTGAATACATTGAAGTGTAGTGGAGGGGTCTAGGGTCTTTAAAGGCCCTCGATCCCTCCATAAAGAGTTCCTGTCACTGCATATTGCTGTCACAAGGGATGTTTACATTGCTTGTGATATTAATAAAAGTGATCAGATTTTTTTTAATTTTTTTTTTTAATAAAATAAATAGGAAAAAAAAATACATTTTAGCCGCCCCCGTTGCCGTTAGCTCGCGCACGAAAGAAAACGTATATGGAAGTCAAGCCGCAAATGAAATCACTGTTCAAACCACACATGTGAGGTATCACCGCGATCGCCAGAGAGTGAGCAATAATTAAAAAAAAAGAGCTACCCTCTAACTCTAAACTGGTAACCGTTAAAAATTTTTAAAGCGTTGCCTATTGAGATTTCTATTGACCGTAGTTTGTCGCCAACCCACGGGTGTGAGCAATTTTAAACCATAACATGTTGGGTATCTATTTACTTGGCGTGACATCATATTTCACAATATACAAAAAAGATGGGCTAACTTTACTGTTTCTTTTTTTTTAAATGCAGTGAAATGTGATTTTTTTCGTAATTCTTCCAAAAAAATGGCGTTTTAAAGACCGCTGCGCAAATACCGCGTGACAAAAAATATTGCAATGACCGCCATTTTATTCTTCAGAGTCTTTGCTAAAATATATATATATATATATATTTATATATATATATATATATATATATATATATATATATATATATATATATATATAATGTTTGGGGGTTCTAAGTAGTTTTCTAGGAAAAAATACTGATTTTAACTTGTAAACAAAAAGTGTCAGAAATAGGCCTGGGGCTTAAGTGGTTAATGGATTTAAAAAAAATGTCCCTACATCTGTCCCCTACATCGTTGCACATTGTCAACTATTCTGAATGTAGCAAGGTTTCCAGGCCTATGGCCTGATGTGGTTCTGCCATTAGTACCTGTCCCTGAGTGTGACAACTGAAGCAGCGACAACTCCGGCATCTTTGTTTATGGTTTTTATTATAAATTAAGGGGATGGGAGAAGGGAATGAGTGGGATACTCCTTTTGGCTTGAACTAATTACAATTGGGACTTCGATCCTGAAGCCAACGCTCACTGACTGAGAACACTCTATATAACAGAAGAAGTGTTGAATCCCCGACCTATAGTCCAGTAGATCCAAGACTGAGAACTGTAGAACTCCTCACACTGTGTAAGTCTCTGAATACTTTTACCCGCCTGGCACAGCTTGAGGTAGTATTATGTAGAACTCAGAATAACTATCACTGTAACTGGCACACGCAATTCAATTCAGGGCCCAGACTGCAGGTGCCCCCTTTACTCCTTGAACTCTTCAGGGTCCACTGACTATGTACCCCTTTATAACTTAGGGGCCTTCAACCTAGGTACCCCCTTTACAGCTAGCTTACACTGGATCCCAGAACCTCTTCCGGAGTGGTCCCCACTGACTCTAGACAGACCCCCAGGGTCAATCTGCAGTACTCACGACCTGTGTAGGCTTTCCTGGGATTAGACCCCTCTCTCTCTCCGCAGGCTCTCGGCACACCGGATCCCCTCAGCTCAACTCAGCACTCTCTGGATTCTCAGGCGACACCCCGAGATATCCACCTTCCTCAGACAGGAGGAGAGACAGCCGCACTCTCCTTCATGGGACTCTGCTCCCGCCAAAGACACCGTGCCACGCACTTCCCCCCAAACTTATACCCACACCCAGAATCCCTTGCAGCATAATCTGCCTTCTGGGGTAGTTACAAGCTGGGATGTGTCCCCTGATTGGGCTTCCCACACTGCCCTATGAGAAGCCTCTCACAGGAGCCAGTGGGGATACTTCTCCCCTCAGCAGGCACATCTGGAAGCCCTGACACCCTAACTAGATAAATCACAGCCCTGCTGTTAGGCAGACAAGGCCCACTATAGTTTTACCTAGCACCTACCTGTAGGGTGCTACATGAAAAATGTTGATCCTGTCTATACAACCAAGAAACAACTAGAAAGGTAAGATATACTTTTCAGTTATTTTTAGGTTCTGCAAATGGAAACACTTAACAAACATATAAACGTGACTACAATAGTGGAAATACCCTTCAAGCATTAAGGCAGAGTTATTGTAGTAGCTAATCTATGCTGCCACTGGTGGCTAGTCTATAAACCAATACTTTCATTTAATAACAAAAACAAGGAAGAACAAGTATGAGAAAATGTGAAAGTCAGAAGAAATTAAGTGTAACACAGCACCTAAATTACGCTCTACAGGTGGTCCCTGAGTTACAAACATCCGACTTACAAACGACTCCTACTTACAAAGTTAGGGAGACGACAGGAAGTGAAAGGAAATCTACTCATAGGAAGGGAAATTCACTCATGTAAGAGCTCTCATGGGGAAAAAGGTATCTCCACTGAAGCTTTATTACCAATCCTGGTTTCCAAAACATCCCAACATTTTTAAAATCTGATTGTCACAGGGACAAAAAGTGGGCGGAAATCTTCTGAACAGGGGTTCAGACAGCAAAACATACATTACAGGGGTGGTAACCCTTCCCTATGCTATCAAAAAAATGTAAACATTTATTTTTGGGCTGGAGCTACACTTAAAAAATGTACCTGTTCCAACTTACAAACAAATTTAACTTGAGAACAAACCTACAGACCCTATCTTGTTTGTAACCCAGGGACTGCCTGTATATATCACTGCTTAATGGTCTTGTATCATTCTCATATGTGCAAATACTGTGTACTTTTACTGACGTGGGTGCTGTAGATTGGTGTTTCTGTCTAATTATGCTGACAGCAGATTGCTGGAATGCTGACATACTGATTTTCAGAATAAAAAGAAAAATATCAGCTTAGATCTAGTGGATTTAATTGACTGTACTCCGAGTCATTACATTACTGCAGACTTTGAAACCTCTCATTAATCCTTAGTTCCTTCGTTCTTCAGTTTCTAATCCAAGCTCACCTCAGACCACTAATTGATTCAAAAAAAAACTGAGGCTTAGCAGATACAAAGAGACACAGACCCTGTAATGGTCATCTGAGCATCATTTTACCTTGTGTTTACTAACGATGCTAAAAGAGCAATGGAAGCATTCCATTTTCAGCTTTATGTAATCTTGCAATTTCATTTTAAATGCTTATATCAGTCCCACATGATTAAACAGATGACATGTGAAATGCACAGCATTAAAACAATCCTTTTAAGAACCTTCATCATTTTGACCCCGATTTAGTGTTATTTTAAAGTGATTTGTTTAAACGAAATTTCATGCTTAAGAAATTTTCTCTTAAAGAGATACTCCAAGAAAACGAATATTCTATGAATGCAGAACTTTCAATATGACTGGGTGCAGTAAGTACAGGTACAAGCCTCTTTTCCACTGAATACTTCTCTGCCTTTTTAAATACACTTACCTGAGCTAATTCCATGAACCACTTTGATGGGTTTATCTGAAGTATTACTGCACTTTGACCAAACATAATTCATTTGTACTTGTAGCTAGAGGTCATGAAAAGATGGGTTATGTTTACTGAAGATAAGGGTTTGTTCACACTACAGGTATGTGCAGAGACCTGTGCTTTTCTGTACTAGAAAAAGGCAGGCCTCTGCAAGGGAGCACAGAAAACAATTGTTTTCTATGTGCCCTCTTCATTCGGATGGCTGTGTCCCTTCTCTGGGAAATGACACAGTTCATTTCCATTTTCAAAAAAATCTCTTCATTTTACTATTATTTTTCAGTATTATTATTGTCATTATTATATTATTTTATTAACTAATCATTTATTATTATTCATTATTTTCGATTGTCATTATTCCGGGTACGGGTTGGCGTGCGTCCCAGAGAAGGGACACAGCCATCCGAATGGGGATTTTCAAACATGCAGCGGACCGTTTTAGTCCCGGTCAGCGGCGCCTTCCTTACATCAGGATTACAGGTACCATCTGTGTGTGGAGGCCAGTGGGGTCCCCGTGCACCATGCCAGGCGCGCTGTGCATGTTCTGCTCCCATGGGTAGTGTCCCCCCTGCAGTGTTGCAGGTCGGGGGGGGTTGACACTGGTCTGCTTGCTGTTGTAGTAGAGATGCACGGGTAAGGCAGTGGAGTATCCTCTTGAACCTATGGAGATCTAAGGTATTGATTGTCGGTGTATGTGTGTATATATATATATATATATATATATACAATTTTGTCTTCAATGTATTATTCATCACATTTGTTTTTTATAGTTTCCTTTCATGTTTGAACAAGTGTTTCATTTGCTGTATATTTTTTGCCGCTGATCACATAGTCCGAGCTGGCCTTGGAAGGTGGGCGTGGTTTGGCTTGGGCTGGACAAGTGTCCTTGCCCCCCCCCCCCCTCTTCCATGTTCCTTCCCTGTCCCAGCATCCCCACTTTTCATTCCCCTCCCTTTCCCTCTTGCTGCCCTTTCCGTCCCATTCTTCTCCCTTCCCTTCTCCCCTCCTCTTCCCTTGTCTTCCCTTCCCCCCTCCCCTTTGTACCGCCCTTGGGGTTGGGGCAGAGCAGGAAGAGGTGGGGCCAGCTCCCATTTAGTCTTCGGCCGTCCGGCTTGTGATTTAGCAGCATTTTTTCTGGCTCTGAGGAAGGGGGCTCGCCCCTGAAACGCGTCGGCCTAGCCACAGCAGCCCCATGCGACCATCTGCATGTCCATTCATCGCATTTGGGACCTGGCTACCTTGGAGACTGTATATGCAATTTTGATGTGTGTTGTATCACACCAGTCTTGTGAGTACTTTGTACACTTTTTAATATTTTAATAAATGGTTTTTTGGTAATGCACTAGGTCGGTGCGCCCCTCTTTTTCTTATTTGTCTTTTCTACCTATCAGCGTCAATCACCAGTGCCCATCCATACGGTCCATCATTGCCCATCATTTCCACCTATTAGTGCCCATCAGTGCTGCCTATCAGTACCCATCATTGCTGCATATCAGTGTCTCCTCATCAGTGCCCATCAGTGCATCCTCATCAGTGCACATCAGTGAAGTAGAAAACTTACTTATTTACAACATTTTATACCAGAAACAAAGAAAGAATTTCATAATTTTCAGACTTTCATTTGTTTAGCAAAAAACAAAAAAAAAAACCAGTGGTGATAAAATACCACCAAAAGAAAGCTCTGTCTGTCCCAAGAAATGGTAAAAATGTTCTTTCGATACAGTGTTGCATGACCGCACAATAGTCATTGCTGAAAATTAGCCTGGGCAGCAAAAGGGTGAAAGTGCCCTGTATTGAAGTGGTTAAATAATTATTTTGTGCCAAACTGGCCCAAACAAACTATTTCCTTTACTAATCTATGTGGCTGCCGTCAGCCATGTATAAGCTGTATATAGCATCAGGTGCATGCAGTATACAGTGCTGTGTTCCAGTAGCGGTACAGAGACTTCCCATGCAGTTCCTAGACTTGGTGCTGCTTAGCCATTCATAGGAATCCTTTTTTTTTTTTTTAAATCAATGAATACATGGATTTCTCTGAATGGCTGAAGTTGAGATTGTGACGTCATCCATCCATCTCACCACCTTAGCCAATCAGAGGAAGCCTCATATTCATTCATAAAAAAAAAAGGTTTCCTCCCAGACTCCAAATAGTAATGTTAATAGGCTCCTGTCTAAATGGGCTCTAGTGCATGTAAGTATGAATGGGAGTTAGGGACCTTAGATTGTAAGCTCCTTGAGGGTAGGGACTGATGTGAATGTACAATGTACTGAATATATGTAAAGCGCTACATAAATAGTTGGCGTTAAGTACCTAAGTAATAAAAAATAAATTAATGCAAATTCAAGGCTTCCTGTGAATGGCTGAGCAGTGCTCAGCATGGCTCAAAATTAGTTCTTGAAATGGGATGGGAAGTATCTGGAACACAGGAGCTACATTAAGTTTGTACAGTGCCTACCGTGGGCTGGGCACACCTATTAACTAGTAAATTAAATAGCTGCTATTTCACCTTACTTATTTAAAGTGATAGCAAAGCTGGATTTAGGCTTTAATACATCTTGCCAGGTACATATTCTGGGGCAAGCAGTATTGATGGAAGGACTCAATATATATTCATGGGAATGGAAAAGCTTACTATGATCAGAGGAGAGTTTAGGCTTTCCCAAAATATGGATGCCCGCGTGGGCAACAAGATCATATCTGATCCCAAGATGAGCCCCATTTTCCCGCAGTATTTCTGCAACAGGGGCAGGGGATTGATGTTAATGGTCTGTAGATTGATGTTGAATATATTGAAGCTTCATAGATAAATAAAAGTAAGTGACTTTGTTTATGTCATTCTCTTGAGATTTCTTGATGCTGAGCATTTTAAAATGAACATTTCCATTTACATTCATTGGACTGAATAAGATGCACCATCTTCTCTGCATGACATTGGTTTAGAGAACACAGAATATTTTTCCTACGACTAAATACAAAATATCAAAACATTCTGTTCTATTCCTTTCCACAATTATTTGTGTTGCAAATGTGTGTAAGGAAATTAGAAAGATACCATCTGCTCTGAATATTGGTAGCTGTCTGCCTTTTATTCCTAATGAAGCCCTGAATCTATTTTTTTTCATCGTTAAACTAAAACCTGATTGTATCTTGTAAAGAACTAACATATAGACAAATTAAGCAATTCCAGGAGGCTTTTGTATTCCTTTATGTTTTAATAGATATAGTTTTTTTTTATATGACAATGAGCAAGTAAATGTCACCCAGAAGGTTAGTGTTCATACTTATATACTTTTATACAGCGTTAAATTCACAAGACAAAGCCTTCTGTACAATGCATAGGAACAATAATCAAGTATTCTCTATTTAAAAGTACATCGTCCCCAGTATATCACTGGATCTTCATTACGGTCACAGTGACGGCTTCTGTATGATTGTAATCTAAGTTCTCCAAAGAAAGCCAGCCAGCAGACTTCACAAAATAATACAATTCACTCACAGATTATAATGGTAATAGCCATGCCAACTTTGTGAAGTGCCTTCAGTTTTAATCAAGGTCAAAATCAGACATCCTAATACAATGCCTCCCTAACTCCCATCTAACTAGCCATCTCCAATAGATTGAAAATAATATATATATATATATATATATATATATATATATATATTTCACAGCATAAAAACATACATAGAATTCAAATGATTTGTCCCAATTCTTCCTAAACCTAGGGTATCTATTTCTGTGCCTGCTCAATGCACCTGCAAACCTTTGTAGTAATTATTTCTATGGCCCTGTCTGAGGATAAGAATTGTATTAATGTAGAATGCAGTCAGTGTATTGCAAAGTCTCGTTAAGCATATATAATAACCAGCAATCTTGTTTGTGTAATTATTTTCTATCATCATTATTTTATCTGTAACAATTCATTTTTTGTTCTGTCCACTGGCATGAAAGAATTAAGCAGAAGTAACATTAGTGGAAATGTCTTGTGTGTGAGGCATGCTTGTAGAATACCTAATGCCCTGTTTGCGTTGTTTAGGATGTTGAGTTCAGGGATAGTTTGTTTATTTGTTTATCTGTTAATAACATATTGAATGGATTTTTTTTTATTTAATCTGTTTTCTCACATGCAAAAGTAAAATGATTATTTTTCAGAATAAGGTTTGCTGCCAACTGATTATTGTCCTAGATAACCTCAGACAGATTTGTGTCATGACATGTCAACTTATCTTTTTACTACAGGCTTGGATTAAACATTAATAAAGTTACTGCACCTTTATGAAAATGGCTGCTCGGTCAAATGATTCTAAACTAAATGTAACATAATTAAAATATGATGAAGTGGACAGCAACAAATTCAAATCAAGGGAAAGCCTTAGCCTGTGCTTCTACTCCACCAGTGTTAGTAGCTTTGATAGATTTAGGGGATGAAAATGTATTTATATATTAAAGTGGACCTATATTCAGTTAAAAGTTCCCTGTCCATCTTATTTTTTTCTTTTTGATGCGAGAATGCAGTTAACAATGAAAATTGTGGATAGGAAATGATATATTGCGCTCAACACTCAAAACACAAAAAGGTGCTTGTGTGCATATAAATAATTGGATAAATACATAGATAAATAGCACTAATCCAAATAAAAATGTCCTTAGGTGAATAATATTCAGTAAAAATGGTCCTTAAAGTGCTCAGTGCAAACGGATCTCTCAGCAGGAACTGAATGTACTTTAACTTGATGTGAGGGACCTCCACCATAAAAACTCCACCCAGTG
Source organism: Pelophylax lessonae (assembly GCF_965119305.1). Taxonomy (NCBI): domain Eukaryota; kingdom Metazoa; phylum Chordata; class Amphibia; order Anura; family Ranidae; genus Pelophylax; species Pelophylax lessonae. Next base: position 203,677,922 of record NC_138771.1, read on the forward strand.
CTCAGATAAGGTACTCCTTACCAGAAGTAGTTGACCCCTTGATTATAGGGGGTCTCAATCAGCATGAATCTCCACATATGCTTCCAAGCTATCCTTAGAGTATCCTCATTGAGAGTGGATCAGGCTCAGCTAGCATAGGGAACTCCGGGATGTATATTCCAAATATAGAGAGAAATAGAAAGAAGACTCCGATAGTGTAGTATGTCTAAATACTCGAGGTTTAATACTAAAATTGCACTTAATCAAATTCAGTAATAAAATGCCTTCATTCCAAATACACAGCTTGAGGTCTGGTGGACGGGACGCTCAGCCCGCACCTGCGTACCACCAAACCGGAACTCAACGGTCTCACGTTCCCGACGCACGTTTCGTCAGGCGTGCTGACGTCATCAGGGGATCATGCGTTTTTACTCGTTTTTATTGCAGCTTGCACTGTGGAAGTAATTCCCTAAAATTTATTTTGCACCCATTAAATTAATTTATTATTATACTTTATACACTTATATATATATTTTGCACAGATTTGGTTGTGCTATTGTCAGATATTACTGTTTGCGCAGTTTCTTTTGGGTTACCAAAATTTCTATATAACAATGAAAATTGCCACACCATTTGGCAAGTAGGACAAAATTGACAGCAGACAGTTTTTCTGTATAGTTTGAGAACCAGTTATCAATGCTGGGTAAAAGGATGGACATTAAGAAACAAAAAGACAGATTTGGTTTAACAACTAGCAGATGATGGAAATAGTGGAAGCCTTAGCTGTTAAAGCATAAAATATATTTAATTAAGTGGAGGATAGGATATTAATTGGAGGGTCATTGGTTAACAGTCTGGTTTAAAACCAATGGGTATATTGAAAACATTGAACTATTGTTTGTTGGGTAGGCAAGGTTTAAATGAAAGATTCCCAAATATCAAATCATTTTTGGACCTGTGACTCTTTATGTAGAGAGGACTCCACCCATACCATGAGGAAAACATAAGAGAGGTTATATATAAACAAAGAAATGGTGAGGAATTCTGGGTAGATCCACTTATGTAAAATGTTTTTTAGTGCTACAAGGTACAAGACAATTAGGGGTTGTTTACATCCTCTTGAGATTTTAACACCTGTGATGTTGTTTAGGCCAAAGAGTGATCATACAGGGATTAGAGGTGTGGTAGCATAATGCACAACTATGTTCCAAAATCTTTTAATCTTGGGACACGCCCAGAAGGCACGGAACAAATTGTCCACATTTCAGGCAGAAAAAAGAGGACCGTAGGCCCATAAGGTATGAGCGACGTGGAGATAGATGGAAAAGCGGAAGCATCATCTTGGGGTACATGCCTATCCATCTTAACAATAATTTTCTGTTAAACTCATAACTGGTCCAAACATTGATTCACCAGAGCCCACATGGCTAGTACTGAGACATAGGTCATGTGATCAACTTCAAGCACTAGCTGGTAAATATAATTCTCGGTACTTCATTAAGTTTGAGAAATACCTTTATGGAGGAGAAACTTTCAAAGTTGGAAAGTACTTCCATTCTAAAAAATGTGTTTAATTAAAATAGCAAATTATAACTGGAAATTATAATAACCTGAGAATTTAAATTATCACTAACATAAAAGAAGTAGAGTTATGATCTTGTAAGAAAGTTCTTTGTGTTTGAACTTGTGTGTGTCAGTGCAGAAAAGTGTATAATTATGTGTCTGTTTTAAGCAGGCCATGAGTTTTTCACAGAAACGCGATCCCCTCAGTCTAACCCATATTATAAAGATTGGGAGGTTGTTCTGCCCTGACTGTCTTTAATATGATTGATGAATACCATCTCTAAAGCCTTGGTTGTAAAAATTATATAATACATCATCTTAAGAACATGTATACGGTTACAATCTTGCAGATTACATCAAAATAATGTATATTTTAGCATGTGTCAAACACTGTATATATATATATATATATATATATATATATATAGTTTCTCACAAAAGTGAGTACACCCCTCACATTTTTGCAAATCTTTTATTATATCTTTTCATGTTACAACACTGAAGAAATGACACTTTGCTACAATGTAAAGTAGTGAGTGTACAGCTTGTATAACAGTGTAAATTTACTGTCCCCCTCAAAATAACTCAACACACAGCCATTAATGTCTAAACTGCTGGCAAAAAAAGTGAGTACACCCTTAACTGAAGGTGTCCAAATTGGGCCAAATTAGCCATTTTCCCTCCCTGGTGTCATGTGACTTGTTAGTGTTACAAGGTCTCAGATGTGAATGAGGAGCAGGTTTGTTAAATTTGGTGTTATCGCTCTCACTGTCTCATACTGGTCACTGGAAGTTCAACATGGCACCTCATGGCAAAGAACTCTCTGAGGATCTGAAAAAAAGAATTGTTGCTCTACATAAAGGTGGCCTAGGCTGTAAGAAGATTGCCAAGACCATAAACTGAGCTGCAGCACAGTGGCCAAGACCATACAATAGTTTAACAGGACATGTTCCAATCAGAACAAGCCTCGCCATGGTTGGCCAAAGAAGTTGAGTGCATGTGCGCAGTGTCATATCCAGAGGTTGTCTTTGGGAAATAGACATATGAGTGCTGCCAGCATTGCTGCAGAGGTTGAAGGGGTGAGGGATTAGCCTGTCAATGCTCAGATCATACCCCCCACACTGCATCAAATTGGTCTGCATGGCTGTCATCCCAGAAAGAAGCCTCTTCTAAAGATACTGCGCAAGAAAGCCCACAAACAGTTTGCTGAAGACAAGCAGAGTAAGGACATGGATTACTGGAACCATGTCCTGTGGTCTGTTGAGACTAAGATTAATTTATTTGGTGCAGATGGTGTCAATCGTGTGTGGCGGCAAGCAGGTGAGGAGTACAAAGACATGTGTGTCTTGCCTACAGTCAAGCATGGTGGTGGGAGTGTCATGGTCTGGGGCTGCATGACTGCTGCTGGCACTGGGGAGCTACAGTTCATTGAGGGAACCATGAATGCCAACATGTACTTTGACATACTGAAGCAGAGCAGGATCCCCTCCCATCAGAGACTGGGCCACAGGGCAGTATTCCAACATGATAACGATCCCAAACACACCTCCAAGATGACCACTGCTTGCTAAAGAAGCGGAGGATAAAGGTGATAGATCGGCCAAGCATGAAGCAAATGGAAGGTGGAGGAGTGCAAGGTCTCTAACATCTACCAGCTCCGTGATGTCGTCACAGAGGAGTGGAAAAGGACTCCAGTGGCAACCTGTAAAGTTCTATGCCCAAGAGAGTTAAGGCAGTGCTGGAAAATAATGGTGCCCACTCAAAATATTGACACTTTGGGCCCAATTTGGACACTTTCACTTAGGGGTGTACTCACTTTTGTTGCCAGAAGTTCAGACAAATAATAGCTGTGTGTTGAGTTATATTGAGGGGACAGCAAATTTTATACTGTTATACAAGCTGTAAACTTGAAGTGTCATTCCTTCAGTGTTGTCACATGAAAAGATATACTAAAATATTTACATAAACGTGAGGGGTGTACTCCCCTTTGTGAGAAAATGTATATATATCTATATCTATATCTATCTATCTCTCTATAGATATATCTATCTATAAATATATATATATATATATATATATATATATATATATATATATTGTGACGGTATGCGAGGTGAGGTAGTAGATAATTGCTATATTTCACCTCGCATACGTTCTGTAGTGAGAGACTGAACCGGAATCCGGCCTGGGTTTTTCCAGCCTCCGTGACAGGCTAGGTTCCGGTCCAGAGATTGTGGGTCACCTGAGTCTATGCTCAGGTGGACTTTAAATGAACAGGAAAAGAGCACAGAAAGGCTCTGGCCTGAGATTTAGAAGGGAATCTGAGAGAGGAGCTCTGTTTGGACTTTCAAAAGAACAGGTTTACTTTACCATGTGTTTTTGTGGGTGATGGGGACCAGTCCCACACTGTGAGGAAAACTGTTGTTTAGTTTAGCCCCAGACAGCCAGGATTTATTTTACTGTTTTGTTGTTTTTTCATATTTGCAAACCTCTGCTAAATAAAGCTGGCAATCCACCAGACTTTAAAGAAATTACCTGCATGCTGGCCTTACTTTCCTGGAAAAGGTGATCCCTGTGAGCTAATCTCCCACAATATATATATATTTTAATAATTATTATTAAATATAATTATAATAATATATACATATATATACTCCATATAGTCTGCTCATGTGCTTTTCCAACCTTTCCCCCTGAAAATTATTGACCAAGCCAATTTAGATTATTTCTTTTTCATAATCTATTCATCTAACAAGTGTAACACAGTCATATCACATTTATTCAAGAGCCATTAAATAACTGATCTGTATATATTAGTTATGATCCAGTACCAGGAATAGCAAGGTTAAAGAAATGTGTTTTTATCCTAATAATTTCCTTTAAAATATCTTATCTTTTTTGATTTGCCTTTTTCCTTCACTAGATATTAAATCTATTATTAAATCTGCTATTAAATTCATCAATTCATTTAACACAACATTTGGAATAGCAAATGTCAATGCAGCAATGGGTGTCTCCGATTTCCTACCAAAATGTAACTAGCAAAAAAACCTTGTATATATAATTCCTTTTTATTTACACTGTTGAAGTCTAAACATGAGTTATGTTTTTAACTTAAATTCATTCATAAATGTCAATTTGTTTTGGAAATACACTTCTCATTTTAAAAATGTATTGTATCTCCTCTAAATGTGCTTTAGGAATACACTCAACTACTCGTCAGACCACTCGATTTTCTTCACCATTCAGCTCCAACACTCCACGAAACCATTTGCCTTCCGCGAGCTTCATGAAGCTCTACCTAAAGATGTATCGACTTGAGCAGTGGTGTTACAAATGGTTTGTCCATTCTTGTCTGACCATGCTTCTGACACAACATCAGCACCAATAAAATGGGTGGCCCTACAATATGTAATATGGGATATTTCGACTCTTGAAAACAGAAACATAAGAAACTTCACCATCTAATGGATCAGGTATACTTAAGCCATGAAGATTGAATCTGCTGGACTATGTACGGATTTTGGAACAAAACAAGTAGACTGTTAGCTAGATCAATATGAGCAAAATCTGGGAAGAACTACATTCCCAACTTCATTGGCCTAAAAAGGGCATGGTATACCTACCCCAGGCTATAGGCTCAGCATTCCAAACCTATTACTCTGACTTATACAAGATCGCAAACCCCACTACAACCCCTCCCAACATGTGGGGGCCTTACTCAATAGCTCCAATATGTCACCCATATGGCATTACCTAGAACTGACCAGTCAACAGCTGATGCTTTAAAAGGTAATCAAAACGCTACTATCTCGAAAAAGTCTAAACCCAGATGGTTCCTCTTACACCTTCTGAAGCAAATTTAAAGAATCCTAAGGCACCGCACCCATTTTGAACTCCACTTTTAATTTCATATCTGACTCATGCTCCTTCCCACTCTGATCCCAGGTAAACTCACATTACACTAATACCCAAAAACCAGAAAGACCCAACCCAATGCCCGAGCTATTGCCCAATCTCCCTCATCAATGTTGACCTCAAAATATATGCTAAACTGCTAGCTAACAGGCTGCAACCTTTCATCCCCTCTATCATTAATTTGGATTAAATAGGTTTTGTAGCCTTGCAAGAAGGCACAGGAGGAAATTTGGCCTTAATTTCCCACTCAAACAGATTATCTCTTATGCCTTCTTTCCCTAGATGCCAAGAAGACATTTGATCACAGCGACTGGGTGTTTTTACGGGGGCATTAAAATAAATAGGTTTACCGCCAGCATTTCTTTAGAAATTCATGGCCTTATATGTCTGTTCAACCTCACGGACCAGGATGAATGGTCTCCTATATCCCCCTGTACCAATCTCTAATGTAACAATTCAGGGATGCCCCCTTTCCCTGTTGTTATACATAATTGCTAGGGAACACTTGGATAATGCTCTGAGGGCCAATGACTCCTTATGAGGCAATGACATTCAGAGTAAACAGTTTACACTAAGTCTGTTTTCAGATAATCTCCTACTCTACGTTTCCAAACCTCAGGTTGCGTTTCCTTCCATTCTACATCAATTAAAACAATTTGGCTCCTTGAGTAATTTCAAAATCAATGCCTCTAAGTTGCAGTGCCTCAACGCCTTGTTGCCCCGCCAACTAGGTGGTCCTCTTTCCCCTTTCCATTGAGTTCAGTTCTTGATTAATTATCTAGGTATCCAGATCGTGACATAACTTAAATGATCTACCTATTTTACAACAAAACAAAGACTACAGAGCTGGTGAATTCTAATGCACTCCTGAATAGGACGGATGTCCCTGTTTAGGATGGCATAAACCATAAGACCCGCTGACAGCTGATGAGTCATCCGTTGTTAAGGACGCGGCGGTTGACTTCCTAGTCTGCTCCTTAACAACCAACTATTAGTGGGGAGTGGGGACCTCTATGCTGCATCTGGGCAATACCTCTTGTGATACTTCCAGCAAAACCCTGGTGATAAATATTTACTTTTTTACTTCGTGTTCCATTTGTGAAATAGACTCAACAGCTTTCTGCATGTTCTTTTGTGATATGTACTGGCACATTATTCATTTTGCATTAAATACCGTATAATCATTATTTTTTTGTGTGAATTGGATACCTTTTTACTGCATGCAATAATTTATGCAAACGAGTCATGTGACCATGTTATCGCATATGGTAACCTTTAGTTAATTGGCCCCATTGTCACCAATAAAAAATATTTATTAGTTATTCTTCAAAAAAATGTGCTTTAGGAAAAGAAAACTTTAACCCTAGCTTTGCTAAATGTTTATTAACAACAGTACTTTAGTAAACTGGAGAGATTACAGTGCATTGTAATGGAAAAATGAACCATTTTAACTTCACAGTGTATAATGTAGCAAATATGAAAAAGTATCAAAATATTGAAATTTTATATAGAGTACCCTGCAAAAGTTTTGAACAGGTGTGAAGAAATGCTGTGAAGTAAGACTGCTTTCAATGATACATATTTTAATGGTTTATTTACAAATTACAAAATCCAAAGTGAGCGAACAGAAAAAAATATAGAAATTAAATATTTTTTTTTTTTTGGGGGGTTGGGGTGGGTTTTTGTGGTTCTGATTGGTTTGAACCATGTTATTTTTATTTTTTTTATATATAAATAAAATGGGAGGACAAATTTAAGCGAGATTCAGGGTTGGCTACTGTGGCGAGAGGGAGGTAGATCAATTAGAAGGAGAGAGAAAGGGAAATGAGAGAAATGTACAGTGATAGATGATTTGATCTTTACCTCATTGTTTTGATTTTGTAAAGTTGATATACTAACCAACTGTTAATTTTAGGATGTATAAACTCCCGATGCTCTCTTAAAATAAAATAATATTTGCAAAAAAAAAAAAAAGAAATTAAATCAATTTTTGATGTGACTACAATTTGGCTTCAAAACAGCATCAGTTCTAAGTACACTTACACACAGTCTGTGAAGGAACTCAGCAGGTAGGTTGTTTCAAATATCTCGGAGAACTAACCACAGTTGTGTGGATATAGGCTGCCTCAAATCCTTCTGTCTCTTCATGTAATCCCAGAGAGACTCGATAATGTCGAAACAGGGCTCTGTGGTAGTCAAAACATCACTTTCAGGACTCCTTGTCCTTCTTTAAATTGAATATAGTTGGTAATGACATTGGCTGATTGTTTGGGGTTGTTGTCCTGTTGCAATCTAATATTTTGCATTGGCTCATATGTACAGTACCTGCATTTAGTTATTTCTGTGCAGGCTTTAATATATCATAACATCATTGTACTTTTAACCACTACATGGTGGAAAACAATCCATAATGATATATCTCTAACTTGGCTTAATCTACTTTTACTGAAATAACGGAAAATTTATATCAAATACTTACCGTAATTTTCCTTTCCTGATGGACTCCATGGCAGCATACGTATCGGGTTTGGCCCCGCCTCCAAACCTACCCATAGGACCTCACTCCCATAAATCTTTGCTCCTGTTCAGCACACGTGTTCTGTAACTATCCTCCACAGAAATCCGGGAGGGGACTCCTGCTGCCATGGAGTCCATCAGGAAAGGAAAATTACGGTAAGTATTTGATATAAATTTTCCGTTTTCCTGACAGACTCCATGGCAGCATACGTATCGGGAAATAACTCGCCGTACACACAGGGTGGGCAGGTGCTGAACAGAAAAGTTTTAATGCATTTTGTCAAACAGACAGGACTTGCAAACCAAAATTCACAGAAGAAAGAGCCGCTGGCTCAACACAGTAATGGGATAAGAAAGTGTTAATAGAGGACCACGATGCTGCTCTGCAAATGACTTCAGGAGCCACATGTCTGGATACTGCCCAGGAGGTAGAGATGCTCCGCGTCGAATGAGCTGTAACTACTGCTGGAGGGGTCAAGCCCTTAGCCCTATAAGCCCACTGGATGGTCTGGATGATCCAAGAGGAAATGGATCTCGTCGAGGCTCTTGAACCTTTGTTTTTTCCATAAAAGGTAACGAAAAGATGTTCTGATTTTCTGAAAGAGGAAGTGGCATTTAAATATCTCTTAATACACTCTCCAACATCCAGCGGATGAACCGAAGATTCTTCCTCTTCCTGTCTAAAGGTTGGTAATACTGTTTCTATGTTTTCATGGAAGACAGAGGTCCTTTTTGGTCTCGCATCCAACATGGGGATGAGCACCACTCTGTCAGGAAAAAAGGTTAAGAAAGGCTCTTGTGTCCCAAAGGACCCAATTTCCGACACTCTTTTTGCTGAGGTTATAGCCACCAGAAACACTGTTATCAGTGTAAGCTCTCTTATGGTCAAAGAATCAAACATGTCTTGAATTTGACTCGCCAGGAAATCCAGAACTAGTGGCAGATCCCACTTGGGAAACCTGGGTTTTCTCTGAGGTCTGATTCTTACTGCCCCTTGGAAGAACTGACGAATTAGGGCATGAGTGGCCCAGGAGATCCCTGTAAAAGCAGAAATAGCCGAGACCTGGACTCTGAGCGAACTCACTGATAGAGGCAAATCCAGTCCTGATTGGAGAAAGCTCAATACATCCTGGATCTTAATTGAAGATTGAGGATCAGGCCTTGTATTCAGTTGTGCAGAAAATTTTTCCCAGATTCTCTGATACACCCTGTTCGTTGAGCTTCTTCTAGCACTAAGTAGTGTCGAGATTGCCGTTTCTGGACAGCCTAAAGCCTGTAACCTCCTCCTCTCAACATCCAGACCTTGAGATGTAAACGGTCTGGGCATGGATGGAGTACAGACCCCTGGGACAACAGGTCCGGTCTGAAGGGTAGCGGGATTGGATCTTGGACACTGAGTAGCGTCAGAAGGGGAAACCATGGCCTGTTCGGCCAGAAGGGAATCACCGCCACTACCTCCACTGGCTCCGACCTGAGTCTCCGAAGGAACTGCAACACAATCGGAATTGGTGGGAAGGCGTATGCCCTGTGGAATCTCCACTGATCCGAGAGTGCATCTATCCCTGATGCTTGTGGATCTCTGAATCTTGAGTAGTACTTCGGCAGTTTGTGATTGCAGGGGGAGGCGAAGAGATCTGCCTCTGGAGAAAACCCCAATGTTAGGATCCAGTCGAACGTTTCCTTGTGAAGGGACCACTCGTTGTTGTCCAGATCCACTCTGGACAAGAAGTCTGCTTTGACATTCTGGACTCCTGGAACATAAACCGCTGAAAGATTCGAGAGATTTTTCTGTGCCCAGGACATAATCGGCTCCACTTCCCTCAATAGGGACCAGCTGCGTGTACCCCCTTGTTTCCTGATGTATGCCACTGCTGAGGTGTTGTCCAGGCGCAGCATGACAGGTTGGTCTTTTGTCAGGTGAGCAAATGCTCGAAGAGCTTGGAATGCTGCTCGGAGTTCTAGTATGTTGGATACTATTCCTCGAGTGGAAAACTCCCACCTGCCCTGTGCCACCTCCGACAGACAGTGGGCACCCCAGCCTATGTTGCTGGCGTCCGAGGTAACCACTACCCACGGAGCTGGTTTCAGAGAGTGGCAGTTCAGCAGGTGGTCTCTGCATAGCCACCAAGGAAGACTCGCTCTCATTGAAGGGGTTAGGAAGATGCGTTGATCCAGATGCCACGTATCCCATTGCTGAAGGAATCCCTTCTGAAAGGGTCTCATCCTCCACAGGGCCCACTTCACCATGGGGACTACTGCGACCATAGTCCCGATCACCTTCAGACATTGACGTGCCTGAAGATGAGAGGATGAGAGGGCAAAGCGAATCCTGTCTCGGAGAGTCCCTATCTTTTCCTCTGGAAGAGAGATAGTCGCCTTCTCTGTGTCGAACAGAGCGCCCAAATAGGTCAGGGACTGAGTTGGAATCAGGTGACTCTTCTCCTTGTTGAGTAACCAACCAAACTTCTGGAGAGTGGACACGACCTGCTCCAGATGAACTAATAGTTGGTCTCTGTCTTGGGACAACAGGAGTAGATCGTCCAAATAGTGGTGAAGACGGATACCTTTCAATCTCAGTAGGGCTACCACGGCCAATAAGATTTTTGAAAAGGTCCGTGGAGATGTTGAGAGCCCGAATGGGAGACAGATAAACTGAAGATGTAATCCTCCCACTTCGAACCGGAGAAACCTTTGAAAATCTTCGTCCACAGGGACATGAAAGTAGGCGTCTTTCAAGTCGATGGACACCATCCAATCTGCCGGCTGGACTGACTGCTGTATGGACAACAGGGTCTCCATTTTGAACCTTTCTTTTTTTATGAATTTGTTCAAGAAGGTCAAATCTATTACTGGTCTCCATGATCCGTTCTTCTTTTGGACCAGAAAGAGCGGAGAATATATTCCTTGGCCTCGCTCTGACTCTGGAACGGAGATGACAGCCCCTTGAGCAATGAGAGCTTCGACGTAAGAAAACAAAATCTGACGCCTTTCTTCTAGACATGGTATGGCAGTAGGCAGGAACCTTGAGCCTGGCCTCTCCTTGAAGACCCACTTGTGGCCTGAAGACACCGTCCTGACGGCCCAGGGGTCCTGAATCGAAGCCGCCCAGACATGTCGGAAGGAGCGTAGACGTGCACCCACCCGACATGTCTGAGCGGGCCCACCTTCAAAAGGACTTAGTGGGCTCGCGGTCCCCAGAGGAGACATTCTTTGTCGTCTTCCTGGAAGACTGTCTGGATCTCCAGTTCCGGTTGAACTCCCGACCAGGTCTATAAGAACGAGCTTCCCTGGCCCGGTCAGGCACAAATTTTCTGGTAGGCTGTCCTTTCTTGACGTTGAACTGGCGCCGATCCTGGGGAAGAAACCCAGACTTACCGCCTGTAGCCCGGGCTATGGCCTCGTCCAGTTTATTCCCGAAAAGGGAGGACCCCTCAAAGGGAATACGGCACCAAACTTGCTTTGATGCCGGATCCGCCACCCAAGGGCGGAGCCAAAGAGCTCTCTTAGCTGTGACCGAGGACAGCATAACTCTTGCCAATAGACGGATCAAGTCTATGGAAGCCTCCCCAAGGAACGACGCGCCCAGCCTAAGCTCCTGGATTGGAGCGCTTCTGGCCACCTCCTCCGAAACCGATCTGACCGATTCGTCTACCACATCAGCCCAAGACTCCATGGCCTTGGATAGAGCAGCCAAAGCCAGGACTGGCTTACAGGCCATACCTGCTGTAAGGTAGATTCTCTTCAAATCAGAGTCCATCCTTCGGTCCAACGGGTCTTTAAATGAGACCGTATCCTCTAAGGGAAGGGTCACGTGCTTGACCAGTCTCATGACTGCTGCGTCAACTAGGGGAGGGGACTCAAGATGTTTCACATCATCCTCTTTGAAGGGGTAAAGTTTAGCCATCTTGGATACTAAGGAATTCTTTCGTTCCACCTTTTTCCACTCCTCCAAGATGATTTCACCCAACTCTCCCAGGAAGGGAAAATTAACACGCTCCTTATTGAGCTGTTTGAAGTACTTCTTCTGCTTGGGAGGGGGAACAGCTGACTCTTCCCAATTTAAGGTCTCTCTGACCGCTTTAACCAGGGAAGGCACCAAGGTATATTCAAAACCCAAGCAGGGATCCTCATCTTCAGAGTCGCTACCTGACAAGAGCATCGACTGATGGCTTGTGTGGGCTGACTCGAAATCTTCCTGTACCTGTAGTGCTACAGGGGAGGGGCTTGGGGAAGCCGTTGCAGTGTCTTGAGAACGACTGACACCCAACTCTGCCAAAGAGTCCTTAACCACTCTCTTGACCAAAGCCTCAATGCGCTGATCGGAAGTATCCCTTTCTCCCGCAGCCTGGGAGAAACATCTATCACAGAAAAGCTTCCTCTCCGGGACACTAGCGCCACAGCCTCTGCAACCTGCTTTGTCAGGTCTCCGTGCGTGGCTGGCTGAAGTAGATGATTTTTGATGATGTGAGCCCGAACGGGACTTTCCTGTAGAGTGCCGGTGGCGAGAGCTTGAGCGTCTTTCACTTCTTTGAGAAGAGTGCCTAGTCTCTGAACGAGGAGGGCTGTGAACAAGAGAAAAAACAGAAAAAACAGACAGGAAGCTAGGAACACTTGAGTTCCTACCCCCACCCCCTATAACCCACAGCCCCACTAAGAAGCCCCAAATACCTGTTAGGGGCGGGCTGACCGCCGGAGGGCAAAGTAGCTTCCATTCTGATGCTGACCTACAAGAATGAGCCGGACAGCAATGTCAGAAAACCAGCAAAAGAGGAGGGGGGGGAGGGGGGGGGGGGGCTCCCAAACTGGGGCCAGTACTCACCAAGAACCAGAGGTTAGCAGGCAGAGCGGCAACGAACAGCAGGCGTCCAAAAACCGATCAGATGCGGAGTATGGAACACCCAGTATCAGCAGTGTGTATAAACACAACACTGCTGACAGTTCTGGGGTTTAAATATGGCGCCTGGTGACGTCATCAGCGCTCGCCGCCGACGCCAACTCACTGCGCATGCGCCGCGCTCTTACTGCGCACGCGCGAGAACCAAGCCTCGTTCTGGAGGCGCCGCACATGCGCAGTAGCGCACCGCACCGGCGGCCGGTCAGGAAGTGAACCGCTGACCGGCCCCGGACCACTAGCCACCAGGGAAGGCAGGAAAGACCAGGTAAGAGAAAAAACATATAAACAAAGGCAAATATAAGCATATAACATAGCTGCCATGGAGTGTACTCACGAACCGCAGACCACCAGGGATGGATGCACACCGGACTTATCTCTTTCAAGGGTACCGGCCACCCGCAGCAGCTGGGCTTTTTGGCCAAGGCTGCTACATCTTCGCCCCTCCTCCATACCCCGCAGCAGCTGGGGCTTATTGGAGAGCTCCATACCCGACAGGTAGAGCCATCCATCACCCGGAATCCATCTTCAGGTAGGATATCAGGTAATCCTTTGGAGGACAAAAAAAGAACACGTGTGCTGAACAGGAGCAAAGATTTATGGGAGTGAGGTCCTATGGGTAGGTTTGGAGGCGGGGCCAAACCCGATACGTATGCTGCCATGGAGTCTGTCAGGAAATATACTTTAGAATGATCAATTTTACAAATATTATTTCATGACATGTGGAAGGCTACATGTGAACCTTTTCTATTAAAATGTATTTTTACACTGTTTTAAAAAATCTTCAGTACTTTCCTGTATAGGATGGCCTGAAATCGTACAGTGTGTATCTGCAATTTGAATCTGTAAAAGGTTAGGCATGGCAGAATTCAAACTCTAACTTGGTTAATGATTCAAACTATGTTTTCACAAATAAAGCAATGTTTTGTATTAACCCAAGATGTAGCAATGGATGATTGGTTTGCATTTTTTTGCACAAAATTAGAGACATGTGTACCTGTTTTCTTTGCTGAAGCTATTGTGTTAATGTCAGATATATATATTGTTGCTGACTCTTTTGCTAAAACACATGCTGTTGAGCTTCCTATACTCAAATTTGAGTTCTTTCCTGTGTGGAGATAACTTCACAGAAGCAACCTAAAACATAGATATATTTTTTTGTTTAACAAATTGTTGTTGAAGGTTCTACAGATTATTTTTTCTTTTTCAGTGATAAAACTGAGTGACTGGACTACATCTGATCTATGACTATAAATAAAAAGTTTATCCACCTGCTGGAAAATACAATCTGGTTTTAAGATTTTTGATAAAATCTTAGCTACAGACTCATTTTCACCAATGTCCAGTCCCAGTAGAAGTCTGGTAAACACTTCTGTTCATTCTGGAAAGTAAAAGCAAATTTGTATTGACAACTACTCGGTAATGATATAGAAGGATGGCTATAAGTGATCTCAAGCACAGAGAATATTTTGTCTTTGACATTTAAACAACATGACATCATGTCTTGATTATCAAGGGGCAAAAAGTGTGTTATTTAGGATATACAGAATTTATTTAGCATCTTAAATAAGATATAAATATAAATAAAATATGAATCATCAGCTTTTTTAATAAATCAAACACAGGTATTTACAACTAAATTTGCTTTCCTTAGCATCCCTTGTTGGAGAAATTCTTGTACAATGGCTAAAACTGGACCAATTGACTCTGGTAGCAGTTTTTACTGCTGATGAGGGATTGGATCACTGCCTTCAATGTTCAGTTCTATATCTTTCAAAGTTTCTATCTTGTTTGGGAACTTTTGCCCAAAGCATGAAAAATGCTGTACCATTTGCTTTAAGGCAATATTATCACTAGTTTTAAGACATTTGTGTTTCAAGGAGACATTACTACTTGATATACATAAACTTCCAACATTACTGTACACAGGAGAATTGATTACCATTGATTTCAGAATAGAAATCAGAAAATGTATGAAAATGTATTGTTACTATTGTGCTGCGCTCCAAACTCTAAACTAAAACATAGAAATAATAACAATAGTAATAGTGTAATTAAAGTCAAACCTTACGATTAAGGCAGACTGTAATTCTTAATGTTATTATGAATCATACAGACATCATGCTTAGCCAGTGTGTGATAAATTCATGCAGTGATCAATTATAGCCAAATAGCTAAAAAAGTAAAAAAAATAAATAAAAAAATAAAAAAATAAAGATAAAAATAAAGATTTTTTATGGTTTTTACATGATTATATTTATATGATTATTTATACAATGGTGCAGTGTGTAATAACTGTGAAATTCTTCCCAGTCACTGGACCCCTACTTTAATCAAAATACTCAATCCTTCTCCTTTTATTGTGTTCTGATAAACAAATCCGTGTATCACAACAAAAGTGCTCCCCACTTCAGTTGAACTCTCACCTTCAACCATAGTTACATAGTAGTTGAGGTTGAATAAAGACTATAGTCCATCCAGTTCAGCCTGTGTAAATTTGTATGGCCGTAATCATTTCTCATACCCCTGAATGTTCTGATCCTTGAGATGTACGTCCAAGAGTCTTTTGAAAGTAGCCATACTTCCCGCAAGACCATGCAACCTTGCAATTAAGCTTGGTCAGAGTGTGCCTTTTAGCTTTTCCTGGACTAGAGCAGAAGTTTCCAATAAGCCCCCAATGATTACTCCTCGTTATATCGCCCCACTCCGCTCGTTGATATCCAGATACCATAGGTAAAAAAATCTCAAAAAAAATCTCTAAAAAAAAAAACACTAGGTACCCACAGATTACTGGTGCTTCCAGTGCACCAGTCTATACATGCAAAAGGACTCCTCTCTGATGGTCTCATTTGTATGCACAGGCCTTTAGCACACACTCCGGGCTATTGACTCAACACAGCTGCTGGGTTCCGTCAGCTGTATAATAAGGATTACAGCCTGCCTTAATCGTAAGGTTTGACTTTAATTACACTATTATTATTTGTATGTTTTAGTTTAGAGCGCAACACAATTATAGATTGGTATTTACACAGCAATTTTATATCAGATGGTGATTAGTGCCTGCAGCTTCAAAATTGTTATTGAATTACTCATAGTAGCTCTCAGGACCCCTTGTTGTTAGAAAATGTATTGTTATTTTACAATAACAATCATAAAATGAAACTTGTAGGGGCATTTGGGGCAAGATGGATATTGCAAAATAATTCCATACCCTAAATAAACAACCCACCCTCTTTTATTTGTCGTGTCTGTACTAATAATATCATCTGTGTTGGGATAAAGCCAATCATCAATTTTACTCTTCACAAATCCAGGTATCTAAAATGACACATCAGAAACATTTTAGCGATGGAATGGCCTCTTTACTATTGTAAATTCATGTGGATTTGGTTTCAAAGGCCATTTTTGTTTCATCACACTCAATTTTGCCCCAGTATCAATCGAACAATTCGTTTTATTTACCACATAATAACCCTTGTACATATTGTCTCTTACTCCCATCAAATAGTATAGGAAGAATGTACATTATATGTTCTGGTCTAGTCAAACAAAGCACAACATTGCATGCCATGTTATCTGAATTATTAGTGTTAACAATCAGTTTACTAGCCTGTTTCACCAGTGAGGCATAAGGCAACATTGACTTACCTTTATTTGGACATGGGTGAGCAGACTGTACAGGATTTTTTATTTTATTTTCCCCAGATTTTATTTGTGGATTTCTGTGAAATTTTAAACATTGCCTTTTCAGGGGACCGGTACTTTCACAATAAAGGACAATCATGTGCTTTCATTAACATGTCTCCTACCACTTGGGGATGTGGCTATGGACTTGATTACTTTTTTCTATTTTCTAAACAACAACTGCACAAAACTGAGGAGTGCTTGGTTTAATTTGTCTTCTTATTTATCTCTTCTCAGCCTTTTGGCTAAGATCAAGTGTAGTAATTTGTCTTCCAATTTCATCATTGAAATTTGTATATTCTTACAATATCTGCAGCTATTGCAAGATAAGTTATGTCCAAATACAGTAATTGAACTTTTTTTTTTTTTTTTACAAAAACTCTAATCATGGCAGCTAGATATTGGTCTTATGCAACTCCCTATAACCATTCTTTACACAGTACCTGCTCAAATTTATTCATAAAATACAGTAAATGGATTGTCAATACTTGATGAACTTAGGCACTCTAGAATCTCTGCAGTAGGAGTCTCTTCTACTGTCGAGAACATTATCAGCTGCTTCAATCTGTCTGGCTCAGTACTATGTATTGTCTTTCCTTCTGTTATCATTAGAGATGTTAGCCTCCAAGGCTCCTTTCACACGGGCGGTGCGCCCGATGGAGTCCATTTTGCTCAGCGGGGATCGATCCGCTGATCCCCACTGAGCAGGCGGATGACAGCTCCGTCTCCACTGTGTGCAGAGACGGAGCTGTCAGATCCCGCTCTCCTCTATGGGAGATCGGATGAGAACGGACCGCCTGTCCGTTTTTATCCGATCTTATCTGATCCTATCCTCCAGACGGATGGAAAATAGGGTTTCCATCCATCCGGATTTCACGGACAGGATCAGATCGCATAGCCATAGGGCTGCATGGAGCATCCCATCTGGTCCGCCTGAAAAACTGGCAGGCAGACCGGATCGGAAAGCCCGTGTGAAAGGAGCCCAACTGAAATTACATCGTAGCCAAGCCTTGAAATGTACCTTTTTCTGTTCATTTGTCAGGTTAAACAAGCCTGTATTTGATACATTTTCAACATTTGCCCAGCAGTTAGAACATAGGAATAGTTTTATAATAGTCCCTCTGGCCTGGAGTTAGCAGTAGGGACAGGACATGTGGCAGAACTTTCTCTATGTTACTTCCTTCTTCTGGGGTTTCTGATCCAGATACAGGAAGTGTTAATATATAATTATTAGGGTTGAGCGAACACGGACTGTATTATTCGGGTCCGTACCGGATAATTCGATTTTTGTTACCCGGACACGGACCCGAAAACTTTACTGTATATTCGGGTTTAAAATCCGTGTTCGGTAATTTTATTTCCTGTTTTGTATGTAATGGCGTGGTTTTAATGGCGCGGTTTCAACAGCCAATCAACAAGTGTTTAACTGGTGTGCCATAGAAGCCATCGCTGCCATGCCTACTAATGGCATGGCTGTGATTGGCCAGCTGAAGCATGTGACCCAGGTCTTTATAAGCTAGAGACCCAGCGCGGTGTGCGTCAGTCTGTTCTAGTGTAGGGAGAGAGCACACACAACGGTGCTGGCTGCTGCTGATTAGGGACAGAGACAGGAAAAAAAAAACATTGTGGCTGAAAAGAATGTAGGGACAGGTCAGAGTGTAGGCAGGGAAAGATAGAAAAGCATTTTAGGGACAGGCTGGAGAGAGTAGGCAGGGAGAGATTAGGAGACACAGGACAGAACAATCGTCCGTTAGCGATCTACATCAATTTTGCTGTGTGGGGGGTGGTGCAGTGAACAATCTTTTTGCCCTCACTTGAGCCCACTGAGGGAGAAAAAAAAATATTTTTATCAGTCTGTTGTGTGCAGCATTCAGCTATATTTTACTACACAGTGCTGTTCTAATCTGCTATTTAAAAATTACAAATTTAAAGGGGAATTTTTTTTTTTCCTTCATAGCCTGCTGCTGACCGTGACATAAAACATAAGACACTGCTGTGTTCACATCTGCTATTGAAAAATCAACAATTTTATATAATTTTTTCTATTCTGCTATTCAATATACACCCTTTTGGGGTGAAAAAAATTAAATTGCGGCATAGTCTGTATCGGTACGTGTGAGATACACCTTTTAAATTTGTTTGGCGCATCTCCTTCCACCGCCGAGGATTGCAGGGCGCTTCAATTTGCCTCCTGTTCCAAACTCCTCCTACTCCTCTTCCTCATCCTCCCTTTAGGGTACAAAAAATTGTAATCGGGGCCTAGTCTGTATTTGTACGTGTGAGATACACCATTTTATATACTTTTTTCTATTCGGCTATTCAATATACACCCTTTTGGAGTGAACAAAATGAAATTGCGGCATAGTCTGTATCGGTACGTGTGAAATACAACTTTTAAATTTGTTTGGCGCATCTCCTACCACCGCCGAGGATTGCAGGGTGCTTCAGTTTGCCTCCTGTTCATAACTCCTCCTACTCCTCTTCCTCATCCTCTACCGCCTCGTCATCCGGTCAGCGTAACACCTTCACCACAAACTTCAGCACAGCCAGGGGTAAACGACAGCAGGCAGTTTTAAAACTTGCCTGTTTGGGTGAAAAATCCCACACCGCGCAGGAGTTGTGGAGGAGCATGGAACAGCAGACTGATAAGTTGTTGGTGCCAGCGAGCCTCAAGCCGGCCTGGTGGTGTGCGATAATGGGCGAAATCTCATAGCAGCTCTGGCCCTAGCTGGTTTGACGCACATCCCTGGCCTGGTGCATGTGCTGAATTTAGTGGTGCAGAGGTTCTTTAAAAATTACCCCAATATGTCAGAGCTGCTGCAGAAAGTGCGGGCCGTCTGTGCGCACTTTCGGCGTTCTCACCCTGCTTCTGCTCGCCTGTCAGCGCTGCAGCGTAACTTCGGCTTTCCCGCTCACCGCCTCATATGTGACGTGCCCACAAGGTGGAACTCCACCCTGCACATGCTGGCAAGACTGTGCCAGCAGCAGGCCATAGCGGAGGTTCAGCTGCAGCACACACGCGTGAGTCGCTCTGCAGAACAGCACCACTTCACCAATAACTGGGCTTCCATGCGCGACCTGTGTGCCTTGTTGCGCTGTTTTGAGTACTCCACCAACATGGCCAGAGCCGATGACGCCGTTGTCAGCTTAACTATCCCACTTCTATGTCTCCTTGAAAAAAACGCATCGGGCGATGATGGAAGAGGATGTGGCACAGGAGGAGAAGGAGGAGGAAGGGGGATCATTTCCATGGCTTTTAGGGCAGTCATTCACAAGTGGCTCCGAGGGTGGGTTCCTGCACCCACAAAAGCCAGGTACACAATTGTCCAGCAGGGGCACAGTTCTGGAGGAGGAGATGGAGGAGCAGATGGAGGAAGAGATGGAGGAGGAGATGGAACTATGTTCACAGCAGTGTGGCACCCAGGCCAGCTCATGGCCATCACTGGTGCGTGGCTGGGGGGGATACAGAAGACACAGAAGATACACCTCCCACAGAGGACAGCCTTTCGTTGCCTCTGGGCAGCCTGGCACACATGAGCGATTACATGCTGCAGTGTCTCCACAATGACCGCCGAATTGCCCACATTCTAACTTGTGCTGATTACTGGGTGGCCACGCTGCTGGATCCCCGTTACAAGGACAACGTACCGTCCTTAATTCACTCACTGGAGCGTGATCGCAAGATGCGCGAGTACAAGCGCACGCTGGTAGACGCGATGCTGCTGGCATTTCCACCTGACAGCGGGGCCACAGTGGAAGCACAAGGCCAAGGCAGAGGAGGAGGAAGAGGTCGCCAATGCAACCAGGGCACCGCCAGCACCTCAGAAGGCAGGGTTAGCATGGCCGAAATGTGGAAAAGCTTTGTCAGCATGCCACAACAAACAGCAGCACCAGCAGCTCATATGGAAAGTATTAGCAGGAGGCAGCATTTCACCAACATGGTGGAGCAGTATGTGTGCACACGCCTACATGTAGTGAATGACAGGTCTGCCCCCTTCAACTTCTGGGTCTCCAAATTGGGCACGCGGCCTGAGCTTGCCCTTTACGCCTTGGAGGTGCTGGCGTGCCCTGCAGCCAGTGTATTATCTGAGCGTGTATTTAGCACGGCTGGGGGCGTTATCACAGACAAGTGCAGCCGCCTGTCCAGAGACAATGTGGACAAGCTCACATTCATTAAAATGAACCAGGCATGGATCCCACAGGACTTTTCCGTACCTTGTGCAGAATAGAGATGGATACCGGCCTTACCCAGCCATTGTTATATTTTTGATCTTTCTCACTCTTTTGGGGTGTACCCTAATTTAAAATGACTAAAAAAAAGCAGTGTTGGCTACCTCGTCCCCCTCCACCACCGCTTCCACCTACACCGCCACATCCACCGCCACCTCAACCTCCCTCCTACTCCATATGGGCCTCGTCCTTCACAGATGAAGAAAATTGTTTTATTTTTCATTTTTTTTGTTGTTTTAAGTTATTTCCCTATCCACATTTGTTTGCAGAGCAATTGCTATGCTCTTAACTACATTTTGCTGCCATTTGCAGCACTCTGGCCCTTTCCATTGGTTTTTTAGAGCCATTTTAGTGCCTGAAAGTTCGGGTCCCCATTGACTTCAATGGGGTTTCGGTGTCGGGGTCAAGTTCGGAAAAAGTCCGGGTCATGGACCCGGACTTTTTTTTCAAGTTTTGCCGGACCCACCGAACACGGACATCCAGGTGTCCACTCAACTCTAATAATTATACATAACACTGCGATATTAGCAGCTCACAGTGGAGGACAGCAGATCTCTACACTTTCATTTCCCCCAGCTGTGCACCAGTGGGTGTATTCCCTATGACCTGTTGTCAGTTTGACAGACATGGTCCAAGTCTCTGTGTAGGGGAAACTGTAAAAATCTTTAGGGAATTGTGTAAAAAGTACATGAAATTAAAAAAGCAATTATTGTATTTGTTGATTCAAACATAAGGAGATTTTTGCACTGGGAAAAACAGCAGCACAGGAACAATTGTATTATACTGCAAAGCAGGAAGCAAAATCTGAGCATGTCAGAGCAAATATGACTGCCACCATGCACAGGTACAATTATAACTGTACATGAATACAAAAAGGTTGATTTACTAAAGTGAAATACACTGTTCACTTTGAAAGTGAAGTTGCACACTGCAAGGGAATTTCCCCCAGAATGTTCTTAATATTGTGAAGCTTGACTTTGCAAAGAACACCCAATCACATGCAAGGAAAAAAAAAACAACAATTTTGTTTGCACGTGATTGGATGATGAAAGGGAGCAGAACTTAATTTCACTCTCTAAGGATATTTTCCTTGCAGAGCGCAACTGCACTTCCAAAATGAAAAGTCTTTTTGCCTTTGATGAACTCCAAATTGGTAAAACATTAACACACATTCATGACATTGCTTACATGAAGTCCAGACAAATCCTTACTATACTTAAACCTGCTGCATTCTAAGCCTATTCTAACAATCCTCTATACTAACCTATGCTGATGTCATTCCGGTACTGTCACATCATCAGCTCCCAGCGCCAGCTTAAGATAAGCAGAGAGAAACCAGTGCAAAGGCTAATAGTGTAGTATGTTTAAAAACAGAGTGTTTATTATAAAAAAATAAAATAATATGCACCCACAAATACAGTGGAGAGGTACATAACCACTAGGGAAGAATGGACCACACAAGCATTGCAGATACTGGAGATTGGGAGGGAGCAGGATGGATAATGGGAGGGAAGCCGCTTGCCTTTGGAAGTGTGCCCATCAGGTAGAAATGCTGTTGGAGTGATGCCTAGGATTGGGACGCGTCCCTTTAACCTCCCTGGCTCGGGGTTAATTTTCAGCACCAAAAGCGGTATCCCTGAGCCACACTCGGGATTACCCTGTAGTAAAAACTTACCTTGTCCCTAGGATCCTCTGATTTCCTCCAGCCGTTGCAAGTGTTCTGTCAGAATACCGCTACCGCTACTTATCAGATTCTGCAACTGGAAGTGACGTTCAGACGAGAAAACTTACTGTGCATGCGCCATGCGCTCCAACATAGGCACTATGCGTTCCAATAGCTTTCCACGAAGCAGCAGCAGATATGTTCTTACACCCATTAAATTTCAGACTGATTTTAGAAGTAAACTCACCTTATATACTGAAATAGACTATTTCACAGTGACTGAGTGAAATAGTCTATTTCACTATATAATCAGTTTGTCACTGAGCAGTTTGGGGTGTACCAAGATGGCCGTCGCCACCTTCTACCTGCAGGTTTCTCGCTATATTTACTATATTTTAATAATAATAGCTGTAATACTGTTATTCAGTCTATAAGATCAGTTTACTGGTAAAATAAATCTAAAATTCAAGACTTGCATGGGTGTAAGAAAATGTCTGCTGCTGCTTCGTGTTCTGTCACATTAGAAAAGCTATTGGAATGTATAGCGGCCATGTTGGAATGCATGGCACATGCCCAGTAAGTTTTTCTTTCTGAACGTCACTTTCGGTTGCAGAATCTGATAGGTAGCAGCATTCTGATAGAACATCGGCATCCGTCTCCTGGGTTCCCTTCCCTGCGAGCGCTGCAATGCAGGAGGGTGGAACTGGGTGGGAAATTAAAAAAAGTTCACAAAACATGACATGATACGTTGTAATCTGTTAGGAATACATTTCTTTATCAAACCATTTCACCTCAGTTTTGTCCCCTAGTGCTTTGCCCAGTGCCCTGCCTGTACTTTTACTGTTTTATTCCTTTTATTTTTATTAATAATTTTTTTATTAATATTTTAATAATTTATTGATTAATTTATTAATTTAATTTATTGGATAATTTATTAATTTAATAATAATATTTATTCACTTTTACTGTTTACTTCCTAAGAATCACAGGCCTACAATATAAAACAAAAGATTTCCATGCAAAACAATATATCGTTTTGACATTCAAAAATCCTGCCATAATCAGACTGCCAGGGAGGTTACGCTTCAGCCCACTGTCTGCTGAAAATGGGTCATGGAAGTGCAGAGCGAACTACACTCCTGTGATCCACAGGAGAAGTACAGCCAAACGAACCTTGGATGTGCTTCTCCTTCAAATGGATGTATTTTTGCAAGACAATTAAACCATGCATGAATCAGTAGATAGGCAATTGAACATGTTTAAATGTGCTGTACTAGCTAATTTAAACACTGACCCATAAAATAGCAATTGAGTGAACTGTAGCAATCCAAAAACAAATTTTAAATGATGCAAACAAGGTTAAAATTATTGACATTAACTAATCCCCCCAAAAAATGTCTTTGTGTGCATGCTACACACACAGTCCCACTAGTGGGTGAATGCTCCTAACAAAGGGTTGGCTATAAAGTACCTGGTGCCTGATTGTCAGTATTAGCTGGCTATTGTTGGGGCCTTTCTGTATGGTGTTGCACCTGAAGCTGTCCCTTAAAGATGAGGAGCAGTCTCTGTTGCATTAACTGTATGCAGAAAGAGATCAGGCTTTGTAGTTCCACTTACCGCTCCTGGCATAAAAAAAGGCAGGTCCCATACACTTGGTAATCAGTTTTCCCAAGAGTCTCAGTCCTCATGATCAGGTCTTCATAGCAACAAGTCTCCCTAGCTCTGGTCCCAAGACACCGCAACACTCTGTGGCTCCCTGGGTGCTCAGAGCACAGCAGAGGGTTTGCATGCTGCTTGCTGTACCCCTGGTGAAGTCCTGGCAGGTCTGCACTGCTCTGCTTCACCTTGGCAAAGACCCTGCTCTCTCATAATTTTCAAGTGAAAATTCAGAGTCTCTCCTCCCCTAGTTTGCAGGGGTCACCAGGTGTTGATATCTAAGCCCCCATTAGTCTGTCCTGTACAGCTCTTCTTTTAGAACTACAGGTCCCTTGATTCTTTCTCTTTATATTTGATCGGTCCACCACCCTGCTGCCATGAGGAAAGGGGGTTAAGGAAGAAGAGGGGGAATTTCATAAAAAGCTGCTCCTGTCAGAAGCTGCACCAGCAACACAGCAGTGGCAAGGAGTGTGGGGGAGTGGCCCTATCTGTCACACACAGCTGCCCGCACAGTGCTGGGGGCAGGGGTTGGGGGGGTGTAAGGGGGCAAACTGCCCCCCAGATATTAAAAAAAAATTGCATTGGATCTGACAGACATGTCATGAAGGAAATTCTTCTACCTTTATTATCAGGCATAATACAACTATCATTTACTATTTTTAACGTATCTGCTTGATATGATAGTCACTAATGTCAATAAAGCATAAATACAAAAACTGCCTTGTGTTAGAGTGCATACACATAAAGAAGGTATTTGAAGTAGCACTGCAGGAATAGCTAGGGATTATTACTGGAAATGTTTTGTATGTACATCTTGAAAAAAAAATAGCTATGAATAATTGTTGTTTTTCTGTTCTTTACTCAGAAAAATACCATGCAACAAAACTAAACTCGCTCTCAGTGTCATACTAAAGGCCTTGCATGTCTTCACTACACTGCACAATACATTTGCACTATAGGAAGCTAAAACAATAATCATCATAATCATTGTCATCATACTAATAATAATATTAGCAGAGTACTGAGTTGGCCATTCTACTCAATGCTCAACAGTTGGGATATCCCAGTCATCCAAAATTCTGCATTGAGTAAAAGACTAGACTAGGATAGTGCTGCAGGCTCCAAGGCTCTGAAATGGTGGATGAGGGAGATTATGACCATCAATCATGCTCTCTATCCTTTCAGTTATGTTGACAGCTTTTACCTTCAATGCAGCATATGAAGAAGAGAAATTCTAGGTAAGTATGATAAGCACAGTGTAGAAGATATGATCACATGAAGTAGCCAAGGCTCATTTGCAAAGGAAAGATAAAATAAGAAGCAGAAATATAGAACAGAGCTGGGATAACCTGAAATGAGAGGCGGTAGCAAAAACCAATGTTTGTCATTACTTGAAAAACCCAGACGGGGAAGGCAAAAATAACAAGAAAAGACAGTTAAAGATTGGAATACTAAATATTAATCAAAAGAGCTTCCACTGGCTTTACATAATTACTAACTACTGCTTTTCCATAGTATAACTGTGATCACCCGAGCACCTGCTGCAAGAAAATAATACAGACTATACTAGACGTGAATAATCTAGAAACTATGACACACCCATCTGCAAAAGGTCAAGTCAAAGACCCATATTACATTAATCTTCCGTCATCAGGGCCGGATGAAATGGCAGAATGTTAAAGGAATCAAAAGTACTCCCAAGCACACTAATCTGCAGGCAGAAGATATTACAATAATAAGGATTATAGGCTAGCGCTGAGGATTACAATTACTCTGATATCACAGTATAGTAGGCTGCTGCTGGTATAAAAGGTGGTGTACCTTTAAGAAGTGTATAGTGAAAAAATATACCTGCGCTGCTTACAAAGCAAACTAATAAATAAATCTCAATAAATATTGTGTATAAATAATGTATATAAAGTGCTAGTGCTCAACTTAAAATACACAATTCCTATGTCATAAATACCAATCACTATACATAAATATACATTAATACATAGATCATAGACGTGAGGATAATAAATGTGAATAAAATCCTTCAATTAATCACGTGCTCAAATTGTGACAGTCTTTGTGCAAAACATAAGTCCAAAGTGCTGCGTGCTCATATAACAAGTGCCGGTGCTCTCTGTACACGAGTAGGTGCTCCCCTCCTGGTCCCCTACTCACCAGAAGCCAAATAATACACCACTTTCAGAATATCCTTAGATAAGACGAGCCTTATTGGACCATCAACTCAACAGCTTTACTGTAGATCACAACATCCAGGTATTGCTCAAAAAAGAAAGAGATGCTGGCATCGTGAAGTATGTAACAACTTTATTCGATGCACACAATACAAGATACACTTACAATATAGCAGAGGTTCAAGCGCCTAAAAAACCATCCCACGGGTTGCCGATCAAAGGGCTGTACTCACTCCCCGTGTCCCCGTATGCCGGAAGGTGGATGCAGTCGGGCATAGTACGTACTCGGACGAACGGCTTGATGCGTTTCGCTCCGCACACAGAGCGTTATCAAAAGCAAGTCCGTTCCGGATACGTACTATATTTATAAGGTAACATAATTACATAATTGCTGACACCTAGAGGAACCGGAAGTGGAATGCCGCCATCTTGTGACTTCTCCTACAATATGTGGGCCGCACCACGAGAGAACTAAGAGTGCCGTTGAGGGAGCATATAAGTAATATAAAGAAAGGATTCCGCAAACATAGCCTTTCCAACCACTTCAGACTTCAGACACAATAAAGACCCTCGAAAGATGACCTTCTGTGGTATAGATAGGATCATTCCTCATTGGAGAGGGACACATTTGAAAAGGGCAGTGTCTCAAAATGAAACATGGTGGATTCAACAGTTAAAAACCATGGTCCCTGCAGGTCTTAACGTAGAACTGGATATTAATTGTTTTATTAATAGTTTTTAATTTTAAGACTTTTTTAAATAATTTTATAATTGGGATGCCGTGTAGCGAGTTTTTTTAGAATATAAATTATTAGTATATAGATTTTAGCTTTTCTAGCGAAAAATTAGGCATATAGAAGTATTTGTGAAAATTACATTATAATGAATGTTCTAATGTATTAGACATGGAATTACAGTATATTATAGTTATGTATATATTATATTTATAGGTCTTTTTAGGGATAAGATAACTGGGTATAGGCTTATAATATATCTATCTTGAATTTATGGAGTTATTTATGAAGTGGGCATACAGTTATTAGTTTAGTATATGTGGATGTATTGATAGTTTTATTATTATTAATATTTTCTTTTTATTCAAATTTGTAAGGTGTATTGTATGTAAAGAGTCACCGTAACTAGAATGCCCCCGTTTTTTAAGAGAATTAGGACCATTTAATATGAGCAGTAATGAATAGTATGGCAATGTACAGGAAGTACAATAGTACTGGGAGTCCCAATATGGCGGCCGCTATGGCGTTTACATCATAATGAGAGTTCCAATATGGCGGCGGGACTTCCGGTTCCGCCACCAAGTGTTAATAACAAATTACTGTAGGTTTAGCCCATTGTCAAGGAAAGAAGTGTGGCCCAACCCCTTAGCTAGAATATAGGCAAAGACTTGTAAGACAGTTCTGCACACCTAGAGGGTTGTACGAGTAGTAGCCAAGAACATGGCGATGTGCAGGAAGTGCGTCATCGGGTGAACCCCGACATGGCGGCGTCACTTCCGGTCTCGGCATGAAAGAAAGATGAGTATGTGAGTCCCAATATGGCGGAGCCACTTCCGGTTTCGCCACCGGAATATTAATGCTACACTACCTTAATCAGTTATAAGCCCATCATTTAGGAACATATGCGGACTACATCACGTAATACTAAAGAGCTTAATGGAAAGCTTAAGGTGTGGGAATAATGCTTGCAGATATGATAGAGAGGGTATAGCAAGATGGTGTTGAACAGGAAGTTCGTCATCATAGGAGTCACAAGATGGCGGCATTCCACTTCCGGTTCCTCTAGGTGTCAGCAATTATGTAATTAGGTTACCTTATAAATATAGTACGTATCCGGAACGGACTTGCTTTTGATAACGCTCTGTGTGCGGAGCGAAACGCGTCAAGCTGTTCGTCCGAGTACGTACTACGCCCGACTGCATCCACCTTCCGGCATACGGGGACACGGGGAGTGAGTACAGCCCTTTGATCGGCAACCCGTGGGATGGTTTTTTAGGCGCTTGAACCTCTGCTATATTGTAAGTGTATCTTGTATTGTGTGCATCGAATAAAGTTGTTACATACTTCACGATGCCAGCATCTCTTTCTTTTTTGAGCAATACCTGGATGTTGTGATCTACAGTAAAGCTGTTGAGTTGATGGTCCAATAAGGCTCGTCTTATCTAAGGATATTCTGAAAGCGGTGTATTATTTGGCTTCTGGTGAGTAGGGGACCAGGAGGGGAGCACCTACTCGTGTACAGAGAGCACCGGCACTTGTTATATGAGCACGCAGCACTTTGGACTTGTGTTTTGCACAAAGACTGTCACAATTTGAGCACGCGATTAATAGAAGGATTTTATTCACATTTATTATCCTCACGTCTATGATCTATGTATTAATGTATATTTATGTATATTGATTGGTATTTATGACATAGGAATTGTGTATTTTAAGTTGAGCACTAGCACTTTATATACATTATTTATACACAATATTTATTGAGATTTATTTATTTGTTTGCTTTGTAAGCACGCAGGTATATTTTTTCACTATACAGAAGATATTACAAGCAAGTGTCCGTTCTGGTGTAGAAAAAGCAAGTACTGGTGCAGTAGAAGGAGGGACTAACACCCCTCTACATCAAACATAACAAAGAACTGCTGCAGAAAGTTTTTCATAAAGGCTTTTATGCGGTTGCTTTAAGAAAGCATTCTTTTCACCTCTTCACATATTTATTGTAGAGCCTGGCTTGCACTTCCACACAGTAACATATTTCCAACCCCTGTACAATTTTTCCACATTTTATTTTTATTTGCAAATGTACAATTTTGTTTTATTTTTTTCTTAAAACATTTAACTGGTTTACTTGGTAAGGCAGTGCCTGCATTAGTTAAGCAAACACAGGCAGTGCAAACTGTGTACAACATTCTGCAAAAAGGAAGTCCTAGGCCTCAACGCCATCTTGTTCTTATGTGAAATTAGAAAGAGCACAAATGTAATAATCATGGAGACCAATTTCCTCCCAAACAAGACAGAAAGGGAGAAACCTAACCTTTGATAGTGCTGGGAGCCACATACTTCCATATCATCGGGTGAAAACAACCCCCTTCTTCATGGTTTGGTTTTATGGTCTAGGAATGTCTTACAACAACATTTTCCCATCTGCCATTGCTATTTTTTATGCTTTTTTTTAATAAACATTAATTGCTGCTGAAAAAAAAAATGTAATTAGGTGTACATAAGAAAAGGTACCCCTTAAAGAACTCAAGCATAGTTTGTTACCGTAGATGTAATCTCAGCCACTAAAATCTTATGTACATTTTTAACATGATATTATCACTTGGAAGGCCTATTTTAATTTAAATTACTAGCTTTCATAAAACTAACAGCTGGTGATACAGATATAAAATTCCTTTTTGGGCACTTTGTATTATAGTTACATAGTTAGCCTGGTTGAAAAAACACACAAGTCCACCTAGTTCAACCAATAGTAGTTATAGGGTGACAATTTTCTGCCCCTGTGTTCCTGAAATTTCCTGCCTGTATATCACCCTGTCACATGCTCTCGCAAACAAAACTTTACTTTTTTCTGCTAATGCACCTTGCTCAAGCATATTTCACTGTTAAAGAGAAAAGGGAACGTGAAAGGGGCATATAAAGGGGACTTTTTAAGATGGTCCTGTCATTAGACAAATATACTTGAAAAAATATATATAAAAAGATATAATCTTTATTAGAACAACAACAGTCATAAAATGTATACTGTATTTCAAGAGGGAAGAACAGTATTACAACATGGAGTAAAAACATAGAAATTACAAGTCATATCGTAGTAAACTGTATACAATCAGCATATGTCGAATCTTACACAGGGGCTGTTAGAAAAACTACAGAGCCTACACCAGCCAGAAGATTCCCCTGGTTAGCATCTGTGTGAAGATCGATGATGCCCAAAACTGTGGCCCGTCATGTTTCACGGCAAACGCTGCTTCCTCAGGGGCAGTTGAGGGTTTACACAAGCATCAGCACAATTACTAGGAAGAAAAAAAAGTAATATGAATACAAGATATATAGGCTGATAACATAGATACATCTATATACAGAATATTCTGAGCATGCAACATATTATATAGTATATACCAGAACCGTTGGTCATGAGGGGAGGTCTGATTAGATACCGCACCTACCTACCTTGTAGTCCAAGATCTTGCTGTTGATCGGTCAACTGCATGCTTTTCAGGTGCGGTATCTAATCAGACCTCCCCTCATGACCAACGGTTCTGGTATATACTATATAATATGTTGCATACATATTTCTTCCTAGTAATTGTGCTGATGCTTGTGTAAACCCTCAACTGCCCCTGAGGAAGCAGCGTTTGCCGTGAGAAATTCCCTTCATCATATACTTGGGACGTGGTGCCTATTTCTTTAGGTTATTTTTTGAGCTTGTCCTGTTTGCATATTTCACTGTTGTCATTATTTAAAGTAAGCCCTCCATAAAAATGGAAGGTCCACTTTACGGAAACCTCCAAAGTTAAATCAGTTGCCAAGATGATTAAAAATAAATCTGTAGCTAAAAATAATACTTAGCTCTACCCAAACTTCTGACACTTCCAGAAGCCAGGGGTTATGATACCGTTCTCTACCCCTGCTTCCTGGGATAGCTGGGTGGTCAAAATCCCATGAGAATGCATTCCAGTCCATTGCAGTGGTGTACTCTCTTGGGATTTTAGGCACCAAGCTATCCCAGGCAGATGTGAGGCACAGCGATGTCTTATCTACTGCTGGAGTGGACATGTTTGTAGTTCTAAATATAATAAAACCACTATACTACTAGTCCATTGACACTCCCTTCAGTTCTCCAACTAAAAGCATGTACTGGGCTGGAGAAGAGACTACAGTAGCCTGGCATTGCACCCATGATCCACTGATCATGGATGCAATGCTTTGCATGCTCCTGTGAAAAAAATAATAAATGCACATTCTTCTCTTGCAAATACAGGTCCCTCTCAAAAAATTTGCATATTGTGATAAAGTTCATTATTTTCTGTAATGTAACAGACTTCCCACTGAGGTGCCTTGATACAGCACTCTGGGAACAGCCTATTCGTTCAGAAATTTCTTTCAGTGTCTTACCCTCTTGCTTGAGGGTGTCAATGATGGCCTTCTGGACAGCAGTCAGGTCGGCAGTCTTACCCATGATTGCGGTTTTGAGTAATGAACCAGGCTGGGAGTTTTTAAAAGCCTCAGGAATCTTTTGCAGGTGTTTAGAGTTAATTAGTTGATTCAGATGATTAGGTTAATAGCTCGTTTAGAGAACCTTTTCATGATATGCTAATTTTTTGAGATAGGAACTTTGGGTTTTCATGAGCTGTATGCCAAAATCATCAATATTAAAACAATAAAAGGCTTGCACTACTTCAGTTGTGTGTAATGAATCTAAAATATATGAAAGTCTAATGTTTATCAGTACATTACAGAAAATAATGAACTTTATCACAATATGCTAATTTTTTGAGAGGGACCTGTATATGAGCATATTTTTTAAACATGAACTTAGCCTTTTGAGATAACTGCCTAGCCTACACTAATCTGTCCCTATGCATTTTATCAGTAGCAATTTCTATGCTTTCCCCATCACAACTAAAGCACATTATCAATAGGTATCATCTCTCCAATTGCCCATACAAAGCCCCATCGTTTTCTTAGTATTTTGTTGTACACAATAATAGGGGTTTGGGCACATTATCACGGCAATTGTTATTTGTAGGTATGAGCTAAGTGTTAGATCTGAATGTAAGTGGCCATATTTTCGCAGTGATGTCATTACTATCCCTACCTTTCCCTTATATTGCAGATACATCGGGCATTGTGGATGTACACTACATCATTAAACTTTTCAGGAATATATCGGAATCTGCAAGCCCCTTAACAATAAGGGGGCATCCAGATACTGCCCCCCCCCCCGGGGAATGAGTAATACCCCTAATGGTCTGCTATGTATTTTGGGGGACCTTTGGTGTCTGTGTGCCTTTTTCTTTTTAAAGAAGCCATTTCCTTTGTAAAATCAAAAGAGGGTAGAGGGAATGGCGCTGTCTGATATCATAAATTGAATGAGGGTCAATAATGGATATGGATTTTTAGAAATGATGTATGATCATATTTAAAAGAGAAATAAATATTATAGAAAAAGATAAATTATTTAAAATCCCAGATATTCTGACAGAGAAGGGATTAAAAGAACTGCATAAAATGTACTAGTGTATGTATAAAAGGTAAATCATATGTGGAAAAAATATATAAGTGTATAAATGTGTAAAAAATGTGAACATGGGCCCAAAAATAATTTTGCACAAAAATGGCTAAACCCATAAATATATGGACATAAAATTCATAAAAAACATACAGTTATAAATAAAGTGCAAGAAAACCCACTGGGTGGTGAAAAAGGTCAGATGGTATCCTGGTGGCGGGGATGTCTACTCCCAGTATCCACAAGGGACCGGTATTGCAGGTGTCCGGGTGTTAAAAAGAAGGCACAATAGTGTAATATTGCTAATGCTGGGTTTTATTACACTTTAGAAATGGATTACAGGTACTCACATTTAAGAAGAAACAATCGAGCAATGTAAAATGGCGCGTGGAACGCAATGCGGTCCACCGCTCTGAACATGAACCGGAAGTGATGCGACACGCCGTGCGCGTTTCGTAATCATACGTCCTCAGCAGCGTCCTGAGGACGTATGATTACGAAACGCGTACGGACGTATGATTACGAAACGCGTACGGCGTTTCGCATCACTTCCGGTTCCTGTTCAGAGCGGTGGACTGCATTGCGTTCCACGCGCCATTTTACATCGCTCGATTATTTCTTCTTAAATGTGAGTACCTGTAATCCATTTCTAAACTGTAATAATACCCAGCATTAGCAATATTACACTATTGTGCCTTCTTTTTAACACCCGGACACCTGCAATACCGGTCCCTTGTGGACACTGGGAGTAGACATCCCCGCCACCAGGATACCATCTGACCTGAGCTTGCTGCTGTCCAGATACCCCACAGATGTCCCATCCTAGGACCGATAGAGGAGATTAGGATTCACTACTGGAACGCCACTTATACCCACTCTGTACCCCTGTGTGGGGTGGGTACCTCTGGTGAGTGTGCTATTCACCTTAGGGGTCACCGAGCACCTCACTGCCCACCACGGGGTTATCGTTTACCTCTTGCTTATCTAAAGTAACCACGGGGCTATCGTTTATCTCTTGCTGATCTCAAGTGTGACACCTATATTTTTGGGAGAACCCTCATCACTCCAGCACTTGTGCACCATTGGACTTGTTCTTTTTATATAATTTTTTATATTTTTATATCCTTCCATATATATATTTTTAAATACCTTGCCTTTTTTGCCTTATGTCACATATTTGTATTTGTGTATATCCACATTAATTTAATACTACCAGCACCTATCGCACCATATCACTTTATAGTATATACTTTTATATCACATGCACTTGTCACTTTAGTGACCTTTTCATCCCCCAGTGGGTTTTCTTGCACTTTATTTATAACTGTCACGGAACCATGAACCAAACGTACAACAACAGATAAGTGAAAATAAGAAGGCTTTATTGAAAATCAAGCTGTAAAGCAAAAGTCCAAACGGATGGCGAAACCGAGGCAGAGTCCTTGCGAAGCCAGAGGTCAGGAACCAGGAGGGTAGTCAGACGAAGCCGGGATCAGGAACCAGCAGGGTAGTCAGACGAAGCCAGGATCAGGAACCAGCAGGGTAGTCAGACGAAGCCAGAATCAGGAACCAGAAGCAGCAGCAGTCTTAGAAGCATGTGAACACAGGAGGACCAAGCAAGGAACTGAAGCCACAGACCTCCTATATATATGAGCTAGGCATCCAGCTCCTCCCAGTGGGAAGGAGGAGCCGCAGAGTAGGAGGCTACAAGAAACCCAGAAACCAAGATGGCCGCCAGCACATGTCAAACGAAGGAGAACAGCAAGAAGGTAAGACCATGACAGTACCTCCCCCTCAAGGGCCCCTCCTCCACGGAGTAACGGTTTCTGAGGGAAGCGTGCGTGGAAGGCACGGAGCAAGGCAGGAGCATGGACATCTGCGGAGGGAACCCAGGAACGCTCCTCTGGACCATAACCACGCCAATGAACCAAAAACTGCACCCGACCACGGACCAGGCGTGAGTCCAGGATATTGCTCACCTCATACTCCTCACGATTGCCCACTTGGACCGGACGAGGCCGAGGAACCAAGGAAGTGAAACGATTACACACCAGTGGTTTCAACAGGGAGACATGAAACACGTTGGAGATCCGCATGCCAGGAGGAAGCGCAAGGGCATAGGCTACCGGGTTTACCCTGCGAAGCACTCGGAAGGGACCAACAAAGCGAGGCGCCAGCTTGGGAGTGGGCACTCGAAGGTTGAGGTTGCGGGTGGACAACCATACACGGTCTCTGGCCTGGTAGGAAGGAGCAGGCGCTCGTCTGCGATCAGCCTGGAGTCTCTGGCGCTGCGCAGAGACCTCAAGGGACTTCTGGATCTGTACCCAAGAAGCACGTAGGACGGAAAGGTGATCCTCCACAGCCGGAATATCCTGGGAAGAGAATACCTCCGGTACCACGGCAGGTTGGAACCCATAATTGGCCATGAAGGGAGACGTCCCAGAGGAAGAGTTCACCGCCGTGTTCCTGGCAAACTCAGCCCAAGGCAGGAGGTCAACCCAATTGTCTTGGTGATCGGAGACATAGCAACGAAAGAATTGCTCCAAGGCCTGATTGGATCGTTCTGCGGCCCCATTGGACTGAGGGTGGTAGGCCGAGGAGAAGGAGAGATGAATCCCCAACTGGGAGCAAAAGGCGCGCCAGAACCTGGACACAAACTGACTCCCCCGATCCGACACAATCTCCTTGGGCAAACCGTGCAACCGGAAGACCTCCCTGGCAAAAATCGTGGCCAACTCCTGTGCAGAGGGTAACTTCTTGAGAGGAACACAGTGGCACATTTTGGAAAACCGATCCACAATCATGAGAATGACCGTATGGCCTCGGGATGCAGGGAGGTCCACAATGAAATCCATCCCCAGGTGTGACCATGGGCGCTCCCCGGTGGCTATGGGTTGCAGAAGGCCCAACGGAAGGTGCAGAGGGGACTTACTCTGGGCACAAACGGAGCATGCCGCTACATATGCGGCGATGTCGGAACGTAGGGAAGGCCACCAGAACAGACGCGAAACAGCCCAGGACAGCTGATTCTTTCCAGGATGCCCCGCGGTCTTGGAGTTATGGTAGGTTCGCACCAACCGAGTGCGCAACTCCTCAGGCACAAAACATCTGCCGTTGGGTCTCCCAGAGGGAGCACCAGATTGAGCCGCCAAAATCTGCTCACCCAGGGGAGAGGTCAGACTGGTGCGAATGGCGGCCAGGATCTGATTCGGAGGTATGACCGAAGTCGGAATCGACTCCTCCCTGGACAGGTCGGAGTACTGCCGTGATAAGGCATCCGCCCTGATGTTCTTGGAACCGGGTAGGTAGGAGACCACGTAATTAAAACGTGACAAGAACAGAGCCCATCTGGCCTGACGTGGTGTCAATCTCTTGGCCTCAGAAAGGTAGGTCAGATTCTTGTGGTCCGTCAGGATGAGGACCAGAACCACCGAACCCTCGAGCAAGTGCCTCCATTCTTTAAGGGCCTGCACGATGGCCAATAACTCCCTGTCACCAATCTGATAGTTGCACTCCGCGGAAGACAGTTTCCGGGAGTAAAACCCACAAGGAAGCAGAGGACCCTCTGGTGTTCTACGCTGAGACAGAAGGGCGCCTACTCCCATCTCAGACGCGTCCACCTCGAGGACAAAGGGCAACCCAGGGTTGGGATGCGACAGAATCGGAGCCGACACAAAGGCGGACTTTAGAGCCTCAAAAGCTCGGATGGCCTCGAGCGGCCAGACCTGGGAATTACTGCCCTTCCTGGTCAGATCCGTGAGAGGCTTGGCTAGCATGGAAAAGTCCCTGATGAACTTCCGATAATAATTGGCGAAGCCCAAAAAGCGCTGCAGGGAGCGAAGACCACTGGGCTGGGGCCACTGTAAGACAGCCGAAACCTTCTCAGGATCCATGGAGAACCCCTCAGCGGAAATGATGTAACCTAAGAAGGTTACCTGGGATCGGTGAAATTCGCATTTCTCAAGCTTACCGAACAGCTTGTTCTCTCGTAACCGTTGCAACACTCGTCTGACATCCAGAATGTGGGTCTCCATGGATTCAGAATATACCAAGATGTCATCCAAATAGACCACCACACACTGCTGCAACAGGTCACGGAAAACATCGTTGATAAATTCCTGAAAGACTGCGGGCGCATTGCACAACCCAAAGGGCATAACCAAGGATTCATAATGACCGGTCCTGGTGTTAAACGCGGTCTTCCACTCATCGCCCGCCTTGATCCTTACAAGGTTATATGCCGCCCTCAGGTCGAGTTTGGTAAAGACCGTGGCCCCTTTAAGGCGATCGAACAGCTCGGAAATCAAGGGTATCGGGTAAGCGTTCTTGATCGTGATGCGATTGAGACCCCTGTAATCGATGCAAGGCCTCAACTCACCGCCCTTCTTTTTCACAAAGAAAAATCCAGCCCCTGCCGGGGACGAGGATTTGCGAATGTGTCCGCGTGAAAGCGCCTCCTTTACGTACTCCTCCATGGCCTCATTCTCCGCTACCGACAGTGGATAGACCTTGCCACGAGGAGGAACGGCACCAGGTTGTAACTCGATGGCACAATCGTATGGGCGGTGCGGAGGTAGGGCAACCGCGCGCACCTTATCGAATACATCCCGGTACTCCTCGTATTCAGGAGGCAACAGAGAGTCCGAGGAAGTACACAGCAACTTGACAGGCCCATGGATGCAACTAGCCCCACACTGTGGTGACCACGAGAGGATCTCGGCCGATCTCCAATCGAAAGTCGGATTATGCTTCTGGAGCCAGGGGTACCCCAAGACCACCGAGTAGTGTGGAGACGAAATAACCTGGAAGCAGACCGACTCTCTGTGAACGGCACCAATGGCTATCCCCACTGGAAGGGTCTCATGAGTCACGTGTGGCGGCAGAAGGGGTCTGCCGTCTATCGCCTCAAGAGCCAGTGGAGAACCTCGGGCCTGCAGAGGAATGGAATTGGCGGCAGCGAACACACTATCAATGAACAAACCACCAGCACCAGAGTCCACCAACGCCTGGGTCGTCACTGAGCCCCCGACCCAGGAGAGGACAACAGTGATCAGTGGTTTGTCAACACGGGAAACCGGGGACGAGGAGACTCCACCCAAGATCTGCCCCCGACAGGATCTCAGGTGCGAGCGTTTCCCGGACGGTTCGGACATGCCAACCGAAAATGCCCACCGAGACCACAGTACATGCATCGGCCCTCGCGTCTCCGGAGTACCCTCTCCCCCTCGGACAGGCGAGCAAAGCCCAGCTGCATGGGTTCATCTCCAGCCAGGTCATCCCCAGGAGGCGTGGGAGGAGAGGGAGGCACGGGTGGGACAGCAAAGGTAGGCGCCAATCTGTTAGGAGGCCTCCGCAGACTCTCCTTAAAGGAAGGTCTCTCCCTGAGTCTGGTGTCAATCAAAATCAGGAAAGAAATAAGAGACTCGAGCTCCACTGGTAGGTCCTTAGCTGCAACCTCATCCTTCAAGGCATCCGAGAGACCATGAGAGAAAGCAGTGACCAGAGCCTCATTATTCCAGCCCACCTCTGCTGCCAGGGTACGAAACTCAATGGCGTATTCAGCTACGGATCGTGAACCCTGTCTGATGGACATAAGGAGCTTCGCAGCAGAGGCAGCACGAGCCGGCACATGGAATACCCTCCGAAGAGAAGCAACAAAACCGGAAAACTCGGCAACCACCGGATTGTTGTTCTCCCATAAAGGGCTGGCCCAGGCCAAGGCCTTGTCCGAGAGCAGCGAAATTAAGAAGCCCACCTTTGATCTCTCAGTAGGAAAGGCATGTGGCAGCAACTCGAAATAAATGCCCACCTGGTTAAGGAAACCTCGGCACTGAGTTGGCTCTCCCCCAAAGCGCTGTGGAAGGGGGGCAGAACCGGTCATACCCCGAAACACCGCAGGCGCAACAACAGGTGTCGGGGTAGACTCTGGCGCAACAACCGGAGCGGTAATAGGAGCGGGCCCAGGAGCGGGCCCAGGAGCGACAACCGACCCATCGGCAGCGGGAGCGAAATGAGCCGTGCGTTCAAGCAGGGTTTGCAACGCCACGGCGAACCGACCCAACAGGTGATCCTGCTGATCAAGTCTGGCAACCAGCGTGGGTAGCGAGGATGGCCCTGTACCGTCAGAATTCATGGCTTGGTCCTAATGTCACGGAACCATGAACCAAACGTACAACAACAGATAAGTGAAAATAAGAAGGCTTTATTGAAAATCAAGCTGTAAAGCAAAAGTCCAAACGGATGGCGAAACCGAGGCAGAGTCCTTGCGAAGCCAGAGGTCAGGAACCAGGAGGGTAGTCAGACGAAGCCGGGATCAGGAACCAGCAGGGTAGTCAGACGAAGCCAGGATCAGGAACCAGCAGGGTAGTCAGACGAAGCCAGAATCAGGAACCAGAAGCAGCAGCAGTCTTAGAAGCATGTGAACACAGGAGGACCAAGCAAGGAACTGAAGCCACAGACCTCCTATAAATATGAGCTAGGCATCCAGCTCCTCCCAGTGGGAAGGAGGAGCCGCAGAGTAGGAGGCTACAAGAAACCCAGAAACCAAGATGGCCGCCAGCACATGTCAAACGAAGGAGAACAGCAAGAAGGTAAGACCATGACAATAACTGTATGTTTTTTTATGAATTTTATGTCCATATATTTATGGGTTTAGCCATTTTTGTGCAAAATTATTATACGTTCACATTTTTTACACATTTATACACTTATATATTTTTTCCACATATGATTTACCTTTTATACATACACTAGTACATTTTATGCAGTTCTTTTAATCCCTTCTCTGTCAGAATATCTGGGATTTTAAATAATTTATCTTTTTCTATAATATTTATTTCTCTTTTAAATATGGTCATACATCATTTCTAAAAATCCATATCCATTATTGACCCTCATTCAATTTATGATATCAGACAGCGCCATTCCCTCTACCCTCTTTTGATTTTTCTTATAGTCTTCTGACTATAATTAAGGGAGGCTGCAGTCTAACACGTATCTAGATCCGTATAACCCATAAGCGCGGAGTTTACCATTACCCATTTCCTTTGTAAATGTCAGTGCTTTAAAAAAAATCTCTGCTGCTGGCTGAATTAATTATTATTATTATTATTTTTTTTTTTTTTTTTGCATTGGCTCATGTTCCCCAGGGCAGTGTCCACCCCTTCCATAGGGTTTGACAACCCTGTGCCTATTAGGTCATAAAATGGACATCTTTGATTTAAAAGATTCAGTTCCCATTGCCTTCAATGAGGTTTTGGTTTGACATCCGGACCATTTTGCAATCTGCCAAACCCTGCTCAAACAGAACCCACGGTGGTTTAACTCATCCCTAATTATCAATGTGGCTTCTGTGAACTCACCCTTTTATAGTGAATGGGCTGGTGCATTCAAAAGCCTCCTTTTTTACCCTTCTAAGCCAGCTTACTTAACTTCAAATGCTAGTTAGTGCATTATGGCTACAATGGAGAAACTTTGCATTAGTTAAAGGGCCTGTGAACTGTGAACGCCAGTGATTCACTTTTAATCTGTGTGAGCAGCATACCCAAACCTCACCCTCACTAAACACACTAGAGGATTATTTACTGAGATACACCTTATATAACTTAGACCCCTAGTGCCCAACATTTTGTCCTTTGGTGCATGTTTTTCAACTCTTGGACCCCAGCAATCTTTAGTGAGAGTGGATCATTGATTTGTAAAGGGGTATAGCAGTAAAATGTCCACAGTCTCTGATGAGACTCTGTAGCTTATGACAGTCCTGGCTAGCAATACATATACTGAACAATGTAAGTGAACCTTGGGAGATGTCAGGGGCCACAATTGGGGCCCTACATACCTTGAAAGTTGAAAAATCCTGATTTAGGAGAAGTAATTTCTTTGTTTGCCAATGTGTTTGGTTCAAAGTCGGAAGCTACTCTCATAATTGCATTTATAAAAATAATAACCCGATTGCAGGTAACTTAACACTTAAAGTGTTAAGTCTTGTACACACTTGATGAAAATCGGACGAAATATCCTCCGATTTCTCTCTCTCATGCTCAGTGGTCATAACCGTTTTTAGTTGACAGTGCATACTGCTCACGAAATTTCTCGTCCGATTTTTTTTTTTTTTTGAACATTTGTTCCTAGACTTCCGGGTCGTCAGCAACTTCAGATCATGCGGGGTCTTTCATATCTGATTTTTCGCGGACGTACTGCATACACATTAAACGAAAATTGGTCGTCTGGGGACGGACGATAAACATTTTGGTGTTTGTCCTTCCGTTTTTTTTTGTTGAAAATGTCAGCATCGGCTGCTGAAAGTTGTGTACACACTAGCCGAAAATCGTACGATTTTACCTCGGACGGGAATTTTCGGCAGATTTTCTACTAGTGTGTACCCCACTTTAGAGCTTAAGGCACAACTGTACCTTTGGTAAAACTTGACCTTTAGGGCATGCC
Organism: Pelophylax lessonae; assembly: GCF_965119305.1. NCBI lineage: Eukaryota > Metazoa > Chordata > Amphibia > Anura > Ranidae > Pelophylax > Pelophylax lessonae. The sequence goes on from NC_138771.1 coordinate 203,718,900, forward strand.
CCTATGCCCTAAACATGGACCAGCTGGTCCAATATCTTTTTCTGTCCCAGCATGTTTCACTGTGCAACCATTCTTTCTGAAAGTATCCCTGCCAGATCCATTTCACCTTGTGCCTCATTAGATGCTATAGGGAATTCTTAATATTATTATTAAACAGGATTTATATAACGGCAACAGTTTGCACAGCAGGGCATATAGTACAAGTACAATACAATTTAATACAGGAGGAATCAGAGAGCCCTGCTCATTAGAGATTGCAATCTAGGAGAGAGGGTCCAGTGATACAAAAGGTAATAACTGTGGGGGATGATATGATGGGGAAAATAAAAGCACAGTTGTTAGATAGAGGCAGAATAGGCTTCTCTAAAGAAGAGGGTTTTCAGTGATTATCTAAGAGCAAACAGAGTAGGAGATAGTCAGACAGATTGGGGTAGGGAGTTCCATAGGATAGGGAAGACTCAGGAAAAGTCATGGAGGCGGGCATGGAAGGAGGTGACAAGGGAGCTACAGAGCAGGAGGTCTTGGGAGAAACACAGAGAACGAGTAGGTTGGTATTTTGAGACTAGGTTAGTGATGTTGCTGGGTGCTCAGTTGTAGATAGCTTTGTAAGTTGTTGTTAGCATTTTGAATTTATTCGTTGGATGAGTGGAAGCCGGTGGAGGGATCGACAGAGAGGAGTAGCAGACACTGAGCAGTTGGTAAGGTGGATGAGCCTGACAGCAGCATTCATGATGGACTGAAGGGGGAATAACCTATGTAAAGGTAATCCCTTTAGGAGGGAGTTGCAGTAGTCAAGGTGGTAGACGACCAGTGAGTGAACTAGGAGCTTTGTGGTGTCATTGGTAAGAAAGTGGCATATTTTGGAGATTTTGTGGAGGTTGAGATGGCAAGATTTGGACAGTGATTTGATGTGGGGCCGAAAGGATAGTTCAGAGTCCACAAATACACCTAGAACCTTGGCATGTGGGGATGGGCTGATAGTAGTGCTATCAATCTTGGCAGAGAAATGCGGGGAAGAGGCTCATGGGGGAGTTGAGCTCATGATTGTTATTACTAATATTATAATACAGGATTTTTAAAGCACCAACAGTTTAGGCAGCACTTTACAACTTGAGGGTAGACAGTACAAATACAATATGCTTTAATACAGTAGGAATCAGAGGGCCCTGCTCGTTAGAGCCTAAAGTCCAAGAGGGAGGATCGCAAGATACAGGAGGTAATAACTGTGGGGGATGTGCTGATGGAGAAATAAATGTACAGTTGTTAGGTGGGGGCCAGATAGGCTTCTCTGAAGAGATGAGTTTTCAAAGTAGAAGATAGATTGACAGATTAGGGTACAGCATTCCAGAGGATGGGAGAGGCTCGGAAGAAGTCCTGGAGGCGAGCATGAGATGAGGTGACAAGGGAGCTAGAGAGCAGAAGGTCTTGGGAGGAGCGAAGAGGATGATTTGGTCATATGGCCTCCAGCAGTCCTGCAGAGTATGGTGCCATGGTGTGCATGTGTAGAATGAGGAAAGCCCAACAGGGATGCTTTTGGAAGAAAGGTTGTGTGACGCCAGGCAGGGTCACAAAGTATAAATTACTGAGACATGGATAGCAGTAAGTATCAGACCAAGTGGGCTGCACTTAGTGAGGTGGAGGCATTCCTTTTTAGGACAACATGTACAAAAAAAAACAGTTGTCCTTACAATTCGATAAAAACTTGTGAAGTATTTGTATCTGCTGTCTTTTAATTGTGTTTAAACACTACTAAAGTTCCACATTATTTGTTGCCTATTCGTGGCAGCAGTGTGCTCTTATGCTCAAAATATAATGCAATGAATTTTACTAAATAACTGCTAATAATTTAAATGATCAAAACAAGTTATGCTTTCCTTTAATGTGTTTTCCCAGATATCTTGCAGAAAATGCAGTTTCTTCCCCTTATACAGCCTCTTATATATTTTTCTCAGGCAAATCACCCATAAAACCCTGTGGCATTGTACATCATATACTGGGAATTAGAGAAATATACTGCTTTCTATTACTTTCTGGAATTAAAGGGTTATACAGAATCTTAGTACAGTTTTCATAGTAAGTCACTTTTTTTCACCTACTTTCCAGCACTTTCAGTTAGCGAGATGTTTTAAAGCTAGTAACATCCTATGTAATTTCAGCTCATAAAGTCACTGTGTACCATTTTTAAGAAGTGGGCATTTCAGAAAAGCTTCTTATCTAGTGGCTGAAATGCTTTATTATCCAGACACAAGTTGGCCGACTTTCTTATCAGATGCTAGATAACAATCATGCTGAAATAGCTCCTGATAGAATAGATCCAGTGCTCAATAAAAAGAATGTTACATTTCTACTTCTGCTTATTTTATCTTCCTGGGCAGGCTGGGTCTGATAAACAGAATTGTACACATGGTAGGTAATCATCAGCAGCTATCAGCAGAATGAATTTTACACTAAACTTCACCGTGACATATGGATTAGTAAATGGGAAATCATTATTACATATTGGTTTACAACTACATCTCCACGGGGAACAGTTCATTCACAGGTACCAAAATATTTGCACCACATGTACTATATACATCTTATAGACAGCAAAGAGGAAGTGTATTGTAGAAGCTAGAATATAAACGCATACAGATTTAAAATGACAGTATGTAAAGTGTAATAAGTTGGAATAGTAGTGTTATCATGTATTGTTCAAAAATACTTTCTAAATGCGGTAAGCTATAGCAACCAATCAGATTTCATCCTGTAGTGATTTAAAGCCAGCAAACTGAAATCGAATTGGCTTTGCATGTGATGTACTTTTTATTCTCTGAAATCCTAAGAAAAATTGTCAGCTTTGCCTGCTGGGACTAGGAAAGTCCCCCTTTCCCTTGCCTGGCTACACTGATTTCTTTTCCCTGCAAAACAATGCTGCTTCCTTGACTCATAAGAATGTGTCCAAACACTAAAGTAGGCCCTGTTCACACTTTTGGGACTTTGCGACCCCTGTTTACAAGCTCACAGCAACCCCCCCCCCTTTAATTTGAATGGGCTGCTGTGCCTGAGTTTCATGCAGGAAAAAAGGTTCCTGCACCATTTCGGAAATGCAGCGCCAGCGAAACTGCATTGTGCAAAAGCACCATGTGATTTCCCATTAGTTTCTGCAAGAGCGCTGTGTTTTTAGATGCATAGGGGTGCCATAAAGAATGAATTCTAGCCTGGAATGTTTTTAAAGAGCAGGTCATTTTGGCTGCAGGTGGTTGAGTGTTCTTGGAACAGGTGCGATCCCTGCACCCACAACCATTCTAGGTATTAACTTAGGCAAAAAGATCTCTTGGGATATGCAGTTCTGGGTGGCGTGCCATGTCAAAAGGAACTAAAAGTATCCTGGATTTTGTAATATGAAAGCCTATCATTTTTTATATACTTTCCTGTGAGCTCACCAAAACATGAGGTGATGAGAGGTCTCATCAGAGACAGCAATAGAAAAACCATATAGTGGTTCCAATCCTCCCCACTGTATCTGAAACTAAAATGTTGTCACATACCTGGCATCTGTTTCCCTTTAATATTTCATGCCTAGTGTATTTCACCCCAGCCAGTGTTGGTACGTCCGTCTAAACTGACTCTATACTTCAGCTCCAGATACCACCTTAGTCCCCTTAAATGATCAGAGGTTTTCTGTCCAATCCTAGGCTTCTACCTTTGGCAGTGAGTAGTTCTGAATGTTACAGACCACGATCACAAAATAAGGTGTGAGGACTGTTCTATGCAGCATTCTCCTGTACGCTCAAGGCAGGTTTGACGACTCTCAGGGGGTGTTACCTTGATGTTGGAGTTGAACTTCTCAGTCAGTCAGAGAAAAAGCATCAAAGAATCAAATGCTTGTGATAAGCTGACTTGAAATAGAAAAGCACCCACCAACCAGTGCTCCCCACAGGTGAGTATAAAACACTCTTACCAAATTCATATAACCATCATATTAAAAATGGTAAAGATGCTCTTAAAGAGTTAAATATTGCTGGGCTCATGTTCTCCAACATACACCTGTCCTGGGAGATGCTCACATGACACCATGAGAAAGAGAGATGAAGAAGAAGAAGACAGCTCACATAGGGTAATACCCTTTAAACCATATATTTTATTAAAATGTAAAATGCGCACTGAAATGTAACCAGTTAAAACTATTACATTATATGCCTCCAGTCAGTGAAGGTGATCTATCCAGTCTGAATTCCAGCAATGTAATGCGTGGTGATGTCACATCTGTTAGCCCCGCCCACGCATTTTGTTGTAGTATACGTCATCAGGAAGGATCATGAAAATGCATCTTGGATTCAGAAGAGGTGTAAGGAAGGGTAAGGTGGCTCTGTATGCTGATGATGCTCTGTTGTTTTTAGGCAACACACACCAGTCCTTAGTTGCCTTGATGCGTCTTATCCAATAATTCAGATCCTTTTTAAGTTTCCTCTTCCAGGTGAAGCTTTTCAAATTGAAGTAGTACATACTTTAAAATATCTTTTAAATATCTTGGGGTGATAGTATCTAAGAACGTGACAGATTATATACCTCTTAACTTCAAGCCATTAATAGATCGATTTAAGGATAAATGCTTAAGTTGCTGTAGATTGCTGCTTACAGTTGTTGGAAGTGCAAACCTAATTAAAATTATTTGGGCCCCTCAATTGATATACATTCTTCATAGTTCTCCGGTATGGGTTACATTTAGTTGGTTTAGATAAATTGATTCCCTGTTTCGGGAGTTGATATGGAGGAAGAAACATCCCACGTCAAAGATTTTTTCAGTAATTCCAGTTAGGACATTCCACCCAGTCTCAAACTTGTGCACATAAATTATAATATAGCTGGTCCACTATTGTGGCGATATTTCAGAGTGGTTATACTAAGAAAGGTCTTATTTCCAAATTTTATTTCACCCTCCACACTAAGCTTCAAGCATTGGTGGTTGTTCAAGCTAAAGAAGAGTGCTCCAAACATTTGGACCCTGTAAGAAATCACCAGTGGAAGATGGTGTTGTTTGCACTATCACAGGTTAGCTTATCCCTCACACACACAAACCCACACAGTTATTTTTTCGGCATCAGACATACCACACTCCAGAAAACTGTTCACTTGGGATCATAGAGAGAATCCCTTTTGTCCTAAATGTAACCGTGGCCCTGCCACTTTGATCCACGAGATGTGGAGAATGATGCCCAAAACTTCACAGATACTGGAAAGAGGTCCTAAATATTATACTATCTGTTATTCAGGTTACCTAAACAGAAGATCCAGGCATGTGATTTTTGAACATGTTGGATGAAGCTACTTTACCAGAAGGTATATTTGTCCTAATCATTCGAGTGTTATTTGAAGCCCGCAAATTAATTGCCCAAAAATGGTTATCCCCTATTCCTTCACCATGGAGGAACTGTAAACACAAATAAATCATACTATCATACAGTATATCTAAAGAAAAGCTAATCTACCAACACAGAAACTGCCCAAACAAATTTGAAAACATTTGGAATAGGTGGCTTGTTACCCCGGGTTTAGCTCTGACTTCATTCATTTTGAATAGATTATTGTCTTAAAAGAGGGGTGGACTGGGTGGTGTGTCCTATTTTGGAGGGTACATAGGTATTGCTTATGGCTGTATGAAATAAATGTGCGATTTAAAGGGCAAGACACTGAGTGTGTGTTTTTGTTTTGTTTTGGTGTTTAGTATATTTATATTGGACATTTTCTTTGTTTTTGTATAAGGCCCCTTTCAGATCCGCCTGTCCGTTTTTTTGGCGGATCTGAACGGATGCCCCATGCATCTCTATGGGGCATGGGGCATCCGTCAAATCTGGACGGATGGAAACCCTATTTTCCATCTGTCTAGCGGATTGGATTGGATGGGATCAGATAAGAACGGACAGATGGTCCGTTCCCATCCGATTCCCCCATAGAGAACAGCGGGCCCTGACAGCTCTGTCTCCGCACACAGCGCGGAGACAGAGCTGCCATCCACCTGCTCAGCAGGGGATCGGCAGGTCGATCCCCCGCTGAGAAAAACGGAGTCCGCCAACGGACTCCCCTGTGTGAAAAGGGGCCTAAGAGTAATTTAAGAAGGTATTTGGATAATTAATTTGTAGAAGGCACATAATTATATTGACATTTAATTGTAACTTAGAGATTGGATTGAATGATTGTTGGTATTGTAAAAGGAATGTCTAAAAATTATTAAAAATTATGGGGGAAAAATAAATCATCAAAGTACTCTGTTTGAGTACTCCGCTTAAAGGAGTTGTAAAGTCAGGAAGGTTTTTTTTTTTATCTTAATGCATTCTAATACGTACCTGTGTCCCCATGTATATACATGTATACTCTTAGTATATTGTTCTCATTGATTAAATCATTAAAGTTTTTGTGTCTTTTTGACAAACCATGTTCATTGGCTGTGCGGGATTGGTGTTGCAGTTTGAGGTGTGCATACACACCCAGAGGTTTGTTGGTCGGGAAAAATGTGGAGCGATAGTTACATTGTTAATTAAATGGATGTATTATATATAACAATTTTTTTATCCACTTTTGTTTATGTTAGCATACATTGTTTCCCCATATATTAACATCCCTCTGTAGGTTAGAAACATAATGTTTTTGTGGAACTTTTTAAGGTATCTTAATGTGTCAATGTTCTTCTAATATTTCATGTGTACTCTAGTAGTCCAGTTCATCTGATTTAGCTGTTTTGGCTAATAGGGGACTGCCCTCTAGAGTCGATCACCTGATGATTTAATGATGCCTTATTCTGAAATGGGCAGGTGTGTCTAGTCAGATTAGTAAATGGTTTCAAGTGTTTTACATTTGTCTATTTATATATACCTTCATGTATGTCTGATATTTTAGCTATGATTAAGCACTAGTTGAGGTGCAAAACGCGTTAGCTGTACCCTGTTGTTTTACCCCCCATTTGCTGTATGATTCATCATTTTATCACTTAGAATAAAGGTGTTTGCATTGGAGGATGTCTTTCAGCTAGGAATTGTGGGTGGCTCTAAATGACTTATTACAGCTTCTAATGCACAATGTGAGAAGCTCATAATATGCAGTAAAATCAGAGTAAGCAATTTCAGCACAGGTGAGGAACCTTATCAACTGTTTTTGAATTGTAACATTTCTGTGCTATATTCTGAAACTCAAATTTTGATATAAGGAATAAACCACTGAATATCACTTTAAATAACGTATTACCTTCCTGTATCTTTAAGCAATTTTTTTTTTTTAAAGGGAATCTAAGGGACATTATTATAAAGCAGACTTTCACCAAACATTCTTTGCTTGTGATTTACCAACTGCCATTTACAATACATGAACCTTGAAGATTCACCTGCAGTGAATGTTTGGTGAATGTCTGATTCACTGCTTCATAAATACACCCCTTAGAATTAGAAATAAAAAATGTCTTTGACTCTTATGCAAGTATCCTCTAACCTAAGGCCGGCCATTGACAGTTCAGATCGCGGTCGGTTGAGCAGGAACCAGGTGAGATTCAAACCATGTATGGGCAGGGTGAATGTACCAAGTTGATCGATCGATCAACCAGCCTTTTGGATTTTAAATGGGATTATCGCTAGCGGCTAGTATAAATGCTAGCAATAATAACTTGTCTTCTCCCGGAGGGGGGCAGCATCCCTGCACCCCCCCCCCCCTGGGAGAATTCAATAGCTCAGTGGGAGGAACACCTTGTCAACAATGAATGTGTTAATGGGGGAATCGGGCAAATTTCATTGCTGAAACTCTGTGTATGGGCTGCTTAATGCTAAATACCCCTAAATTGTTGAAAAAAATTGTTAGCATAAATATATTCTTGGTTACTAAATGAAAATTATTTTATGATTACAGAGATAAAAAATAGTGTTCATAGTTACTAAAATGTATCCCACACCGTGCTCATCAATCTCAGTCCATATTATGGGGTTGATTTACTAAAGGTAAATAGACTGTGCACTCTGCAAGTGCAGTTGCTCCAGAGCTTAGTAAATGAGCCGAAAGTCTTCTTTTTTTTAAATTTTATTTATTTATTCAAAAGAAACACTGAAGATATTCCATTACATCATTTCAAGTTCAGTCCACATTGTAAAACATTTAACAAATGGTTATTTCTAACATCATCTATTATATCAAATTTGATCAAGATTATAGGACTTAATTATTTCAGTTAACTAAAGTCATCGGAACTCTCCCTTGTCCCTAATATTTTCTAATTTAAAAAAAAAAAAAAGAGGAAAAGGAGAAAAAAAAAAGAGAAAGGAAAAAGAGTATACAAAGTACAAAGCAAAAAGAAGAAAAAAAAAGGGGGAAGGAAGTAAAAATAGAGTCTCTCCCTCTCCCCCCCCCCCCCCCCCCACAACTGGCGTCACATTAACATGTTAGCCATTTATCACTTATCTCACTAAATCCAACTTCCTCATGATGGTGCCCACAGCTCCTTTTTTCAGTCTTCTGACTTCCATTATCCAATCATGTCCAAGCAAAAAAATTCAGTTTTATTTATTTCCCTTGCACATGGTTGGGTACTCTTTGCAAAGTAAAGCTTTACCTCATTTACTAATCTCTGGAACAACTGTACTTGCAGAGTGCAACAGTCTGTTTGCCTTTAGTAAATGAACCCCCAAATGTCTTCATGAGAAACAAACTTGTTAATATTTTACAAAAAAAAACTTAAAGGAAGTCCCAATATAGATTTAAAATTGTAAAAAATGAAGATCAATATGCATCAAGTGTTAGCCAAGTGTTTCTGCTTGTCAAATTGCATTTTTACATAAATTCCCTGCCATAAAATCACCAAGTCATGCACTTGTGTAGCTATGCTGTAATCAAGGATATTAATCATATTTTCTTTGCTTGAAATAGTCTATCAAGTTCCCACAGAGCTTAAGATTTATCTCCACTGACAAATGCATCTGGACCACATGTACTACTCAATAGACTTCGAAATTTAATGTTTAATATATAATCCCCGTCAAGGTAATGAGTACCAAGTTACAGCTGCAAAGATAATTTAGTCACAAGTGCAATAGATTTGTTGGTACGTAAGCTTTATTACATTTTGTAAAAACAAAATACTGAAAATCAGACCAGGTTTAACAAAGTGTTAAAGAGGTTCAACAATAATTTGTGGTAAACATCACATAAAGGAAATGTATTTAGATGTGTGAGCATCTGATTTCTATTCTCTGACAAGACAAATAACAAAGCTGAATGAACAGCAATGCATATCAAGCATCAATGGTTTTTAATTGTTCTGACTGATGAATGTTCATAATTCATTTGGTACTACAGAATAATAGAAAAATAAATAGATAGATAGATAGATAGATAGATAGATAGATAGATAGATAGATAGATAGATAGATAGATAGATAGATAGATAGATAGATAGATAGATAGATAGATAGATAGATAGATAGATAGATAGATAGATAGATAGATAGATAGATAGATAGATAGATAGATAGATCGATCAGGCCATTGCAAAAACCTCTCTTTCCCTTGAAAATTATCACTTTTATATGTTGTTACCTTACTATTGTCATCTCCAAAACATTAACGTTATCTGTTTCCTTGACTACTGAAACACCCTATTAAATCTGAACTCTAGCTTAACAATTCTTATACACACTGAACAGAAATAGAAAGATAATATGGAAAGGTAAATATTTCAAAGTATAGTTTAGTGGATTAACCACTTCTGGACCGGAAGATTTTCCCCCAAGATTTTCCCCCAAGATTTTCCCCCATAATGACAGGGCCTTATTTTGCGATTCGGCACTGCGTTACTTTAACGGACTATTGTGCAGTCGTGCAATGCTGTACCCAAATAAAATTGATGTCCTTTTTTTTCCCACAAATAAAGCTTTCTTTTGGTGGTATTTGATCACCTCTGCCATTTTTATTTTTGCGCTATAAACAAAAAAAGAACGATACTTCTGAAAGAAAAAAAACAATATTCAGAAAAAAAAATTAAAATCAAAATTTTTTTAACACTTTAGGCCAATTTGTTTTCTGCTACATATTTTTGGTAAAAAAATCGCAATAAGAGTATTTTGATTGGTTTGCGCAAAAGTTATTGCGTCTACTAACTACGAGAAAGATATATGTAATTTTTATTGTTTTTTTTTTTACTAGTAATGGCAGCGACATTGCGGCGGACAGATCGGACCCCTAACTGACATTTTTGACACTTTTGGGGCGACTAGTGACATTACTACATTAATCAATGCTAACAATATGCACTGTTGCTGTAATAATGACAGGGAAGGGGTTAACACTGTGGGTAATCAAGGGGTTAAATGTGTACCTAGGGGCGTGTTTCTAACTGTATGGGGGTTGGGCTTGTGAAATGATCACAGAGACCTGTGATCCTATATAGAAGGATCATAGTCGCTCTGTGATCATTCCAGAGAGAAGAACTGTCAGCTGTGTTTACAAAAGCTGACCGTTTTTCTCTCTCAGTGGGGAGCGATCGTGGGTGCCTGGCGGCAATCAGAGCTGCCTGCCCCATGCATCGGAGTCCCCGCAGCCGGGGCCCCCTAGCTGCAGGCGCGCAACCGACGTAGCCCTACATCGTTTCGCGCAGGAGGGCCAGCCTGCAGCAGTAAATATGCGGTGGGCGGTCCAGAAGCGGTTAAATACTATCTCATGGTGCAGTATAGGGGCTTCAAAATAAAAAAAGTGCCAATCTATGGAAGTATATTACAAGCATGCAAAAAACTACAAATAATAATGCCAGTGTGTATGGGTGCTTCCTTGTGGGAGTTGGGTGGGATCTGCAACAATACTGTCCATATAAAAGGTAATTGCCCAGATACATTTTGCTACACAGTGGGGAGAGATTCTCATTGATGGTGCACCTTGAATACACAGCACTAAATTGCTTTACAAGTGGCCAAATTGGAGAATGGTGCAAAAGACTGAAAACTGGCATAAAGGTAGCAAGGCACAACCTGGTTTGCCAAATGAAAGCAGTTCCAGAACTAGGTTATTGGCTTTCTTAACCACTCTTAACCATTCTTAACCACTTCTGCGCATAGGAGAAGATTTACTAAAAGTGGAGAGTGCAAATTCTGGTGCAGCTCTGCATAGAAACCAATCAGCTTCCATGTTTTTTTTTTGTCAAAGCTTAATTGAACAAGCTTAAATTAGAAACTGACTGCTTACCGTGCACAGCTGCATCAAACTCTGCACACTCCAGTTTTAGTAAGTCTCCCATATAGACTTTGACAAAAGTGAATGTCAACCACACTCCAAACTATTTCCCCCTCTTCTGATGATCTTGCCTCAGACGAGAACCCACCTCACTGCTTCTCTGACCTTCTGTGTGATTTCATAACACCAAACCTATTAATAGGTTCAACCTTTTTATTGGTTGTACACAAGTACATCAGTAAGGTTAACATTAAATGGCACATTATGTCTAACCCCATCAGGGACCACAGACTGGTGGCCGATGGTGTGAGACATTCTGGCCTTTCGAACGCCTCACTTTTTAATCCCCCTGGTTTTATGGCCCCTTCAATTAGGGTCTTCAGGGATTTGGTGATTAGAGATGTGGAAACCCTTCAAATTAGACGGGACCGTTATGAGTTTTGATTTAATGAAGGTTTGAAATCCCTGAAAAAGAAAGATGATATAGTCGTTCGACCGGCAGATAGGGGGGGGGGGATAGTGGTCCTTGATAAGGCTGCATACGTCACTGAAATGAATAGGTTGCTTTCAGATAATGACACGTACAGCCTGTTAGCAGGAAACCCCACCTCCAGTTATAAGAAATAATTATCTCAGCTGGGCAATCAGGGATACCAGGAGCACATTCTAAATAAAAAAGAAAAGTCATTCCTGGTTCCAGTGGCTCCATGGGTGCCCGTCATATATTATCTCCCAAAGGTACACAAGGACCTCCTCCATCCACCAGGGCGTCCGATCATCAGCGGTATCGACTCTGTCACTAGCAGAGTTGGGAGATATATTGACGGGTACCTTCAGCCACTGGTTATTAACACTCCCTTAGGGATTCCACCCAGGTTCTTAATCTGTTTGATGAAGTTGAGTGGAAGGAGGGATATCTTCTAGCCCAGCGGATGTCAGCTCACTTTATACAATCATCTCTCATGACCATGGACATCACGCTGTGGACACCAATTTGGAAAGGGATGTTTCCCTCCTGTGCAACGCCAATTCATCTTGTCCTTGTTACTATTTGCCATGCAACATAATTACTTCTGGTTTGGCGGCTCCTACTATTTGCAAAATAGAGGAGTCCCCATGGGTGCCAGGTTCGCACCAAGCATGGCAAATTTGTTCATGGCTGCTTCCTAAATAATGGCTGATTGGTTGCCTCTGTTTGCCATGGCCCTTTATCAAATCATTTGTGTAGTTGTCACTATTGGTGATCTGCGTTTTTGTATTTATATGTGTATGTTAATGAAACATGATATATTATTGAAGAATCTTTATGGTGGTTATTAATCATGATTGATTCTTTATGGGGGCTGGCTATGTTCTAGGTTCTATCCTATTTTTAATTACATATATTTATGATTATTTAATTTTTTGTTTTAATATCTTGCCATGTGTTATATTGTAATTTGTTTTATTTAGCTTTGGTCTACCTCTAGACTTTTTGTTTGGTGGTAATTTTGTTCTTGTTGGGCTATTAGCTAGTACTGGCATCTCTCTAGCAAGCCGTTTGAGTGTTTGGCTCCTGTTCAGGCTTTTTCACTCTTGCCCGATTCATGGCTGCGTTTGGAGACTTCCGGTTTTTAGCTATGGCCACGTGGAACGCATACACGGGTCACTTCCGCATCTGTTATTTCTGGTTTGATAATATTTATATGTGTAGTTGCGTCCTTCTTGTCACGCCTCTGAAGATGTCATTTTTTGTGACGATACGCGTAAGGCGGAAGTAGACACCGGACGCCTAAGCACGCTATATGCCGCGGCTTTTGAATCTTATATGCTGTTTGTTTCCTGTTTTTATGTAAGTGCAACTTTTATTTATGATTAAATATTGAAGTCCTCTACAATCTGCACTATCGCTTGTCCATTTTATTCTGGGGTAATTGGTGACTGAGAAAACGGAGGATGTACAGTGTCACTGATTTGCAGCCTGAGGCATTATAGGATACTCTATGACTGGCTCAGGAGGATTTACCCTGCGGTTTGGATGATCCTGTGTTACCTGATTCTGTTTGCCTGTTTTGACCTCTCTTTATGAGGGTCAATTATATCTGGTAAGAGTTCCCTTTTGGCTGTCACATTTGGGTGCTTATCCATCTTCTGCTGTGTCACCGGTGATTGGGACTCTATCTCAAGTGATCATTTACCTCCTTCTGGTTAAGAATTTTTGGACTGCAAGTTCATTGCCTGTTGGGACTTTTTTATATTACATATATTTTTAACAATTGGCGCTGCTTATATCATATTTTATGCATTGATAGGGTTTGTATATCACCTGGCTTGCCTTTTTTGTCATATTCATTTATTTTATTCATATTGTTTATTATCTTTATACCTAAGTGCAGATATCACTCCCCTTTTTACTGTATTTCATAACACGAGGCTGTCCAAGTTATAAAGAAATTATCAGAATTCCCCAAAAAAAACTAGGGCATATGCAAAGGATTAAATATTGCAAAGCTAGAGGTATATTCATTACAAGGATGCTTTAACCTGTTCTCCTGCTCTTTTCCCTAAAATTATATTGACTTTTACATTTATACAGAATACAATTAGACTTGAAGACTAGGTTCACCTTTAACAAAATAATAGATGCGCATGTTTTTGCAGGAAAAAAATGTGCATTATCAGGCGCCTGTAGACACTTCCTCTAGCATTCTGCTTGTACCTCTGTACGGACTTTCAGTTAGAAGACTTGAGGAAGTATCAATGGACTATGAATTTATTGATTACGGCACTTGTAGCATGTTAAGAGGTACAAATCCATCTGTTGTGGTGGTGGATGAGACTTGCAGTTTATTCATTCACAGATCTCTGTGAATAAATGACACAGCTGTGCAGGTGAAGGCGTGAAGCCCTAGGAAAGCCATGCTGAATTTAAATGTGACAGTGGCTACGTGGGGGAGGATCCCCTGCATGCTGCCATGGGGGGCTTAGGAGGTGAGGGGGGTGCTTAAGAACTTGCTACATCCTAAATACAGTTGTAAACATGTATTTAAAGTCTGTATATAGTAAAAAAAATGTTTGATTTTGTAAAGAGTAAGGAAAGGCTAAAACCCTTGCTTTTTTGACTGTTTGTGTTCTGTTAGGAGATTTGCATTCACTTTCTGTCCTCAAGACCCAATCAGACGTCAGAGGAAATCTTTCCAAAGTGAGGAAAATCCAGACAGGAAGATTTTCCTTTTATTCATGATCTAGTGACAACCCTCAGTTTCAGTCCCAATGACAATGGTCATTAGGACAGAAGGGGGGGGGGGGTCAAGCTCCCTAAGGAGGACAAATACTAACAAAAGAAAACTTGACAGGGGCTCTAAGTTCTCCCTATTCTATCCAAAATAAAAAAAATACTTTTGACTTTAGCTACACTTTAAAGTAAATTCATCATAAGAGTAAAATACGTGGACTGCTGTTGTTGACTGTTATCCTGACCTACTGAGTCGCTTAGTTAAATAGTATACAGTTTAGAAAAGTCACAAATCCATAACTGAGTACTTGTTCTGGGTCAGAGACTCAAAGTATTGAAGCAAAATAACCTAACCGACGCCATCTGCCTTATACAATAAACATTAATTAATCTTCACATTCACAAAGCATCTTATTTAGAATGATTGCTTTATGACAAGGGCTTAACATCGGAAAATTTTATTTTTCAATTTAGGTGTTTTAGTTTTATAAAGCCAGTTCAAAAATTAAATAATTGTGCCAATAGGAATTTAGTAAAAGTAAAGTATAAGAAATGACTGTGTGCAGTGTTAAACCCCTTAATTAGGAATGAGCTTAAGGCTTGGTACAAACACAGGTATGAGCAACACTTTGGCTGATCAGGCTTTTGCCCAAATGCCAGACTTTGAGCTTGATCAGTGGGAGCTGAATGTTATATACGGTAGTAGTATTTCTACTGCTACTATATGTGACAGCTTTCTTCCTGTCAATGGTTACTATTGCTAAAATGCAGCCTGTGCCAGCATCCAGTGACAACACCCATAACTATTCAGTTACTGGCTGAGAATTCCTGGCCATACAAAAGAAAAGGATAGCATGACATCACTGACCAAGTGTGGCCACATGACCATATTTTAGCAGTTATATTGACCAAAGATAGCCATGGCGATATATGGTCAATGATGTCACCAATTAGATGCTGCCCTTTTGTTATTTTTTCCCTGTGGAGATGTCGTGTAAAGGGAGATGATGGTATTGAATGTGTCTGTTGGTCTTTAGGATTTTTTTCGTTCTGTTGGTGTGGGGTTCATTCATCGTGATTGATATGGATTAGTATCGTTGGTAGAAGTGATTGATGATGAATGTACATTGTAGGACTTCTTTTTTTTTTTTTAATTAAGGACCTGTCAAAAATTGTTAAAGTGTATTTTTTTTTACAGTTTACTTTTTTTGTGTGAATTAGTGGAGGTACTATGTATGCATCATTTTATTTTTAAAGGGGCGTCCAGAATCTGATAATTCCCCTGCCTGCAGATTCCTACTTACATTGGGCCAGAGCTGTAGGAAACAGGTCTTTGTCCTTATTCTGTCCAACATGTCAAGATGCTCTGCCAGAGGTGTACCTCCCTATGTTAAGAGTAAATGGCCCAGTATGGTTTAAGACAAAATCACACACTCTTATCCCCAACCTTTCCTGATCTGCAAGGCTGCATAATTGGATAAAGGTCTGCTACAGATTTTTGATAGATTTTTGGGGAGACGTCACACTTTTTTCTTGTTTTTTGCATGGGTTTTCCCCATATAGTTTTTATTTTTTGGCTGTTATTGTGTGGGGTCCTTCTTGTCATCCATATAAGACCTTCATAAAGGGTAAGGCCCTGGTATGTATTTTAGGGGGAACCACAAGCTATTTTTTTTGTCTGTCTGATGGGGAATTGTAGAAAGGCTTTGAATAAAAACACTATTAAAAACCATTATCCCCTTCCCCTAATCTCTAAAATGTTGTAAAGACTCCATTCTGCCAAAGTCTTTACAAAACCTTGTCCTCATTTGTCAGGAAGCTGAAAACCGCCTTTAGAACCAAATATGGGCATTTCAAGTCCTTCAAGCCTATTGATCATTGCAAAGCTCCTGCAACTTTTTAACATTTCATTCTTGATGTTTTTTGAGATCTGTTGGACCAGTTTATAATTGATTATCTGGATGATGATGTAATCTTTTCCTATGAACCTGGAGGAGCATCGCAAGCATGTTTGCATGGTCGAAAGATTAAGAAAGAATTAACTTCTGAGAAATGTGAACAAACTCAGATCCAGTTCTTGGTATATATTTTTTCTCCAGAAGGAGTAAGTATGGATCCCGTGAAGATCAAAGCAGTAGTAGGTTGGCCTGCCCCTAGAAACATTAAAGAAATAAAACAATTTGCTGGATTTGCCAACTTCTATAGTAAATTCATAGGAAGCTTCCCTAAAGTGATAGCACCAATTACACAGCTGACACACAAAGGGATGCCAATTGTGTGGTCATCTAAGGCACAGACTACCTTTAGTAAATAAATACACTTTTCACTTCTTAACCTCCCTGGCGGTATTCCCGAGTGTGGCTCGGGGAGGGATTTCACTGCCATAAGTGGTAACCCCGAGTCACATTCGGGGTACCGCCAGGGAGCATCGCTGGATCCTTGTAGAGGGTTACTTACCTTTTCGATGGGATCGCTTCAGCATACAGCGGCCGGATCTTCCGCCCGATGCTTGTAAGCCCCGGCTTCCGTCTCCTGTGACATGAAATTTGAAAAGTAAAAAACACAAACACACTGATTTCATTACAAAATAAAAAAAATTAATATTAGTTTGCCCCCCAGTGCCCTTTCCTGCAGTTTTACTGTACTTTATATATATATATATATATATATATATATATATATATACAGCATATACACATATATATATATATATATATATATATCTATATATATATATATATATATATATATATATATATATATATATATATATATATATGTATGTACATATATATATATATACACACACATCTATCTATCTATCTATCTATCTATCTATCTATCTATCTATCTATCTATCTATCTATATGTATACATATATATACAAGTATACGTATATATATATATATATATATATATATATATACACACATATATATATATATATATATATATATATATATATATATATATATATATATATATATATATATATATACTTTAACTGATTTATAGTTATTTATTATATTATAATTTTTGATTTTGTGTTTAAAACTTCATCACACCCGAGATGTTATAAAGAAGAAACGCACAGTAAAAAAAAATCATATGTAAATAGTTGGTTTGGGCTGCTCGTCCTTAAGAATTACTAGCAAAATAATTGTACCGCTTTCAGCACCTAAAATCGGAACGAATCATACCGCCAGGGAGGTTAACCAATATTGGTACACCCAATCCTGAACTACCTTTTATCATGGAAGTGGATACTTCAGACTCTGCCGTGGGAGCTACCCTTTCCTAGTGAAGAAGAGAAAAGATGCAGCTTATTCTTTGTGCTTATTTCTCTCGTGTTATGTCTTTAACAGAAGGACTAATGATATTGGGAGAAAAGAGTTGCTGGCAATTAAGAAAGCTTTTTCGGAATAGAAGCATCTACAGGAGGGGGCTAATCATCCTATGACTGTTCTTACTGGCCAGAACAATTTGGAATTGATTTGTTCTACCAAGAGATTGTCATCTAGACAAGCACATTGATCTCTATTATCTTTCAATTTAAATTTTATTATCTGGTATCAACCAGGGTCAAGGAATAGTAAAGCCAATGCCTTATTGAGGATGTTGTCTAAGCTGCTTCAGGAAGGCAACCCTGAATGCACTATCCTTCCTCAAAAGAGCTTTCTTGGGGGCACAAGTTCCAAGGCATGAGAATGACAAACTTTTCAATCATCCTCCTAAGGACATTAACCTCGAGTACAAGAACAGCCTTTGGACTCAAGCACATCATCTCTATATACTTGAATAGGTTTAAATAGAATCCCAAAAGTTGGTGCATAACTCTAAACTTGCTGAGCATTTTGGGGTTTTAAGATGGAAGAACTTTACTCTGATCCCAACCTACTTAGATGGTCTGTAATCAGAAAGAGCTGACTTTAGAAACATTGGAAGTTTCTTAATGAGTATGGTGCCACTGGTCACAGCTATCTTTCATTTTCTCTGAGCAGCAAGCAGCATTTGTTTAAAGTGTCTGTAAAGTTTAATGTTTTTTTTTTTTTTACCTTAATGCATTCTCTGCATAAAGGTTAAAAACCTTTCCATATTAGCTCCCCCTCGAACTATCTAGCTGAGTTCAATCCCATTCCAGCAATGTGCCTATCTACTACAGTGCTGCTCTTCTCTCGCCTCTCCCGAAGGAGGCTCGGCAGCTGCTGGAGCCATTGGCTACTGCTGCTGTCCATTCAATTGTTTGAGGAGGGAGCAGAGGAAACAAAGGGAGTGGAGGGAGTGGAGGGAGCGGAGGGCAGGGCTGTGTCGCACTGTCAATTCTTAGTCTTGTCCTAAGCTTTAATATACTTCCTTCTGTTGCCATATGGAGTTTAGGCGTAATTTCCCTTACCGTGTTGTGAGGATGAGGAGTTATGCATAAATCTCCTATAATAATTGTAAATAGATGGATGTAAATATTTATTTTTCAAGATATTGAGTATTGATTTCAAATGGATAAGTATGTTTGAAATGCATGCCTGGGAAACCTAGGAGGGGTCTGCTATTTACACTGATAAACAAACGGTAGTACAGCCCGTAATTATGTTCCTTTTCCCCAGACATTACGGGGCCAGAAAATATCTGATAATCTTCCATGACAGGTCATTCCTTTATATAGCCCTCTACTTCAAAGACTGTGTCTTTAGATATGAATGAAGTTGGTTGGCTGTCCAAGGATGGACAATTTGGCCCAGGAGATGACCTAACATGATTAATCCCCACCCAGAGAGGAGGGCTATCGAGAGGCTGAGTTATGCTAAATATAGGGTACACCAATCAGAATGGCTCTGAGCAAGGCGAGATGGGTCTATATTAATATAGCTGAGGAGAGAAATCACTCTCGGGCAAGCAGACTAGGATGAAGATACTGGGGATGGTAAATATAGACTATACCTCTCACACTTAGAATGTATACATGCTTTTTCTCTTTAGTGTTTGAATACACACTGCAGGCACCATGCCTGAAGTGAAAAGGTAACTTAACTCCATGCTCAATACGTACATGGTAATGTAAATAGGGCTATTGTGGGTAATTTGTTAAAAACCTTGAAAGCCAGGAGATCTGTACTAACAATGTGTTGTAAATGCTGTTTAGTGTGTAATTTGTATATATATATATATATATATATATAGATTATGTAACCCATTCAATAAATGTGTATTGCTGATTGAACTACCTCTTTTGTGTAAAGAGCTCTCTGCATCTAGATGTGTATAGGTGCATGCTACGAAAATAATTGGGGTGTATGCACAGGTACCCAGAACAAGGCAACACTTCTATTAGTGTTACCTGTAGAAAATAGCTCTAAAGCAGAAGAGGAAAAAGATCCTGTACTGCACATCAGAAAGTTGCCAAACAGATCAAACAATGCCAGTGCATCGCATGTGTCTACTAAATGCTACCTTATTAGATCACACAATGGATTAAAAACAGTATAAAAATTGTACACATGGATATTTCCTTTCATACTGTAGCTATTTGGAGTCATTATAATTTTACCATGTGTACAAGTTTAGCCCATTTTCTTAAACAAGAACAAAAAAAAAAGACTTGAATTGTGATGCTTCTTCATGCATGAACTGACTACAATTGCAGAAAAAAAAAAACAACAAAGTTTGAATAAGGTTGCATTTTTTATTTGTCATGGGAATTTAACTCACACCATTCTCACCCATTTTAGATTACTTGTACATTTAGTGGGTTTTCTATGCTGCCACCTTTAAGATGATCATTTCTCACATTAACCTTTGTGAACAATCTGTACTGACATTTGGACAATTATGCCGCAGCACGCACAAAGGGAATCTTTTATTCTCCTAGCTGTTCAAGAAGATAGCACAATTATACCTGAACATTTCCTTGTGGTCAGTATTATTGAAACAGACACCAATGAAGGGAACATAGAAAGAAAATGAATAGATTTAATATCAGAGGTATTTACAAACGAATCGCTTGCCTTGCACAAGAAATGGTACTGCTATCCCAAGTGCCATCTTAGAAATTGTGCCTTTAAAAGAGAATTACCAGAATAATGGAAATTGATGTTATTAAAATAAATCTCTATTGTAACATTTCACGCACATATATTTAAAGGTTTCCATGGCTTTACAGAACTTAGTGGTGCATAAAGAGACATTTAGCCTTTGTTATCTAGGTGGAGATGCTCTTCTCATGTTATCTGTAAGGAGTCTGGTTCAGTGAATCTTAAAACAGATCTAATCTAACTGTGAACAGCTGAAGTCCAAATCAGAGTCTAGCAGTTGAAGCAGGAATTCATAAAAGGCTAGAGATGGTACTTAAAAAAGCACAATGTAATATGAGGTTAAGGCTGAGGAACAATTACAAATAATAAGTCTGTATTTGATTTGCACATAAAATATAAATCAGATTGTAAGGCAATCCAATCACATTGGTAGCAGGTACAGAGGGCAAGACATAGGAATTACCAGAAATAAATCCAAATATAAGATATACGTAGCAGCTAATAGTTATGTAACAAGGTCATGGGTCCTCATTATTAGGGCAACTTTCTGTGGGTTTTATAAAAAAAAAGGAACATACCTTTGTGGTTAGAGGAAATGAGATTGCAAAAAAAAAAAAAAAAGCCTAAGAAAGCACACTAACAAGCCCTATGGGGAAAGTTAAATGAACATGACTAACCTCAAATTCTCATACCTCCTTATGGTTAAGGTATGGAAGATCATGATGCTCTTCCACTAAATGCTATTTATTCTGCTTTTCTTGTTGCTTTTCCTATGCTGGTAAGCTTGCATACTGGTGTTAATATAGTTAGGTGCTGCACAGTCAGCAGGCCTCTTGCTATAGAGATAATGATTCAAAGTTTATGTGCAAGGCAGGTATTTCTGGATGCTTGGTCCAAACTTTTGATATTTCCAGAAGACATGGTTTACCAGGTCTCACTGTTGCCACCTGGGAAACCTGGAGTCTCCAAATCCAGAGAGAATGCACCCCTATTCTGGAGTGGAGTGCATTTTTATGGGTATTATATGCCCCAGCTATCCTCGGATGCAACAGTGAGGCTAGATGCAATTTTTATGCTGCAATAATCAATGCTGCATTTCTTGCATATAAGGTGGATTGAGGAATTTCTCTAATTCGCTAGGAGTATTATTATTATTATTATACAGGAGGATTTATATAGCGCCAACAGTTTGCACAGCGCTTTACAGTGTGGGGGAAGAAAATACAGTTAGGGCTCTTTCACACGGGCGTTCCGTATGTCCGTTTTTCATCCCATCCG
This sequence comes from Pelophylax lessonae, assembly GCF_965119305.1. Taxonomy (NCBI): domain Eukaryota; kingdom Metazoa; phylum Chordata; class Amphibia; order Anura; family Ranidae; genus Pelophylax; species Pelophylax lessonae. The sequence continues at coordinate 203,740,596 of NC_138771.1, forward strand.
TTTGCGGATGAAAAACGGACATAATGTATCTCTATGTAAATACGGATGTCATCGGATGATCATCCTCTGACATCCGTTTTTTGTCAGTTCAGTTCAGTTCAGTTCAGTTTTTTTGAACGGAGGAGAACCCTATTTTTTCTTCCTTTCAAAAAACGGAACGGAAGCAAAAACGGATGTCAGTGGTGTCATCCGCAGACATCCGTATTTACATAGACATGCATTATGTCAGTTTTTCATCCGCAAACGGATGGGATGAAAAACGGACATACGGACCGGATGACACAAGTGTCATCCGTGTCCGTTACAAAAAAAAAAAGGACCTGATCGGGCAAAAAAAAAGGAACGCCCGTGTGAAAGAGCCCTTACAGTGCAATTCAATGCAGGAGGAATCAGAGGGCCCTGCTCGTTAGAGTAGTGGAATATCACTTTAAAGGTGAACATGCTTTTCTCCTTCAGTAAATCAACCCCAATGTGTAATGAAAAATTTGGAAGATTAGGGGAACTGTATTCCGATAAGTGTATGTGTTCGATACAAAGAAGCAGAAGACCTGCAAAAGCAACACTGACAAGGGCTGGGATAAACTTTAACACAGGTCTGCTGGAGCAGTTGCAACAACAGATTTTTCTAAAAATATTTTTTTCAGAGCATGTAAATAAGGCTGATGCACTTTGACAATTGTATACATTGGCCCAACCTATGTCACTTTTGCTTTTGAAGAAAGGTTCAGATTGGTCTGTATGTAAAAGTATATATAAAAAAAAAAAAGATATGTTAAAAAAGGAATGATACACTGAACAATACCATGGCATGCAGCAGTTACATACTGTATATACAGTATATAGGAAATGTAATATTTGTTTTGATAGTGCTCTTTCAGGAGAAACTTAAGTCATGTTAGGCTGGACATTGTTCCTTGTGCATGCATCACACATGGTAAAGTACAATTGTATATGTGAATGGGCCCCTATAGTCTTTCTTTCACACTAAACTGCAACTCATAGATGTGAACCAACCCCTATATGAATTGTAGCACTACCCCCAGAGGAACTGCTAAATTGTCTTGTGATTTTTTACTGCACGCCTGAAGATGACACACCTCACTCACCCAGCACTTACTGACACACCTTGAGGTATTTCAAAGAAATTATCAGGCGAAACAAAACCTAAAGTGAGAAATTATTAGCATGTGTACTTATACAAACAATCAATATGACAATATCATTACTTTGAGAGATATGGTTGAGCACCTTCAGTATTTTGACTAACAGTAATTAATAGAACTGAACTGCATTTACCTAGCAACAGTGTCCCAGATAGCAAGCGAGGAGGAGGAGGAGGAGGAGGACGAGGTAGCCAACACTGCATTTGGTTTTTAATTACACTTTTTTTAAATTAGGATACACCCCAAAAGAGTAAGAAAGATCAAATATAACAATGGCTGGGTAAGGCCGGTATACATGTCTACTCTGCACAAGGTACGGACAAGTCCTGTTGGATCCATGCCTGGTTCATTTTAATGAACGTGAGCTTGTTCACATTGGCTCTGGACAGGCGGCTGCGCTTGTCTGTGATAACGCCCCCAGCCGTGCTAAATACCCGTTCAGATAATACACTGGCTGAAGAGCAGGCCAGCACCTCCAAGGTGTAAAGGGCAAGCTCAGGCCACGTGCCCAACTTGGAGACCCAGAAGTTGAAGGGGGCAGACCCATCATTCAGTACATCTAGGCATGTGCACACATACTGCTCCACCATGTTAGTGAAATGCTGTCTCCTGCTAAGACGTTCCATATCAGCTGGTGGTTATTAAAGAGAAACGACCAGCGCTATGGATTTGTTATATATGAAGAGAGTGTGAATTAAGAAAAAGGTGTAAGCTGCCACCAATCAACCCTTAAGTGCAAGGGTGAAAGTGAGAGATTTAGGATGTGACGATTGGTATCGGCGCTACCTTAAGGTGATTGAATAATAAAGTGCCACAAACTGGCGTGAGTGAAATTATTAGTGAGAAATAAAGCATAAAACAAATATCAAAGTGTCACCAACTATTGTGAGTAAAAACTCATTGAGAAATTAGTGCATGATAAATAAACAGTGTGTTTATTCAAGCTATAAAAAATATCCAAATCAGCAGCCAAAACAAAATATAGTGGTATGTGAAAACCAAAATACATAAATATTGTGACAAGACGTGAAATAAAGGTCCTTCCCACAACCACAGGGGTATTTTCCAGGTCACAAATGCCTGATATGTGTGCCACACGTAATGTGATTAAATGGTGAAGATATGCTGCTGTGTGAAATCCAAACTGGCCACTAGGTGGCGTTTCAATTATACGACCTGTCCAACAATCCACAGTCAATATGTGGTATTGAGGGGATCCTTTCTCCGTTGCGGGGGGAGCAGCTTTGAGCCGGTGGTCTTGCTCTAGGTACTCAAACAGAGAGAAGGCCCCATTGTGAATGAACAGTATATGCAGTGGTGGAAAATGCGCTGTACACTCACTCGTTACGATGATCAGGATCAGAAAGACTGGTTCGCGCCGGGATGCTTCCGCGTTCCACGGCCGTTAACCGGAAGTGACGTTGTGACGTACGAGACTCCGCCCTACGCGTTTCGTCAGAGGGACGTCAACAGGTGCTTCTGCTTGTTGCGGTGTGCTGACAAAGCTTTTCCACATTTTGGCCATGCTAACCCTGCCTTCTGAGGTGCTGCCGGTGCCCTGGCTGCGTTGGCGACCTCTTCCTTCTCCTCTGCCTTGGCCTTGTGCTTCCACTGTGCCCCCGCTGTAAGGTGGGAATGCCACCAGCAGCGCGTCTACCAGCGTGCGCTTGTACTCGCACATCTTCCGATCACGCTCCAGTAAGAGAATTAAGGACGGTATGTTGTCCTTGTAATGGGGATCTAGCAGCGTGGCCACCCAGTAATCAGCACAAGTTACAATGTGGGAAACTCGGTGGTCGTTGCGGAGACACTGCAGCATGTAATCGCTCATGTGTGCCAGGCTGCCCAGAGGCAACGAAAATCTGTCCTCTGTGGGAGATGTATCCTCTGTGTCCTCTGTATCCCCCCAGCCACGCACCAGTGATGGCCATGAGCTGGCCTGGGAGCCACCCTGCTGTGAACATGGTTCCATCTCCTCTCCCATATCCTCATCCTCGTCATCCTCCAGAACTGTGCCCCTGCAGGACAATTGTGTACCTGGTGTTTGTGGGTGCAGGAACCCACCCTCGGAGCCACTTGTGAATGACTGCCCTGAAAGCCTTGGAAATGATACCTCTTCCTCCTCCTCCTCTTCCTGTGCCACATCCTCTTCCATCATCGCCCGAATCATTTTTTTAAGAAGGCATAGAAGTGGGATAGTTAAGCTGAGAACGGCGTCATCGGCACTGGCCATGTTGGTGGAGTACTTTAAACAGCGCAACAAGGCACACAGGTCTCGCATGGAGGCCCAGTTATTGGTGGTGAAGTGGTGCTGTTCCGCAGAGCGACTCGCGTGCCTGCTGCAGCTGAAACTCCACTATGGCCTGCTGCTGCTCGCACAGTCTGGCCAGCATGTGCAAGGTGGAGTTCCACCTTGTGGGCACGTCACATATGAGGCAGTGAGCGGGAAAGCCAAAGTTACGCTGCAGCGCTGACAGGCGAGCAGCAGCAGGATGAGAACGCCGAAAGTGCGCACAGACGGCCTGCCCTTTCTGCAGCAGCTCTGACATATCTGGGAAATTTCTAAGGAACCTCTGCTCCACCAAATTCAGCACATGTGCCAGGCAAGGGATGTGTGTCAAACTGGCTAAGCCCAGAGCTTCTACGAGATTTCGCCCGTTATCGTACACCACCAGGCCGGACTTGAGGCTCACTGGCAGCAACCACTCATCAGTCTGCTGTTGAATGCTCCTCCACAACTCCTGCACGGTGTGTGGTTTTTCCCCCAAACAGGCAAGTTTTAAAACTGCCTTCTGTCGTTTACCCTTGCTGTGCTGAAGTTGGTGGTGAAGGTGTTATGCTGACCGGATGAGGAGGCGGTAGAGGATGAGGAAACGGATTAGGAGGAGTTAGGAACAGGAGGCAAACTGAAGCACCCTGCAATCCTTGGTGGTGGAAGGACATGCGCCAAACTGCTATCCGCCTCAGGCCGAGCCGCCACTGCATTTACCCAGTGTGCTGTTAGAGAGATATAATGTCCCTGACCGTGCTTACTGGTCCACGTATCCGTAGTTAGGTGGACCTTGCCACAGATGGCGTGGCGCAGTGAACACCTGATTTTGTCACCCACTTGGTTGTGCAGGGAAGGGATGGCTTGCCTGGAAAAGTAGTGGTGGCTGGGCACGACGTACTGTGGGACAGCCACTGCCATAAGGCTTTTAAAACTCTGTGTCTCCACCAGACGGAATGACAGCATTTCAAAGGCCAGGAATTTTGAAATGCTGGCATTCAGGGCCAGGGATCGCGGGTGGGTAGGGGGGTACTTCCTCTTCCGCCCCAGTGTTTGGGAGATGAAAAGCTGAACGCTTCCACAGGACATTGTGGAGATGGTTGTTGGTGACCCAGGTGGTGGTGTTGCTGGCAGATCCTCTGTTTGTGGGGTGGCAGGTGCCGTTCTCACTACAGAGGTGGATGAAGAGGCCGAGACTGCAGCAGAAGAGGAAGCAGGAGGAGCCAGAGACCTTTCTTGGTTTTTGAGGTGTTGGGCAGTAGCAGGCGTAGTGTCTAGGGCACGGCCGCTCCGCTTTTGCACCCTGCTCCCTCTTCTGCTGTGCTGGTGGCTCTGTGCGACCACCGCCTCTTCCTCCAAACTACTCAGGTCAGCTGCATGATGTTCATTCCATGTGGGGTCGAGGACCTCATCATCCTCCACATCATCTTCCACCCAGTCTTCGCCCCTGCCCTCCTTGTGGGTCTCCACAATTCGGAATTCCGCAGCAGTTGGCATCTGTGTTTCATCATCATCCGAGACGTGCTGCGATGATCCTCCCATGTACTCATCTTGAGACATAAGTGGTTGGGCATCAGTGCACTCAATCTCATCCACTTCTGGGGCAGGGCTATGTGGATGGCCCTGGGAAACCATGCTAACAGAGTCATCAAAAAGATGAAGAGGCTGCTGCATGACTTGGGGCTCAGACTGCTTGGCTGATTTGCAAGGGGGTGAGGTGAAAGATTGATGGACATCGGCTGCAGGTGCCAACTCTGACCTTTCAGCAGCAGACTGGGTGGGAGACAATGTGAAGGAACTGGAGGCACTGTCAGCAACCCAATCTACTATTGCCTGTACTTGTTCTGTCCTCAAAATTTGTAGAGGCGCATTAGGCCCTGCCAAATACTGCTGCGGGTTCTGTCGCCTACTCACACCTGAGGAAGGTGTTTCACTTGTGCGTGTAGCTGCCACAGATCGACCACATCCTCTCCTTGCAACAGGAGCTCCACCAGCAGTAGGGATGCGATATTCGGCGATATTCGGCCGAATACCGAACTTTTTGCAGTAAAAGTTCGGTATTCGGCCACCAGAACCGCCCAAAATGCACTGGGACAGGAACTGGGCTTTAAAAGCCCGTGATTGGCCCAGAAACGTCTGCAAAAGCCAATGAGGGGGCAGGAGTCTCCTAGGAACGTGATTGGAGTGACTACGGGGACCAGAGGCCAATCAGGAGTGAATACGCCCCACACTATATAAGATAGCCCCGCCTAACCCCTAGCACAGTGATACAGAGCCTGTTGAAGAGAGTGGAAGCAGTTCTCTGACTCCTGCTTTGCTACACTACATTTTCTACATATCGAGTGGTTCTAAAGCTCCATATAGCAGAATTGTACTTAGCTTACAGCCAGTGTAGTTATATACAGCGATTGTGCTGGTTCTTAGAGTTACAAAAAAAAAAAAAACTTAAGGGACAGTGTCAGTCTTCTGCTGTATGGAGCTTTCTATTTAGTGGAAAGGGATATCTAGTGTAGTTAGGGAACTTTGTACTACATTAGTTATATTTAATAATTGAGTTTCTGTAGGGAAAGTGAAAGTGTGAGGGTTCTGTTTAGTGAGCACGTTGCACAGTGCTGCTGTATCACAGCAGGTATACGTGCTTGCTAGGCAGCAAAATACAGTGACAACTTAACGCCTGTTGTTCAAAGCGTTAGGTGCACTGTACAAAAGCCTTTGCTACTGTGCGTGACACGCTTCTGCTGTGCTGTATCCAGCGACAACTGTGGGTCGCATAGCAGTGTGCGTTTTTCACCGCACACAGTTGCCAACGCATCAGTGACAACTTAACACCTGTTGTTCAAAGCGTTAGGTCCACTGTGCAAAAGCCTTTGCTACTGTGCGTGACACGCATCTGCTGTGCTGTATCCAGCGACAACTGTGGGTCGCATAGCAGTGTGCGTTTTTCACCGCACACAGTTGCCAACGCATCAGTGACAACTTAACGCCTGTTGTTCAAAGCGTTAGGTCCACTGTGCAATAGGCTTTGCTACTGTGCGTGACACGCATCTGCTGTGCTGTATCCAGCAACAACTTTGGGTCGCATAGCAGTGTGCGTTTTTCACCACACACAGTTGCCAACGCATCAGTGACCACTTAACGCCTGTTGTTCAAAGCGTTAGGTCTACTGTGCAAAAGGCTTTGCTACTGTGCGTGACACGCATCTGCTGTGCTGTATCCAGCGTACTTGTGGGTCGCATAGCAGTGTGCGTTTTTCACCGCACACAGTTGCCAACGCATCAGTGACAACTTAACACCTGTTGTTCAAAGCGTTAGGTCCACTGTGCAAAAGCCTTTGCAACTGTGCGTGACACGCATCTGCTGTGCTGTATCCAGCGACAACTGTGGGTCGCATAGCAGTGTGCGTTTTTCACCGCACACAGTTGCCAACGCATCAGTGACAAATATGCCTGGTAGACCAAGAAAAGGCATACGTGGCCCTGCTGCGGAAAGGGGCACAGCTTCTAGGGTGTCTAGAGGCAGGGGTGGACGTGGTGGTCAGTCCCCAGCCAGGCCACCATTTGGATTGTTCTCCGGCAGTGGCCAAGCTATACGTCCACAGTATGTACAGGAGGTGGTGGACTATATGATCAAACCCTCATCATCGGCATCATCTGCAACTACAGTGACCCAGGCAGAGAAAAGTGGTCAGTCTTCTGCAGATGTCAGAACAAATACAGATGAGTCCATGTCCACCTCACGTCCTCCCTTAGACCCAACTTCAGACATGACAGAGGAGTCAGCTGAGCTGTTTGACCACAGTGTCGGCCATCTACTCCAGCCTGATGCTCAGTCCTTTATGGAGTCTGATGTTGAGTCTGAGTTTGAGGAGGAGGCAGAGCAAACAAGAGGGGAGAGCAGACGGCCCACTCCATCTAAGGCCGCACCTGTTGTCTCCCGGGCCAGGTCTGATGCTCAGTCTTTGATGGAGTCAGATGTTAGATCTGAGGTTGAGGAGGAGACAGAGCAAGCAAGAGGGGAGAGCAGACGGCCCGCTCCATCTAAGGCCGCACCTGTTGTCTCCCAGGCCAGGCCTGATGCTCAGTCTTTGATGGAGTCAGATGTTGGGTCTGAGGTTGAGGAGGAGGCAGAGCAAGCAAGAGGGGAGAGCAGACGGCCCGCTCCATCTAAGGCCGCACCTGTTGTCTCCCGGGCCACTATACACACCTCATCTTGCTGGGCCTTTTTTGAGACATCCCATGCAGACAAAACAGTTGCGATCTGCAAGATTTGTAAGAAGGGTATAAAACGTGGCAAAAATGTCAACCACCTGGGTACAAGCTGCCTAAACAGGCATTTGACAACCCACCACTCGGCCCGTTGGCAGGAGCATTTAACCACTTCCCGCCCGTCCAATTACAGATTGACGGCGGGAATGTGGTTGTGTTATCCTGACCGGACGTCATATGACGGCGGAAGGATAACACAGCTCTGGGCGCCACCCGGGGGCGCGCAGAGCGGCGATCGGTGATGCGAGGTGTCAGTCTGACACCCTGCATCTCCGATCTCGGTAAAGAGCCTCTGACGGAGGCTCTTTACCATGTGATCAGCCGTGTCCAATCACGGCTGGTCACATAGTAAAACAGGAACAGCCGTTGATCGGCTTTCCTTAGTTCGTGCCTGATAGGCACGAGTAAAGGAGCGCCGATCGGCGGCTCCCCTGACAGGGGGGGGGGGTCGGCACTGGTAATCAGATCATTGATTACCAGTGCAGACCCTCGGGGGGGGGATGCCACTAGATCCACCAGGGATGCCCACTATGACCCCAGTGATGCCCACTATGACCCCAGGGATGCCCACTATGACCCCAGGGATGCCCACTATGGCCACCAGGGATGGCAATCAGGGCTCAGGGAGCCCCCCATTGCCCTCCCCATCAGTGATGCCCACCAGTGTCCTCCCTATCAGTGCTGCCCACAAGTGCCCATCATTGCCATCCTTTAGTGTCGCCCACCAGTGCCCATTATTGCCCACCAGTGCCATCTATCAGTGCCCATTAGTGCCCATCAGTGCCGCCCGTCAGTGCCGCCCATTAGTGCCCATCAGTGCCCACCAGTGCCGCCTATCAGTGCCCATTAGTGCCCGTCAGTGCCACCTATCAGTGCCCGTCAGTGCCACCTATCAGTGTCCATCAATGCCGCCTATCAGTGCCCAGCAGTGCCGCCTATCAGTGCCCACCAATGCTGCATATCTGTGCTACCTATCAGTGCCACATATCAGTGTCTATCAGTGCCGCATATCAGTGCCGCCTATCAGTGCCACCCCATCAGTGCCACCCCATCAGTGCCTCCTCATCAGTGCCTGTCAGTGAAGTCTCATCAGTGCTCATCAGTGCAGGAAAAAACTTATTTATTTACAAAATTGTATAACATAAACAAAAAAACTTTTTTTTTTTTTTCAAACTTTTCGGTCTTTTTTTATTTGTTTAGCAAAAAGTAAAAATCGCACAGGTGATCAAATACCACCAAAAGAAAGCTCTATTTGTGGGGGGAAAATGACATAAATTTGGTGTAGGTACAGTGTTGCATGACCACGCAATTGTCATTCAAAATGCAACAGCGCTAAAAGGGGAAAATTGGCCTGGGCAGGAAGGGAGGGAAGTGCCCTGTATTAAAGTGGTTAAAGAACCCACAAAAGGGCCAAAGATCGGTCAGTCGGCCTCCTAGTCCTCCTCGCGCTCCTCCTCATGCTCCACCTGCTCCACCTGCTTCACCTGCACATCAGTCTGTTCCTGGCCCTGCTATAGTCACTTGTCACCTGTTGGCAGCCTCCACTGACAGGGATGATGATATAGCAGGCAGTGTCGCATCTACCTCCAGCACACCACCAGCTGTAACATCTAGACGCCAAATTTCGATTCCACACATGTTGGAACGAAAAAAAATGTATACTCCCCGCCACCCACAGCGTCTAAACAGTAGTTTGGCTAAACTACTGGCTCTGCAACTATTACCATTTAACCTGGTAGAGTCTGCTCCCTTCCGTGACTTCGCAAAATGTGCAGTTCCACAGTGGCAGGTGCCAAGTCGGCATTACTTTGCCCGTAAGGCCCTGCCATCCCTATACCAACATGTGGAAGGCAATGTAGTGTCGTCCCTGGCCAAGTCAGTCAGCCGTAAGATACACTTGACGACTGACACTTGGTCAAGCAAACATGGGCAGGGACGGTACATTTCTGTCACTGCTCACTGGGTGACACTGCTTGCCAGCGGAAGGGATTGTAGCCAGGGCTCGGTGCTGCAGCCAGTGTTGCCCCCACGTCTGCAAACAGCTGGTGGTGTCACTGATCCGGGTAGATCGATCACTTCTAAGCCCTCCTGCTCCTCCTCCTCTACCTCCTCCATGCCCTGCTCTACAGAATGGTCCTTTGAATATGATGAGGTACCACGTAAACTTTCAAAGGGCTATTCTATGTCTCAGGCCAAAAGGTGTCACGCAGTGCTGCAGCTTGTGTGTCTAGGGGACAGGCAGCACACTGCCCCTCAGATTCTTGGGGCTCTGCAGGCACAGGCCCAGAGGTGGTTGACACCACGCCAGCTGCAGCCATGGATGGTGGTTACTGATAATGGGTCAAACCTCCTGGCCGCCCTTCGTCAGGGAAAGTTAACCCATGTGCCATGCCTGGCGCATGTCCTGAATCTCGTGGTACAGTGGTTTTTGAACTCGTACCCGGGAATGCAGGATGTGCTAAGGATGGCAAGAAGGGTGTGCAGTCACTTCAGGCGGTCGTACAGTGCCACTGCACGTTTGGCCGAAGTGCAGCGCGAGTTTCACCTGCCGGTACACCGCCTCATCTGTGACATGCCCACCCGCTGGAACTCCACCTTGGCTATGCTGCAGCGCCTGTACACGCAGCAGAGGGCCCTCAATGAATACCTATGCGAGTACGGCACCAGCACTGGCTCTGCGCACCTGGGCTTCTTTTCACCACGGCAGTGGCTTTTGATTAAGGATGCATGCGCTGTCCTCTCGCCATTTGAGGAGGCCACAAGGATGGTCAGCCGGGACAGCGCATGCATCAGTGACACCCTACCGGTACTGTTTTTGTTGGAGCACACTCTGCGTGGCATTATGGACAGGGCACTGGAGGCAGAGCAGCAGGAGGAAAAGGAGGACTTCCTTGCCTCTCAAGGCCCCCTTTATCCTGAGAATCCTGACCCCATTATGCCTAGCTCCCAGAGGCCCGAGCAGGATCCAGGGGTGGAGGAGGAGGAGGAGGACGATTCTGCGGGAACTTTTGCAGGGTTTGAGGAGGAGGAGGAGGAGGAAGACATGCGGCAATCTGCAAGGCCTAGTTTGACTCCCTCTGGACACTTTGGAGTAGTGCGTGGCTGGGAGGAGGAGGAGCCCGTTCAAGATAATGTCGTTTTGAGTGACCCCGAGGAGTCAGCTTCTCAGGCCTTCGCTAATTTGCGACGCATGGGAAACATCATGCTTCAGAGCCTGCGAAAGGACCCCAGAATCCAGGCCATTAAACAGACTGACCACTATTGGTTAGCCACCCTACTTGACCCCCTGGTACAAGTCTAAAGTCTCTGAGCTTTTCCCATCCACCCAGAGAGTCCACAGGATCAAATCCCTTGAGGACAGTCTCAAGAGGATTCTGGTGAACACGTTCCCCGACTCCCGTAGGGTGCCGGGGCGGGGACAACCTACCATGGATTCTACTGGTGGTCACGAGAGGAGCGTTGGAGAAGGCGTGCGGTTGATGGATGCCTTTCGGTCTTTTTTTAGTCCTCACCGCCCAGGCCTCTCAGCTGCTACATCGCATCGACAGCGTCTGCATCACATGGTGGACGATTACGCGAGGGCACAAAGTGACACAGAGGGCTTTTCATGTGACGATGCCGATCCACTGGCATACTGGGTCTTACGATTAGACCACTGGCCAGAACTGGCCCAGTATGCCATGGAGTTGTTGGCCTGCCCTGCTTCCAGTGTCCTATCGGAACGGGCATTCAGCGCAGCAGGAGGATTCGTCACAGACCATCGAACGAGACTCTCCACCGACTCAGTCGACCGTTTGACATTCATTAAAATGAATCAGTCGTGGATATCAAGCTTTGATGCACCTGATGCAGACCTTGTAGACTAGGCTATCGTTGTGATGTGGCAGCTGAGCCTCAGTTTAAGCCTGGACCATGGTGCCACCCTCAAACCCTCCTCTCATTCTCTTTACGTTCACAGAACCTCATTTTGGTGATAACAAAAACTACCATGTTTGCGCACCTGTTCCACAGGTGCACACCTTTACAATTTTTGGGCCTCCTTCAACACCAGCTCTTTGGGGTTAATGTGGGGAGGCTATGCTAAAACAAAAACTACCATGTTTGCGCACCTGTTCCACAGGTGCACACCTTTACAATTTTTGGGCCTCCTTCAACACCAGCTCTTTGGGGTTACGGTGGGGAGGCTATTCTAAACAAAAACTACCATGTTTGCGAACCTGTTCCACAGGTGCACACCTTTACAATTTTTGGGCCTCCTTCAACACCAGCTCTTTGGGGTTATGGTGGGGAGGCTATGCTAAACAAAAACTACCATGTTTGCGAACCTGTTCCACAGGTGCACACCTTTACAATTTTTGGGCCTCCTTCAACACCAGCTCTTTGGGGTTAAGGTGGGGAGGCTATGCTAAACAAAAACTACCATGTTTGCGAACTTGTTCCACAGGTGCACACCTTTACAATTTTTGGGCCTCCTACAACACCAGCTCTTTGGGGTTATGGTGGGGAGGCTATGCTAAACAAAAACTACCATGTTTGCGAACCTGTTCCACAGGTGCACACCTTTACAATTTTTGGGCCTCCTTCAACACCAGCTCTTTGGGGTTAAGGTGGGGAGGCTATGCTAAACAAAAACTACCATGTTTGCGAACCTGTTCCACAGGTGCACACCTTTACAATTTTTGGCCCTCCTTCAACACCAGCTCTTTGGGGTTATGGTGGGGAGGCTATGCTAAACAAAAACTACCATGTTTGCGAACCTGTTCCACAGGTGCACTCCTTTACAATTTTTGGGCCTCCTTCAACACCAGCTCTTTGGGGTTAAGGTGGGGAGGCTATGCTAAACAAAAACTACCATGTTTGCGAACCTGTTCCACAGGTGCACACCTTTACAATTTTTGGGCCTCCTTCAACACCAGCTCTTTGGAGTTATGGTGGGGAGGCTATGCTAAACAAAAACTACCATGTTTGCGAACCTGTTCCACAGGTGCACACCTTTACAATTTTTGGCCCTCCTTCAACACCAGCTCTTTGGGGTTAAGGTGGGGAGGCTATGCTAAACAAAACTACCATGTTTGCGAACCTGTTCCACAGGTGCACACCTTTACAATTTTTGGGCCTCCTTCAACACCAGCTCTTTGGGGTTATGGTGGGGAGGCTCCACCAACACCAAAACTACCATGTTTGCGCACCTGTTCCACATGTGCACACCTTCATAATTTTTACGCCTTCTTCAACACCAGCTCTTTGGGCTTACAGTGGTATGGCTCCGCCAACACCCAAACTGTAACAATCCTACAGGCTCACCTGAGTCAGAGGACTGCTGGCCGTAGGTATGAGTGGAGCCCAGTGGCAAGGACCGCAGGGCGATAGTAGGTGCAGGGAGTCTGGCAGAGGCTTGGTCAGATAATCCGGGTTGGCTACGGTGGTAGCGGTGCTGGATGTCGGATGGACACCAGGTAGTACTCTGCTGAGGACACGGGTTCACCTGAGGTGCGGAAACTAAGTGATAGCTAGTTTTCACTAGAGCCCCTGATGGTGGGGATAGACTGCGCTGCAAGCTAACACCAGGACGCGGTCCTCAGGATAACCCAGGCAGCACCTGTCACACAGATGCATATCATTGTAATTTTTTTCCTTACAAAGGCAATTATTGCCTTCATTACCAGCACTTTCATTGGGATATGGTGTCAAGGCATCGTCGGCACCACCAAAGGCCCAATTTTTAAGCATCCTTTACTTCTATTCAAAGTCAAGAGACAACAGTATTCATCCAAAACATCTCTAATCTTGTTCACTCTGCACTACATTGTGGCCCCTACCCCTAACCCTAACCCTCAATGTATCCGTGCATATATGTCTGTTTCTTGTGAGAATTCAAGTTAAAGTGCACCAAACACCATTTTACATGAAATAAAGTGCAACTACATACATCTTTGGATTTCTTGAAAACATTTGGTAATAATAATAGATAAAAATTCAGCGCAACTGTATAAAATAATATAATAGAAAGCTGCTATGCACTAAAGGATCAATAAACCAAAAGTCCCAATAACAAATATATAACAAAAAGTGCAGCGCTATCAAATATGGATTATGAAGAAGATATCGAGGAGAGCAGTCCACAGGTGAAAATTATGGTGAAGCATGCACAAGATATAAACATTCAGTGCTCTTCAATGTGCTGGTAATCCTCCACCCAGTCTCATTAGCCTCTCACCTCACACTTAGCCCCTGTGTCACCAGACGGGCTAGTAAGACAAACTTTATCCAAGGATATCACAAATATAGATCAAATCAGTATTCCTCTTCATCAGAAGATAAGGCTCACAGGTAACAGATCACAGGTCCATAAAGCGGGTCACAGGTCTTGTAAAGCACTATACAAGTGCATGTGATGAGCAGATTGTATTACACACAGCGGTCTCGACCGCAATGGATGGCGGGTGACGTCACCGGCCATCCATTGCGGTCGAGACCGCTGTGTGTAATACAATCTGCTCATCACATGCACTTGTATAGTGCTTTACAAGACCTGTGACCCGCTTTATGGACCTGTGATCTGTTACCTGTGAGCCTTATCTTCTGATGAAGAGGAATACTGATTTGATCTATATTTGTGATATCCTTGGATAAAGTTTGTCTTACTAGCCCGTCTGGTGACACAGGGGCTAAGTGTGAGGTGAGAGGCTAATGAGACTGGGTGGAGGATTACCAGCACATTGAAGAGCACTGAATGTTTATATCTTGTGCATGCTTCACCATAATTTTCACCTGTGGACTGCTCTCCTCGATATCTTCTTCATAATCCATATTTGATAGCGCTGCACTTTTTGTTATATATTTGGTAATAATAGCCCCATTGTGGAAATACACCCGTTAATTATATGCACATTTAAAGAGACAGCACCTTTTTCCAAAAAAAACTCTAATCTTGTCCCCAGTGCACTGCATTATGTCCCCATCATACACATTGGCTGTGCCGTTGATTAGGAACAAAAGAAAGGTGCGGTTAAGCAAAAAAGTCATTTTTGAAGGTTTGGTATGCTATAATTCTGGTTCTGGACATGCTACAGAGCTGAAACTTCACAGGTACACCTTTTAGACCCCCCAGACACTAAATCCAAAGAAATCTCTTTTTTTTTTTTTTTTTTAATTTTTTCAATAATTGGCTCTCTATCAAAAACGACAATTTTTAAGAACTTTTTTTGTGTGATTAATAGTCCCTGGGGCATGACCCAGAACCCTAGGCACTTTTTAGGGGCATTTATTGGGTTTTAGGGCTTCAAAATGGTGTTTTTTGATTCCAGAAGTTCGGGTCCCATTGATTTCAATGGGGTTCTGGAATCCGAACCGAACTTTCCTGAAATTCGGGTGTTCTGGTCGAACCGAACTTTTCAAAAGTTCGATCATCCCTAACTAGCAGCACCACGACCCAGGCCCCGTCCCTTATTTGACCTACTCCTCATATTTCTCTAATTTAGGATCTTCCCATAAATGGGTGTTTATTGAATAACGGAATAGAACAACAGTATCCAAAGGGTGTATCTCACAGTAAAATATGCAGACTAGGCCGCAATTTAATTTTTTCCCCCTAAATGGGTTTTTATTGACAAGCGGAATATCACAACAGTATCCAAATGGTGTATCTCACAGTAAAATATGCAGACTAGGCCGCAATTTAATTTTTTTCCCCTAAATGGGTTTTTATTGAAAAGCGGAATACAACAACAGTATCCAATGGGTGTATCTCACTGTAACATATGCAGACTAGGCTGCAATTTAATTTTTTTCCCCTTAATTGGTTTTTATTGAAAAGCGGAATACAACAACAGTATGCAATGGGTGTATCTCACTGTAAAATATGCAGACTAGGCCCCAATTTAATTTTTTTCCCCTAAATGGGTTTTTATTGAAAAGCGGAATAGAAAAACAGTATCCAACGGGTGTATCTCACAGTAACATATGAATGAAACATTTTTATTTTTCCCTTAATCGGTGCTTTTTGAATAGCAGATCAGAACTGCAGTGTCTAAACGCTGTATGACAGTGTCACAGTAAAGTATGAATGAAAAACTGAAAAATAATTGTCCCCTTAATCGGTGCTTTTTGAATAGCAGATCAGAACTGCAGTGTCTAAACGCTGTATGACAATGTTACAGTAACGTATGAATGAAAAACTGAAAAATAATTGTCCCCTTAAATCGGTGCTTTTTGAATAGCAGGTCAGAACTGCAGTGTCTTAACACTGTAAGTCACAGTAAAGTATGAAGGAAAAAACGTTTTTTTTAAAAAAAATCCAGATCAAGCAGACACATATGCACTGAGCTTGCATTAAATGGCTGCTACACGCCGCACGCCGCCCACCTAACCTGAAAAAAGTTTTTTTTTCTCCCTCCTCCTCACTGGGCTCAGGTCAAGGCATAAAGATCATGCACTGCACCCCCACACAATAAAATCAATGTAGATCGCTGTCTGATTAAAGAAGATTCTTCCTATTCTTTCCCTAAAAGCAATCTCCAGCCTGCCCCTACAATAATCTCCTATCTCTCCCTCAGCAGCATCTGGAACCTCTCCCTACAGTAGTTAGAGCAGAGTGACGTGCGGCGCTATGTGACTCCAGCTTATATAGAGGCTGGGTCACATGCTGCACTGGCCAGTCACAGCCATGCCATTAGTAGGCATGGCTGTGATGGCTTCTAAGGGCACACTAGTTAAACACTTGTTTATTGGCTGCCCTGCAGCTGTTGAAACCGCGCCAAAACGTGAAATAAATTACCGAACAACGGACTGTATCCCGAACATACAGTGAAATGTTAGGGTCAGTGTCCGGGTAACGAACACCCAAAAGTCCGGTACGATCCCGAACAATACAGTCCGGGTTCGCTCAACCCTATTCAGGTCCCCTCACATGTAGCATTGTACAGAGTATAATGGCAGCAGAAATTGCTAATCAGCACTCTTCTCCTAAACAGCAATGGATCAGATAGCTCCAGCAAACAATGGCCACACACCACTGTTGCCCCTTCACTGCAACCTTGTGGCGCTGGTGGCAAAATAGAGCTCACTTTTTGCAGCAGCCAAGTTCACTCCTCCTTTGTTGAGTTGCATCAATTAATCACTTTCCTCCTCCAGGCTTGAACCAGACCCAGCCAAGATGGCTGCCCATGCATTGGAGACACTCAATTGATTGAGCATTACAAAGTGATCTCTTTAAAGATGGCTGATACATTTCTGCATTAATAAATATTCAGTTCAACCCTGTCCACACTACAGATGGACAATACAGTAGCAACAAAGGAAGAGGTTCCACAGCAGTTATCAGCTACAGTCCAGGTTACAGAATATAAATATATATTTTTCTACTTGAAGTGCCTTTCCTTTCATGATTTTACTTCATTAAAATAGACTTATGTCAATAGGACCAATTGTTTTGGCTTCTCTTCATGCATAGAAGGCCTGCATAATTTTGTGCCTTATTACACGCGTTCACACAGGGCCTGACAATAGAGTCCGCAGTTGCTAAAGGCATTAAACACAATGCTTCTGTTAGTCAAGAACTTTGTGCTCTACAGTGCCTAGGTTTTAGGTCATATGAGGGAGCTAGGGAGTTGCACATTTGTATTCACACCAGCCTTGTACCTTTTTTTATTTAAAACAATAATGTAATTTGGTAATGCTGAAATGTGCCCCGCTTTAGTGATAAATGTAACCTCAAATTCATCCTTGACTACTAAAAAAGGCTGCTCTGCACCTGATGTTTTTTTTCAATATAATATGTTATTATTTTTTAGTTTAATGCCTGTCCTTTGAAGGTTTGATTTTTTGGAACAAACAGTGATTGGTTATTCGTCATATTGCTATATAAATAAACTCTCCTATTCCCAAATTGACAGTCAAGCTCCAGGATCATTTTTAGACTGATAGATGGATGGATCTGTGTGATTAATGAATCCTTCGATTTTCATCATTATATACAGTATGTTTATTGGATTATTTAGTGAGGACAACATGGACTGCTTGATTTGCTTTAACATTTTTTTGTTCAATGCCACTCTTTTTCTGTGTTTTTCCTATAATAAACACTGATATTACTAACAGTACAAGGTGTCTGCCAATCTTTACCTGTCACTCTGAGATTCTTTGTCATCTGCATGATAATTGTATGTAACCTTGTACTGATTTCCATAGGTTGACAACTCCTGATGAATTATAGAACAGAGGCCTTAGAAATCCTTTTGTAACCTTTTTTAGCTTCAAAGCCTTTTTTTTTTTATCTTAGGTGGTCTACAAACCCATTGACCCATGTTGTACTCTTAACAGAACTCTGTTGTGAAGAAATGTTCCTGTGCATTGACCCTCTGTGTTCTATGGGTGACCTAAAGCTATGGCAGTGTTATTTAATGTTCTTTATTACATATAAATTAAAAGGCACCATTAAAATCACTTAACTGAATTACTAATGCTGTGAAGAAATATGTGTGTCACTTAGGGCTGCACTATCAAAATAAATCAAATATCAATATAAAAGTACAACCAAATGTAGTGTATATGGCTTTAAAACAACACAACCATACATGCAAATCCAAATGAAACATTATTAAACATAAATTATTTCCACAGATTACACAACAAAAAGCTCATAAATGACAGTCTCACTGTGTAAAAAAAGTCCAAAAAATCCAGTAAGGGTCCTTTCACACGGGCGTTCCGTATGTCCGTATATCATCCCATCCGTTTGCGGATGATATATACGGACATAATGCATGTCAATGGCATTGCGGAAGTCAGCGTTTTTTGGAACGGAAGAGAACCCTATTTTTCTCCTGTTTAAAAAACGGAAAGGACGCAAAATCGGATGTCAGCGCTGTCATCCGCTGACATCCGCAATCCCATAGACATACATTATGTCCATATATCATCCGCAAATGGATGGGATGATATGCGGACACACGGACCGGATGACACAAGTGTTATCGGTGTCCGTAAAAAAAAAAAAAAAAAAAATGGCGGAGCGGATCAAAATACGGTCCGCTCCGTGTGAAAGGACCCTTAGGGTGTTACAAAAATCTTCCATGTAATACCATTACCCGGAAACTTGCAAGGATGTGAGTTCACCCCACTGACGAGCCCCTATAGTGGAGTAAGGGAAGTCTTATATTCCTTATGATATTGAATCATTAACTGTGGGTGGATGCATCAATGGATTTAATAATCAGAGTAATCACAATAATGCTCAGCTCAAAAAAGGAGAACAATCTCAAATTGTAGACCATACTAAAAATATTTATTTATTAAAAATTGTATGCGCTTACATGTGAAACATGATATCAGGCTCATCTACTGGCGAGTCTACGAACAATATATAGGGGGGGGGGGGGACATAAGATACCACAGTCAAAACTGGGGGGGGGGGGGCACTATTAATTTCTATTACTAAATCATACCACTGAAAAAAACTAAAGTATATATGTATATATAAATAAGATTACAAAATACGAGAGTAATGCGGTGTAAAATGATACTGTTTTATTGTTCTAACCTAACACTTAAAAGACAAGCTTTCAAGAGTTTTCCTTTCTTCCTCAGGTATAACTTCAGACCTGAGAAAGAAAGGAAAACTCTGAAAAGTTTTTTAATTTTTATTTATAGTTAAAAGCAATTTCAGCAAACACCGGGGCTGTGTAAATAAATCCCCTATGTTAAATATGTCACTAATGAAGACTAATGAACAGACCCTGAGGGTCTAATTCACCAAGAATAAGGGGAAGAAATGTCATTCTACATTTAATTACTCCCAATTAACAACTGAGACTTTAACTAGGTGAACATGTGAATGGAAATGTAGAAGTACAAAGAGGTGAATATGCATTAGTGAGTTCCAAATCGGCATAGTCATGGTTCCATAACTGGTAATTGCCAACAAGTTTCCTATTTGAAACTGCACTGTGCTCATGATCAAAAAGCTCTTAGGTCATGAGTTCAAATTAAAACCATGCTAACACCCTGCATGTTCACTAGTGTTTGATTATTTTATTTCCACACAATATTTTTGCTAAATACCACACCATTGCATGTAATTGACCATGCAAATTATTGAAACAACCATTCTGATGTGGCAGTGGCAAATAGGTGTTTGCCTATTTTCAGCATTCTTTGCTGTTTAAAATTTAGGCAGGTGACATCATCCTTGGGTTTTGAACCCATGGTCTGAGTCTTTCTAGGTAGGAGTACTACCCACTAAGCTATTGAGATGAGCACAAATGTGGTTTGAATTGACAGTAGTACCACCATGATTAATGAATGAACATAGATCAAGATAATCTATATTCCCCTAAAATACAAATGCAAGATCATTGCCAAATCGTCAAAAAATAGTAGATGTGTCTTATATAATATGACAGCTTAAATGCCCACCGAAAACCAAATAAAGGTATAAGCTATCCCAAGCGCTTCAAATGAGGACCACTCACCAATAAATAAATTGGCTGTGCAGCTACTTAACTAAAACATATGGAAAAAGATATATAATAGATAGATACTCAACAATATCCCTATATATATATATAGTAGGGCAAACTTGTCAAGAAGCAAGTGCCAAAAAATACTGTGCCCACTGCACAAAAGTCCGAAATGCAATAAATGTCACATAGGCAGCAGGAAAAGTTCAGAAATGACTCAAACAGTCCATATTCCTTCACTCTATCTCCTGGGATGATAATGTACAAAGACGTGTTTCTTAAAAGGATCACCACCACCACCGTGCTCCAAGGGGGAGGAGAATTGCCCACTCACCAGATGCTGTGGCCCAACCTACTTTCGTGTTTGAGCATTCAGGCTTATAATGATGGTCACTGGTCCAGAGTATCCACAACGGGAATCACACCAGCACAGTCAGAAAAAGCTCAGCAGCATATGGGGAGGAGAGAACATAATCCCAATAGCGGGATACCGTTTAAAAGGGTTTTATTAGATAAAAAATAAAACATAAGGTAACACACTCACATGTCTTGTATGTCATCAAACGCAAAAAAACAGTCACAAATAGGAGAGGGATGCCCTTCGGGAGATGATGTCCAGGCTCCACGCCGTGGATGCCGCACCTTCTGGGTAATCCAAACTCCTCTTACACAGCCTGGTTACACCGCCTGGTCACGCCCCGACGCGTTTCGTGATTTCCACTTCTTCCCCGGGAGCGTGACCGCGGCGGCTTGGCGGTAACCTTAAATACCCATGCCCATCAACCCACAGGGCGGGGCCAGGGTTGACATCATCGGCCATTGGTGGTTGCTCAGGTGTGTCGACCAATCACAGACTAGGTTTACAGGATCACTTCCTCTCAATTCACTAATCTCTATGGTACATTACCCTATAACCCGGAAGTAGGGTGGAGCCGAGGTTCACACCATCGGTTATTGGTGGATGCCTGTAGAATACTGGCCAATAGCAGGCTAAGACAGCACAGTAACCCTCTATCTCGCCGCTATTCACTACAATGGGCTGTCCTACGACCCGGAAGTATAACACACCGGAAGTTAATTGCACCCTTATGCTGAAAGCAAAAAAACACCAACCACTCAACCACCAATGGGCCGATAGTATACATACAAAATCACAAGTGTATATACATAATAAAAACGCTGTAAATCACATCCATTGGTAGTGACGATCGTGCTCTGACCAATCATAGTGATTCAGCTTTACGCCCAATCCGCTAAAGCTTCCTCCTTAATTGACATATGACCCGGAACAATAATAGCACGGATTCCCGGCCGGATGTAAGGACTTCATGACCCGGAACAATAATAACATAGAGTCCCGGCCGGATGTATGGACTCCACCCACCAGGAAGACCAAGAAGTTATTTATGTGTACTCAGTACACTATGCACAACAGCGCCATCTACCAATGGAAGTGTAACAGTGTAAGGAAAATTTATATGGAAGTTTAATCCATATACCAAAAATATCATAATAATAATAGACAAAAACATGTCACACCAGAAAAAAGAACACGAATCTATTGGAAACTAATAGGCAAAACTAAATATATAAAAATATAAGTAAAAACATAAATAAGTAAAATCATTAAAATATTTAAAATAACCCTAAGCCCATAACCAATGCTAGACAGCATGAGTCACAGGCTTAGGGACATTTGTGTGTGCGGACACTTTGGGGGATCACGGTCCTCCCAACGCACATCAAAAAAAGGTCCCCCCTTTTTATGGCAGAGTGGGAGGACAAACATGTATTTTGTAGGGAGAGACCAGAACTTCTTTTCTATCGTCGATTCATAGACGATATTATTTTTGTATGGAACGACACAGAGTCCTCATTATTGAACTTCATGAGCTATTTGAATACTAATACAAATAACATCAAACTCGAGTTCAATTGGAGTTCAATGGATATCCACTTCTTGGACGTAAACATTAAGAAGGGTTTGGGCAGACTAACTACGTCTGTCTTCTTCAAGTCTACAGATAGAAACAGTTACCTGTCTATTCAAAGTGGACATCACCCGAACTGGCTGCGTAATATACCGCGTGGCCAGTTCATGCGAGTACGACGGAACTGTACATTTGAAGAAGACTATATCGCCCAAACCAATGTTCTTAAGGAGAGGTTTATCCAAAAGGGATATGACGAACAATGTCTTGAGAAAGAGATTGAAAATATTCTGGATATCCCTCGAGCTGCATGCTTGCAGAATGTGACGAGACCCACAAATGGATCTGACGATAAACAATGGAGTTTTTTGTCTGATTACTGTGAGGACCACAAAAAAGTAGAAGCCATCTTCAAAACCCATTGGAACATCTTGCAGATGGATGCCGTATTGGGACCTGTGTTGCCTGATGTCCCATCCTTCATTTACCGTAGGGCCCCGAGCTTTGGGGACAGGGTGGTGAAGAAGATCCTTAACCCCCCGGATACTTCTTTCTTTCCGGGTAGACGAGGGTTTCACAAATGTGGGAGATGTAAGTCATGTTCGTACACCCCCCAAAATCAGAGGAGACGTGAGTCCTTTTATGTTGCAGCAATTGACAAGAGTTTTGACATTAGGCATTTCATCACATGTGATACCACGCATGTGGTGTATGCTTTAATGTGTCCCTGCAAAATCATTTACATAGGACGAACTAAACGCACTTTGACAATTAGAGTTGGGGAGCACATCAGCAATATTATTAAGGGCAAAACAGAGCACAGTGTCCCAGCCCATTTCCGTTCACATCACCAACGGGACCCCAGTTGTCTACAATTCTGGGGTGTCGAGCGGGAGACACCCCCGTGGAGGGGTGCCAATTGGGTTAGGGAACTATCAAAGTGCGAAACGAAATGGATATTCCAGACCCAATCTTTGAGCCCTGTAGGATTAAATATAGAGTTGGATTTAAATTGTTTTATTAGTGATTATTGATTTTAGTTTCCAATTCTATATTATATTATTTTATACTTGATCTTTTATATTTGATCTTTCATCTTTGGATGATGTGCGTTGGGAGGACCGTGATCCCCCAAAGTGTCCGCACACACAAATGTCCCTAAGCCTGTGACTCATGCTGTCTAGCATTGGTTATGGGCTTAGGGTTATTTTAAATATTTTAATGATTTTACTTATTTATGTTTTTACTTATATTTTTATATATTTAGTTTTGCCTATTAGTTTCCAATAGATTCGTGTTCTTTTTTCTGGTGTGACATGTTTTTGTCTATTATTATGATATTTTTGGTATATGGATTAAACTTCCATACAAATTTTCCTTACACTGTTACACTTCCATTGGTAGATGGCGCTGTTGTGCATAGTGTACTGAGTACACATAAATAACTTCTTGGTCTTCCTGGTGGGTGGAGTCCATACATCCGGCCGGGACTCTATGTTATTATTGTTCCGGGTCATGAAGTCCTTACATCCGGCCGGGAATCCGTGCTATTATTGTTCCGGGTCATATGTCAATTAAGGAGGAAGCTTTAGCGGATTGGGCATAAAGCTGAATCACTATGATTGGTCAGAGCACGATCGTCACTACCAATGGATAGTGATGTGATTTACAGCGTTTTTATTATGTATATACACTTGTGATTTTGTATGTATACTATCGGCCCATTGGTGGTTGAGTGGTTGGTGTTTTTTTGCTTTCAGCATAAGGGTGCAATTAACTTCTGGTGTGTTATACTTCCGGGTCGTAGGACGGCCCATTGTAGTGAATAGCGGCGAGATAGAGGCTTACTGTGCTGTCTTAGCCTGCTATTGGCCAGTATTCTACAGGCATCCACCAATAACCGATGGTGTGAACCTCGGCTCCACCCTACTTCCGGGTTATAGGGTAATGTACCATAGAGATTAGTGAATTGAGAGGAAGTGATCCTGTAAACCTAGTCTGTGATTGGTCGACACACCTGAGCAACCACCAATGGCCGATGATGTCAACCCTGGCCCCGCCCTGTGGGTTGATGGGCATGGGTATTTAAGGTTACCGCTAAGCCGCCGCGGTCACGCTCCCGGGGAAGAAGTGGAAATCACGAAACGCTTCGGGGCGTGACCAGGCGGTGTAACCAGGCTGTGTAAGAGGAGTTCGGATTACCCAGAAGGCGCAGCGTCCACGGCGTGGAGCCTGAACATCCTCTCCCGAAGGGCATCCCTCTCCTATTTGTGACTGTTTTTTTGCGTTTGATGACATACAAGACATGTGAGTGTGTTACCTTATGTTTTATTTTTTATCTAATAAAACCCTTTTAAACGGTATCCCGCTATTGGGATTATGTTCTCTCCTCCCCATATGCTGCTGAGCTTTTTCTGACTGTGCTGGTGTGATTCCCGTTGTGGATACTCTGGACCAGTGACCATCATTATAAGCCTGAATGCTCAAACACGAAAGTGGGTTGGGCCACAGCATCTGGTGAGTGGGCAATTCTCCTCCCCCCTTGGAGCACGGTGGTGGTGGTGATCCTTTTAAGAAACACGTCTTTGTACATTATCATCCCAGGAGATAGAGTGAAGGAATATGGACTGTTTGAGTCATTTCTGAACTTTTCCTGCTGCCTATGTGACATTTATTGCATTTCGGACTTTTGTGCAGTGGGCACAGTATTTTTTGGCACTTGCTTCTTGACAAGTTTGCGCTACTATATATATATATAGGGATATTGTTGAGTATCTATCTATTATATATCTTTTTCCAGTAGATGTGTCTTGTTTTACTTCTTTTGCTGATATTTATATTATTATCATTAATGTAAGAGTTATATCTCTATTCTATATATGTCAAACATTTTTTTTAGGTCTAATTTGTATTTTTTTTAAATGTTGAGTTCCTATTTTATGAAAATTGCTAGCTAAGTTACATGTGCGTAGAGTTCGTTAGGACTATAGAGGATTCGATTTTAGCCAACAGTTTGTGGAGAATTTGCTAAAATACATGCACACATTCCACACTGTATTTACAGGAACATGTACACATGCAGGAAGCCTACTGTGCAAAGAATCAGGAAGTGATGTGTGTTCTGAGGATCATTAAACACAAAATTCCAACACTACACCCCCCTAATCACTGGGAACACCAAGAAATGTCCCACACTTACCTCTCAAATCAGCAACATCGCCTCATGATAAAAAAAGTGATCTTACCATGTTAACTTGCTGACATCTCTGAACAGCACTAACACTTGCAAGTGCATGAAAACATCCTTCCACACACAAGGATGCATTCCCAGGCTAGAAGCCGGCCCGGGCAACCAGTTGTGTGCCATTGGGAAAAGATATGCACGATCGCAATACATTTGCTAACATCTTTTCACATGTGTTTAATATGCTTATTTTGCTAAATAATTATTATACAAATGGTGTTTATGGGGAGGGTAACTGGTGATTAGAGAAAATGAATACCTAATTTGACATGTTCAATAGTTTACCTAGGCCAATGCAAAAAGCATTGGAACCTGAAAATCAGCATTGGAGCTGTTATAAGCTCACTCTTTTAGTTTTTTTTTCTCTATTTAATGACTTGCTTGTGTGCAGAATACAATTATTTTGTAGCAAAGTAGATTTAATAGAGATTGGAAGGTGTTAACAAGACAATCCACTTCTAAAATATTTTTTAAACCTTTAAAAAAACAAAAACAAATTCAAAACAAATTCTACAGTTTTTTTGAAAAATAAGAACACTATTTTGTTAATTCAGTTACCGTATTTATCGGCGTATAACACACACTTTTTCCCCCTGAAAATGGAGGGCAAAGCAGCAGTGCTTGTTATACGCGGATATATTAAAAAAAAAAAAACACGCAGCGCCGAGAGGCAGAGGGGGGTGGCCGAGCCGGGCCGAGGAGAAGGAAGGATGAACGGTTGCTGTCATAGAAAGTCTTGCCTCCTATGATAGACAGCACAGGGGCCGGGATGTGTGACATCTATCATAGGCTCCAGGACTTCAGATGACAGCGGCTGCTCGTCCTCCCACTCCTCGGCCTGTCCCGTCCCCGCTCTGTGTAATGGCGCTGGTGAGGTTGCAATAGAGGTTACAGCACTGGCGAGGCTGCAATAAATGACACTGTGCTGGTGAGGCTGCAATAAATGACACTGCGCTTGCGAGACTGTAATAGATGAAACTGCGCTGGCGTGGCGAGGATGCAATAGATGACACTGCATTGGCGAGGCTGCATTCATGGGCACTGGTGAGGCTGCATTGCTGCACACTGCGCTAATGAGACTGCATCCATGGGCACTGGTGAGGCTGCATTGCAGCACACTGCGCTGATGAGGCTGCATCCATGGCACTGGTGAGGCTGCATTGCTGCACACTGCGCTGATGAGGCTGCATCCATGGCACTGGTGAGGCTGCATTTGATTAAAAAAAAAAAGTTCTGAGTTCAAAGCTGTTTATTTCAAACTTAAACTTTTTTCCTGAAATTTCCCTCCTAAAATGTAGGTGCGTGTTATACGCCGGTGCGTATTATACGCCGATAAATAGAGTACTTTGCCCATAAACTTGACTGCCATTTAATGTTGCAACATTTTTCACAGCAATTTACAATATGGTTAGAAGGGCCCTGCTCTAAAGAAATTACAATCTAAAAGAAACACTTAAATTGGATACCTTAAATTTCATAGTGTACAGCAGGAACAAAAATAGGGTGAGCACTAACCATGTCAAACATTGTAGGGTATAACAAGTCTCACCACCCACCCCTATGAAAAGTTTAAGTGCAAGATTAAACAAACAAATCAGACAAGATATAAAATTTGACAAAATAAAAGGCAAGCGCAATAACTACACCCTTCCAAATTCACACACACATAAATTTCTGGTTTCCTCCCACAGTTAGAAAATACTCCCCTAGACTCACAATTAACCCTTTGATCACCCCTAGGTTAACCCCGTCCCTGCTAGTGTCATTATTGCATGATACGAAAATGATATGTGTCTATATGTTTTAATCAAACACTAATAAAATGTTTTGTATTTTTACCTAAAATTATTTTGTGCACTCCTTTGCACCGCAATAATCCCGCCTTCTCACCCGTCTTTTCGAACTTCTTTATTTAAGGATGAGGTGCTTACTTCTATTAAGCTACTACCTGTCCGCATAATACTTTTTTTTGTCATTATTGCATATTTTTAGCACTGATTACTGTAGTAATGTCACTGGTCCCCCCAAAAGTGTCAAAAATGTCAGTTAGGTGTCCCATCTGTCCGCGGCATTGTTGCAGTCCTGCTAAAAATCACAGATCGCTGCCATTACTAGTAAAAAATAAATAAATACATAAATAAAAATTACATAAATCTTGCCCCTAGTTAAAAGACTCGCTAACTTTTGTGCAGACCAATAAAAATATGCTTATTGCGATTTTTTTTCTTTTACCAAAAATATGTAGCAGAACACAAATTGGCCTAGAAGGATGAAAAAATTAGATTTTTGTTTTGGGGGGGGGGGGGGGATGTTATACAGCAGAATGTGAAAAATATTGTTTTTTTTTTTTTTCAAAATTGTCGCTCTTTTTTTGTTTATAGCGCAAAAAATAAAAAACGCACAAGTGATCAAATACCACCAAAAAAGCTCTATTTGTGGGAAAAAAGGACATCGATTTTATTTTGGTATAGTGTTGCACGACAGCACAGTTTTCTATTAAAGTAATGCAGTGCTGATTCGCAAAAAAAAAAAATGCCCTGGTCATTAAGGGGCAAATCCTTCCGGTCCAGAACAGGTTAAAGAATTGTTCTACAATGTACTATTAAACACCTAGGTTAGAAAATGTTATTTTCACATGTGTGCACCCAAGGGATTTTCTCATTTTTTAATGTGAGACAAAGAGATTATCATATGGTGAAAGTCTGGGGAGCTGTAAAGGCAGTACAGTGAGATTTAATAAATATATATAAATAGGATCATTTTTTTTTTTCTATGGATTGCTTTTCCATTGCTCTGGGAAGCTGTGACACTTTCCTAATCAAAAAAATGTACTTCCAGATGTGATTTGAATCACTATAATGATAGGGACTAGAAAAAGAAAAACCCAATAATGATAGATATAGAAGGAGCTCATTGGTACAGCAGCATCGATGGTGATTTAATTCCTCCATTTCAGAATTCCTTTTCTACTATAACATCAGGGTTTTTTTCATCAATATGCAATATTCTGTCTCCATGGAAATCTTTGTGAGAAACCAAATCTTGAAGTAGCTATGAAAAAGCACAGATTGCTTTAAAGTTGCAGTTGTTCTTAAATACAAACATGACATTATGTTTTAGCATATTTTTTTTTTAGCTATAGTGACAGCGACAGAATAGAAATATTCAAAACATGAGCCATTATCAGCTTGAAAAACCTATTATTTATCAAGTGAAAAACATGGGTACACTTCAGCTCCTAACACAAGCACAGCAATTTATATGCTATTGGGTTACGGTATATAGCACTTAGGCAAACTAAAAACAATATTACTGCAAAAACAGAGAAATATGTTTGATCTCCTTTTAGATTTCTCATCTGCACTTTTGCCATTGGGCATCTGCTCACTGTCAGGTATTTTATGACAGCAAGTAGATATATAAGGGAAATAGCAAACAAAAAGAATTGTGGAGAACAGCATAGAAGACACATAGGTTGATTCAAAGAATACAGAGCACATCACAATACATTTCAGTAAAACAGCTACAGGCATTAGTGAGCAGTGGGTCATGCATGTACAATCATGTGGTCTCAATTTGGGGTTGATTTACCAAAGGAATGAATTTTTATCTTAACAAAGTAAATGTTCACTTAACTCAGTGGCAAAGGTGAACATATATTCCCTTAAATCCTCCAATCAAGTATAAGCACAAATAATATTTTTTTTCCCTTGTACATGATTATGATACATAGAAAACACAGCTTCACCGTATCTAATAAACTATGTGAACAGCCTCTTCTCTATTTCCTACTATGTTAACTAAATCAAGTCAAATGTCTTATGGGTCAATTGCATCTCCTAATAGGATTGCTCATGTTGCACTAACCTTACTATTTAGGTCATTGAAGGATTGAAAAGAAGGACATACGCATGCAGTATTATTTGGCTTATTTCAGGAGTAACTGTAGCAATTGTGCAGGTTATTTTATATGTATTGATGGACATAGATAGATACATAGATAAATGAATAATGGAAAAATGGATGGATGGATAGATAGATAGATAGATAGATAGATAGATAGATAGATAGATAGATAGATAGATAGATAGATAGATAGATAGATAGATAGATAGATAGATAGATAGATCGATAGATAGATAGATCGATAGATAGATAGATAGATAGATAGATAGATAGATAGATAGATAGATAGATAGATAGATAGATAGATCGATCGATCGATCGATAGATAGATAGATAGATAGATAGATAGATAGATAGATAGATAGATAGATAGATAGATAGATAGATAGATAGATAGATAGATAGATCTCAAGTTAAGAAAGTGGTCAATGCCCAACCCAGAGGCCTAACTAGAACCTTCGGGGCCCCGCTGCAAGGAATTGTCCCTCTGGTCCCGGGGGGCCCTTTACAATGATCCTGGGGTCCTTTTCTCCCATTGTAGGGCCCTTTATTATGGTCCTAAAGCAGGACCCCTTTCTGACGTCTTGGGTAGGGTTACCACCTTTTCTTCAAGCCAAACCCAAAGACTTTAGCAGCGCACAGCAAATTCTTTTTTGTAGTATACACTATACATATATTTTGTGATTAAATAACAATTCTAATTATATATATATATATATATATATATATATACATATATATATATATATATATATATAGTCCCTACTTTACATCTGGACTTGCAGAGTTCCCTTACACTGTAAGGAGGGACTGTGCAGACTCTGATATAAGGGAGGACTCTGGGGACTTTGATTTAAGAAAAAACAGTGAGAACTCTGATGTAAAGGGGAACACTGCAGACCCTGATATAAGGGGGTCTCTGATAACTGGAGCCCGCACTTACATCATCGTTCCCATTATTCCTCTTTAATCAGGGTTCCCAGAGCCCCTGTTACTTCAGAGTCTGCAGAATTTCCACTTGCACTGTAAGGGCCCTTTTACACATACAAACCGATCGGACCACCCATTGTTCTGTATAGGGAGGCAGATGTAAAGAGACATGTGACCATTTACACCAGCCTGCATCTGAGCCAATGAAAACAGACAGATGGGGATCCATTCACCATCCATCTAGCAGATTGGATAACAGTCAGACTGGCCCATAAAGAACAGTAGGCTGTGTCCGTGTCTGCACAAGTGGAGCTGACACAGACCTGTCATCCGCCTGCTCAGAGGGAATCAGCAGAGAGATCCCCGCTGAGCAGGAAAATCCACTTGGCAGAGTCCACCCATGTGAAAGTGCCCTAAGGGAGAGCTCTGTGGATTGTAATGTAAAGGGGAACTCTGATGTAAGGGATTCTCTGGGAATCCTGATGTAAGGAGCTCTCTGCTCACCAAAGCCCCCACTTACATCAGAGTCCCCCTTTACATTACAATCCACAGAGCTCTCCCTTACATAGGTGTGTATAGAGGCTGGCGAGATAAGAAAGGAAGTAAGGGAAACTTCACTCACCATGGATGGAGGCTCAGGCCCTTGAGTTCCGCCACTGTGGTCAGCAAGCAAGGCCTACTAGCCTGTGCTATACATACACATACGCTGGCAGAGGATACTGGGGCTTGTAGTGCACCACACCAGGGAAACCCCAGCGGGCTGCTGTGTTGGGAGAGGGGCTCTGGAGGTGACAACACACTCTTTCTTCAGTCCCCTTAATGACTGGCCCACCTGTGTGCTGCTTTGTTTTGAATCCCTGAGATGTTTGATTAGGAAGGAAGGCTGCCCTGGAGAGCTGTTGATCCCTGTGAAGGGTTGAAGCATCTATGGTACAAGTTGGCCTCTCCTCCACTATTGGAATGGATTGAAATGTGGGCGGGGGCGCAGGGCACACGAAGGAGGAGGGGGTGGAGGAGAAGATCCTGCTTTTTCTATCTCTTTCCTCTCCTGTCCGTGCGAGGAGGAGGGAGGGGGGGCAAGCTGTCAGTGCAGGCTCTGAGCATTGTGAGAGAGAGCGTAATAGACACTCTCTGCTCATAGCTTCAGCCAGCAACCCCAGCTTTTGGGTCCCCCTAAAGTGGGGGAACTCCAGGGCCCAGTCGCAAGTGTGACTGAGCCAACCCTGGTAGTTCCGCCATTGGCCCAACCCCAGTTGGATATAATAAAAACCATAATGAAAAGTTCTTTCCACATCTCAGCTGCCATTGAGTCGTGTCCAGCACTGGGTGACAGTGATAGGAAATCTCAGCACCTTCCTAATCCACATCTATTGTAAATAGGCCTTGAGTCCTAGATTAACAGTCTACACAAATGGTTTGTCTGTCTTGGATAACATCTCTGATTGCTTTGTGATCTAAGAAAAAATATTTAGGACTGTTTGGACTTTGCAGAATGGGTTCAGTTTTTCACCCTATCAAGGTGAGACTTGCTGTGTCCCTGTCCTCTGTTATTTTTTACAATGAAATAAGAATTGATTAGAGTATACACAGTAGCAATCAGGACAAAAGCACTAGCTACTATTTATCTAAATAATACTCTTGCACATGTAGCCAGCGATATATTGCCACACCTGGAATTAGTGAGGTAGTGTGATGGTTACAGAATAATGACTGGAGAAATGCTGGACTTTCACCAGGGCCCCCAAGACATTACACTTTTATCTTATGATTTTAACAATTCACATTATGTAGATAGCTTTACATCCCTAGAGTTTCTAGTTGTCAGGCCATTTATAGGGCCTGTTAGACCTTTATCATGTTTTCATGGCTTATTTAGGTTTCTGAAATATCTTGTGATGGTAAGCCAATTGGTGGTGCCAAAAAAATTCCTACAACTCAAAGAATTGACTATTTGTGCTCAGTTAGTTGAAATGGGAAGGAAAGAAAAAAGGATATTTCGAAAGAATTTGCTTGACGTACTGCACCAGAAGTGAGAATGTAGCATGTGTTTTATTAGTCTCTAGCCCAGGGCAAGTTGTTTTTTGTTTTTTTTCTCAAAGCTTTCCTGGGTCATATGTGTCTGGCTTTTGGTAGATTTGGAAAGAAAGTGATTGTTTAAATACATTTTATGGAGAGGAAGAGGCACAATTTCTCTGATGAATACATTTTTTTCTTTTTAATTCATATTTCTATAATGCAGTTGGGACAATTTACCCCCACTTCCTGCCTTGGTGACAGGGTGACTGGAAATGAAGGGATATTACCTTAAAAGGGACAGAACCAGCAACAAATAGACATTTATTTAGCAGAGCGGGTAACTGTTGAAACATCTGTGAGGTTTTTTTTTTTTTTTTTTTTTTTAATGCTTTCACTGTCTTCATGCCTAGTGACACTAACTCTCATTCTTGTTCTGGGGTCATTGGGAAAGGAAGTAAAGGAAAATCTTCTATGAAGGACAAAGCTCTACAGAGGTTTTGGTTCATACCCAATCTATTAAAAAAAACAAAAAAAAAGAGTGTGGCTTAAATGTCCTTTTAATGCAAAGTCCTTTGCCCACCACAGCATGAAAGGGAATGTATGTGTAAGGCAGCATGGAAGAGAAACTCTTTTTATGGATGTCCCTGAATCAGAGTCTGCATAAATACAGACCTGTGTGTTTATTGGTCAAGCCTAGCTATTTATTAGATTCCACTACAGACCAGAATAAAAAATATAGGACCACATAAGGTCAGGTCATCACAATCCTATTTAGAATTCCATTGAGAAGGAGAACTAATCTGCTTGCACTTGATTTTAATACTGTGGAAAACTGTTTAATGGGATGATATTCACCTAAATGATTAAACAGTGAGTATCTGTAACTTGCAGTTTACCAAATAGGTGCAATGTGCAACTCTGCAATAATACAAAACAGATTAAAAACATGCATACACTGCAAAAAAAGGAAAGTTTCATAAACATGGATTATTCACATCAATGTCTCTGTGACTCAGTGTAACATGTGGCTGCCTAGCATAGTCTCTTTAGGACTCCATAACATCAGAAAGTCAAACTGAGAATGATTACTTCAATAAAACAATGCAAAAAACAGTTACTTGTGGTTATTCATATAGACGACCTCCTTCTCAGTGATGTCCAAGGTAGATTTGGTAAGGTGGGTGAACAGCTCGAAGAATCCATGGCTCAAGGACAAAGAGACACCCACTGAAACTGGAGTACTCTAGTAGAGGGACTCTCCACATTAGCTAGCTTTCTTGGAGATGGCTCTGTTACACTCTGGCTCAGCTGTCACCATGCTGCTTCTGACAGTGAAGTGTCTCTTACCTTGCTTCAGATCACTTTTCCAGCTACCTCTGCCTTATCAGGCGTGGCCTGCAGTGGGAGGATATCTGGGGAACGTATTTTCCCTGGGCATGCCCAGGAACCCAGAGAGCTGTGGAAAAAGGAATTAAGAGGCTTCCATGTAGACAGGTGTCTAGTAAGGTAAACTTATGTGTTGGAAATAAAGGGTTAATGGTTGATGCTGTAGGGATTCAACAATTATTACAGTAATGTGTCTTCCACTGCATGACTCACTTCCTGCTTATGGGGTGATGTATGCAGAAGGAAACTGGAAAGTTCAGGAATGGGAAGTAAGCAGAAGGATGGTGTAAAGATGTAGCTGGAGTAGCCTAGGAGTCACCCCTTTGTGGGACACTAGGATGGGTTATGAAGACTGGACTATGAATATTAATTGTGGGGATGGAACTTAAAGCAATCTCAAAGGTATGGACAACACCACATATAAACATATATATTGTACATGTTCAGAATGAGATAGGAGGGGGATGTAACATTCATTATAAATGTTGCACTGAATATATATATATATATATATATATATATATATTGAGAAAGTTACAGAACTGTAAATACAATTGTATTCAGTAAAAGGGATGCTGTATACAAATTGTTTGCTCTGAGTTACTTGGGGAAGAGGAAATAAGTGTATGTTTTACAGTGTATTGAAGAATTGGGGAATTGTAAGGTTCTGGCACTCTCAGTGCCTCCTATCACATTATTTCCGGGTGATTTCCATCTACCTAGATAGAAGAAACACATATAGGTGTGTTTCCCTTTAAGACTGATGCTGTCATCACTCAGCGCCGGACTAGATGGCTATTTAAATCGCCGGTTCTCACTCACATGTGTTCGTTCAAACACCCTTACCTGGATGCTAACTTGGCTTGAAGCTTTCGTGCTTGCAAGCATACCTCGCTGACGGAACCTCGCTGCGCTGATCCCTGCATCCCGCTTCCGGATCATCCGCTCCTCCTGAACCAACCTTCGGCTGTATTGCTATTAGTGCTAAGTACCCCGCAGGGGAACCCTCTATAAACTTATACTAAGCTTACACTATCTAGCTCTGCATAGTAAAGACTATTTATCACATCTGCATATCTAGATTGCTAGCTCTTAAGACTACTGCTACTTATTCTTGCACTGGGTTGATCTCTCTTGTATGTCCACCTGCTACTCTGTCATCTGCTACCATACATGATTGCTAAACCTACCTGCATCCATCTGCTACTGTCTTACCTTCAAGTGTCTGTCACCTACCACCTCCACTCAACCTGTCTCTTAAATCTTCATCACTGTGTTACTACATACATAAAGTCACTCTAGGAACCAGCTTGTTGAGTGTGTGTATTTACTAGCTGACTTAAGACCTTCCACACATGATGAGTCATTGAGGTTGGGAATGGTATCTCAGCATCTCTCTTACATGACTACTGAAGTGGAATATTTCTGCAGCTGAAAATCCACACCATACATGAAACGCAGGAGCATTACAGGAATGAAGTGAATAATACATTTATTTCTTGAGGGTATGGACTGAGGACTGTCAAGAAGGAGGAGCAGCCGGTTTGGTAGGGGCCAACATGGGGTTATTGGGATTTGAGCACAGGAATATGTTATTTTTGTTGCATTGCAGGTCAGTGGCCAGACCTGAACCTGTTGGTTCACATCCAATTTGTGTCTGTTTGCCCCATGTTGTTATTGTGTCAACGGGAGCAGGTTAGGGACTGGCCATAGAGGAAATTACTTTGATGTAGTTGCCAGCTTAAATGTGTATTGCAATATGTGTGAACTAAAAATTCCTGTTTTTTTTCTGCAAAGTTTGCTAGAAAGGGTATATAGCAGTTTGCAGGGGGTCATTCAGAATTTCTACTGAGCAGTTGGGTCCCTAGTTTACAAACAACAATGCATGATATTTTAATTAAATGATCAAGGTGAATAATAGAGATCCCATGCATGGTAGATAAAGGGGACTATGGAGACAAACAGTTCAATGCACTGTGATGCAAAAAAGGAAACAAGCCAATGGCCATCCAATGGTAGTGTCCTTTTGGAAAATTATGATAAATATCAATACTTCAAGTTACCAGGTGGAGAAACAGATGGAAAGACGTGGATAACTGGTTACCTCATATTGTAAGAGCTCCCATATTTATAAGGGGAGGGATGAATTAGCGTGGTCCAGAGAAGGGTAAATGTTCACCAAATAAGCAATAGCTTTCTTAGGTACATAGCTGTATGGTCCTATAGTTACAGGGTAAATTTATGAACATAGCCTCCCTCGCACACCAATACATATTCAGGTAAACATTCCATCAGCTGCCTTGGAAGTAAGTCCTCAAAGTTATGAGATAGGATCCGATAGTCACAAAGTCAGTGAATGTTCCTATAGAAGCATGCATGCATGTTTTGTATACTTATTCATCCAGTGGTTCGTGGTAATATAAATCCATAGTTCTTATGCAGGGGAACGTGCTTCCTGGATGCGCATTACTGTGTACCAAGGAATCACCATGGGGCAGAGAGAAAAGGTGGATGCCAGATGCGCCTGACAAGCAGAGAGAAAGGAAAAGGTGCTACATTTTATACTATATATTGTGTGCTTTCTTGTACATAAATGTTGTGAACAAGACCGTTATGGCTGAAATGCATTAATATCTGCTGTACCCACCTGTTTTATGGAGTATTAATACATTTGAAAAGATTGAGCATATATGGAGTTGCGGATCATCTTCATTAAATACCTTATTTATTTGCATTAATTTATGCATCCTTCTTTTATTCAGTGATACTTAGTCAATTCTAGGGAGAAACTGTAAAGAAACCTATAAAATATTAAGTGCAATATATTAGGGTGTCTGCATATTGATTGGTGAATTGTTAGAAAACCAGATCAGTTAATTTGGGAAATAGTAGCAAGTTATCAGTCCCCCTTCACCCAGTGTATCCTTGACTGGACAGGTTATACCAAGCAGTGATTCTATGACCTGTACACCATATTCCTGATAATACATTGTCAAAGCACCGTCACCACTACTGACTGCCTGACTCATCCACACCTCATAACTGTCCTTGATTTGGTGGAACTTTCCCTCTTCTATTGTCAAATCTCTCAGTTTCCGATGCTCTATGGTTGTCCCTCTTTTTGTTCTGATGTTTAGCCCTCTATTGAATAATGTACTATTTAACCCACAAAGTTGACACTTGAGGGTTTTATTAATAATTTTTTTCCATGTAACTGAGGGCGTGATGTGGGGCATATCCTTTCCTACATTTACTGTACTTTCACGATATCAGAAAGTAGGGATGTCACTGTCTGAACTGTGAATTTCCAGTTCAGACAGTGCACAGATACATTGATTGTATATAAAGAAAACATTACAATAGAATATTTTTATCATCTTATCAGTCCAAAATTTCAATGGTTCTGATACTTACTGCTAGACTATAGTCTTGCCACACCCTGTAAATAATTTTAAAAGATTTTTTCAATAGTTACATTTTTCATTGTCTTTGTCAACATCATCATTATCCACTTAAGAACCAGGCCTATTTCTGACACTTGCTGTTTACAAGTTAAATCAGTATTTTTTGCTAGAAAATTATTTAGAACCCCCAAACATTTTATATATATATATATTTTTTTTTTCTAGCAGAGACCCTAGAGAATAAAATGGAGAATGTTGCAATACTTTATGTCACACCGTATTTATGCAGCGGTCTTACAAACGCATTTTTTTGGGGAAAAATACACTTTTTTTAATTAAAAAATAAGAAAACAGTAAAGTTAGCCCAATTGTTTTCTATAATAAGAAAGAGAATGTTACAATGAGTAAATTAATACCTAACATGTTATGCTTCAAATTTGCGCATGCTCGTGGAATGGCGACAAACATTGGTACTTAAAAATCTCCATAGACAACGTTTTAAAAATTTCTACAGGTTACAGGTTTAGAGTTACAGAACGTTTGCGTTCGCTTCTGTGCACGAGCTTGGAGGGACGGGGTGCTTTAAAAAAATTTTTCTCATTTATTTTACCTTTTATTTTTTATTTTTACACTGTCCCTTTAAAAAAAATTTGATCACTTTAATTTTTATTACAAGAAATGTAAACATCCCTTTTAATAGAAATAAGCAGGACAGGTCCTCTTTAATGTAAGATCTGGGGTCAAAAAGACCTCATATCTCACATCTACACTTAAAAGCAAAAAAAAAAATAACTGCAAGAAAAAAATGAGCCCTTTATGCCGTTGGGAGGAAGCAACGTATGACGTTGCTCCGGTCCTCCAAGGCCATAGAGTCAAGTGGGGGCCATTTTGCCTTCACTCAACTTCCTACCTGGTACATGGATGGACCGGATTGTTTTCCCCGCTACCAACGGTAAGTGAGGAAAACGACCTGGAAGCGGCAGAAGGGGGGTGGGTGCCTCTCCCCCTGCCCATAAAGTGATCCTGTGGCAAAATGGCCACTGGGACCACTTTTATGTGAAAGAGGACCACTGGCTGTGTAGAAAAATACCGGGGTTATGGCAGCCATCTGCTGCCATAATACTGTATTTAACGTCAAAATACCAATGTAAATACACGGCGGGTGGTCGGAAAGTGGTTACCAGCCTCTCTGACCAGTTTAAAGCCCCATACACGGGCCGAATGCCAGATGGCCTTGGCCAGTTCAATAAAAACTGCTGACATTCGTCCCGTGTGTATGCCAGCCAGCAGGCTTTTGTCCAATGAGCATGCTGGAAAACCAGCAGCCCACCGGCTCAGCCAGCAGGCTTTTGTCCAACGAGCATGCTGGAAAACCAGCAGCCCTACGGCTCCAGGTCAGCGCTCTTAGCTAATGGCTGGGAGCACTGATCGGAGTGTTCTGGAGGGGGGCCGTCCCCCTGTGAGAACAAATTTGCTCAGCAGGGGGGGATCACTGTACAAACGTTGGATCATTAGTACAGCGGCTCCGACTGGAGCTGACAGTTTTTTTTTAGTTTAACCTGCTTGGTTGATGGACAAAACCTCATAGTGTGTACCAGGCTTAAGTTGCTAATGCTGCCAATTTCCTGCTAAAAAAATGTCTCTTACCCCAATCTATAAATTTTTGTAATGTGTGTTCAGTTGAAACTAGGGCAATAGAAGTCAATTTCTCTTCTTTTTCATTAAAAAAAAAAAAATAATGTAAACTTATAAATGTCCACAAGAATAACTTGCAAATTGTGCTAGATTTTCATGCTAGGAACTGGCTGCCTTGAAAATCAGCCACGCCTGAGTGAATCATTGACAGAAAGATTTGAAAAGTTCACTCATCTCTACTCAGTACTATTTCTAGAGGACATATTGACAGATTCCATAACACCAAGCTTGAGAATGTTAAAGATATTAGAAACATTCAAAAAGTAAAAAAACAGACAGTGTTGCAGTATTATTAACATCACTTGCAAACTCAGTGTCCCCTGGTCCTGAAAAATGTCTTAGCAAAAGTAAACATGATGCCTCTTATCGGGCATAGTTAACATTTAATTTAGAAGGTAAATTGGAAAAATGTAGTCTCTTGTGTGTAAAATTTCAGCCGCCGAGAACTGTGCAGCACACAAAATCTTACTTATATTTACTTCTCTTTAAAGAGGAAAAAAATGTTTATATGTACCCCACTCTTTCTTGTTTTATTGTTATTATTCTTGGAATCAGGAGTCTGAACCAGTAGGGAAATCACAAGATAGAATCACCCCTGAAATAAACTGTTTCCCTTACAGCATTTAGGGCATCTGATTTCAAAATCAAAATAACCTTCAGCATAACTGAGAATATATAGCTGTCAAAACCTAGCATCCTTTCCAACAATAGCTGTGTACCTTAGCCAAGACCCACATCTACTTCTGATAGTGCAACATTAGCTTTATAAACTTGTTCTTTATTCTACATGTAAACCTTGGTGGCCTCTCTGTCAACTTTATCTCTCTGAAACATTTTCTTCTGTGGACTTGATTTGTAAAAGTATAAAAAGGAATTATGTTGTAGTTGTATATGATCATTATTATGGAATTGCTTCTTATTTTTTTAAAAATTATATATATCTTGGTTTTTTTTCATTATTTTTTATTTATTTTGAGCATTTTTTTATACAATGAAGTATATCTAAACCCAAAATAACTTTCTTTTTTCAGGCTTTATTTCCTTTATTTCCAGACTAAAAGGGGCCAAATATAAAATGTCCATTGCTAGGGTTTAGATATGGATTCTGCACTGCTTTAAAAACAAATGTGACAGTGCTTGGGTCCATATCCAGAAGCAGGGCCGGGACAAGGGGTGGGCGCAATGGGTTATTGCAGTGATAGGGGCACCCTGACCCTAACTCTAAGGTAAGGGGGGCGCAATTTGGCATATTTGCCATGGGCGTGGATGACCTTGTCCTGGCACTATCCAGAACCACTGGATAGTTTTCACTGAGGGAGCCTAAGAAGTGGTGGGAGAACACTGGTGACATTAGTCAGTGGGTTGGGTGGAGCCTATTTACACTTATGCATTGCAGTAAAATTCCCCTAAAACAGCCATGTCACAATAATGCATTGCACTACACTGGCATGTGTGGTGAGTTTGGCAGCACTCATTTTGAATAGTACCCCTACTGTACTGTATAGTAGACAGCAAGAAACAACCCCCTGGATTGTAGCACTAGTTTAGGAAATCCAGGCTCCCAAACAAAATCAAACAATAGTCAAATGATATCCATGAACTAGCCACCAGAAAAAAAAAAAGAATCACAACCACATCCTTCTTTTCAAGTTTGAAATTTTGAAATCTCTGAAAATGAATAAAAAGTGATGAATACATATCATCAAAATGTTCACTTAGAGGACAATAGAATTTAAATTCACAATGATTTAATGAAAAAAAAAACATATTAATTACATATACCAAACACAGTCACACATCTGTTTTAGTAAGAATGAGAATTCTTAAGTGTAGTAACCCATATTAACCAGTTAGAATACATCTTGAACTGGGATGACTTTAGCAGTAAATGAGTAAATTCTGATTGCAATAGGTTACCACATTTAAAATTAAGCACTTTCCTCTATATACTAATTATTAAGAAAGATTGTTGCTGAATAAATATCTGTAAAATAATTGTTCCTGGCCCACACCTCCCTCCTACAGTATAAAGCTAACTTTTGTTATTTTTATCCAGTGTCTCCTATATCTTCCAACTTGGGATGTTGCAGTTTTAAAGTGTACTATAACATTTTAAAAAAAGCAGATTTTTTTCTCTTTTAAAAATCACTCTTTTGAAAAGGTCACACCTCTAATTTGTTCACACCACCGCCACCTCTAATAGTGGAGAATGCTGGGTTTAGAGTGGTGGAAATCATCTGCAAAATGTTTACAAAAAATCTGGTTGGAAATCTTTCTAATATATATATATATATATTTTTTTACATCTTTTGTTGATATATGGCCACTGTGAGCAGAGAAATGGCCCATAGCAGTCTTAATCCATGTTTCCCATTAACAGAATGTCAAAATATCAATTTCAACCTGTTATAAAAAGGCCCCATAGCGACAGGTGATGGAGAGGCACAATGCAAAAAGTACATTTGCTAACTTCTACTCCAGCTGAGATAAGCAGCAACTATATTCTTTACAGCTTTTGTATAGCTACAATGCAAGGCCTGCAGGAGTGAAGCCACTTACTTTGCTCTATAGAACAAACTTTAAAACCGTATCAGTAGAACTTTATTATATACTAGTATTACATTGGTCCGTTTATATATACGACCTTAGTCTTGTACCGTGCCATTTGCTACATATAAATATACTGTGATAGTATAGTATAATATCATGTAAAATTTAAGCATTTTATATGAACAAGAAAATTTATGCTAATATAAAGTGTTTACACAAATATCACAAAATATTAGCCTGTCTTATAAAGAAAATATGCTGTTGTCAGCAAGGCTGGCTGTCTGAAAGGTTTATACGCTAGGTTGCTTTTTGCAACGACAGTCCCTGTCCAAATATCAAGAGTGAACTCTTTATTGTTGAATATAATTACCAGTATCAAAGTAGATTTACTGAGAAAAACTGTCAGAAATGGAAATCGTTAAAGATTTGTTCCCACCCTCCATCAAACATGAAAAGTGCTTCCTTAAATTATTCAACAACACTGATCCCTTGATACACTGGGGTAATAATGAACATTTTGGAGGAGAGCAAAAAGTAGTTATTTTGGCATCTATCCATGGTGAAGGGGTTAAGCGTTGTGCAGTTATCCAAAGCTTAATTTGAGCTGCATGGCTAAGAATTTACTTTGCCATTTAATTAACTGCCTAGAATTCATTTTATGATGGACAAAACCAATTTGTATCCTCCTTGATGTTTGACTTAAAAGAAACTATCTAATGAGATTCTTTTCTTTAGTCGGGGACCAGGTAAAGGTCATTTAGAGCAAAGGAC
This sequence comes from Pelophylax lessonae, assembly GCF_965119305.1. Classification (NCBI taxonomy): domain Eukaryota; kingdom Metazoa; phylum Chordata; class Amphibia; order Anura; family Ranidae; genus Pelophylax; species Pelophylax lessonae. The sequence goes on from NC_138771.1 coordinate 203,782,584, forward strand.
ACTGAAAAAACAAAGGGTATCTGCATTTTATTTGCAAATTCAAACTTTAACACACCTTGTTGATGAGTGGGCTTTGTGGCGTTTTTTTTTTCGAATAATTCTTTGATAAATTGGATATGACAAGAATTGAAAAGGAGTTCATTGTTAATCCTGCAACTTCACAAAAATATTTGAATTTGGGATAACGAGCACATTCAAATGAAAAAAGGAAACTCAAGAGGAGGAGATGAATAAATGTCAAGTGAAGAGAGGAAATCACTTAGATGTCTGATATTTAATTTCTCACTAATTCATAAGCTAAAGTAATGAGAGGGTCAGAAGCAAAACCCTGATCAAAAAATAATCAAAATGAATACGTGAATGCTAGAGATAAGCTGTAAACTTAAAACACTTATCTTCATTGCTACTTCAGATATGGAAGTGATTGTGTTCACTGAACAGGATGACTATACAGTATTATAGAAAGACCTGTTTTCAGGACCTGCACCATCCTATCTAGCTGTAGTGTCAGGATGTCTAAGTGCTGAGGTCTGCTTTATGGAATGAACAGTTACGTGTTAGACATTGTGATGTAGTGACTCCAATTCTAGATTAGTGCAAAGAGCTGAAATCAAGTGGATATTGTTGGATTAAACAATTGTATGATGCAAGTATAATATCTTCTCATGTTTAGTCTGAAGCATCAGGTGCCACTCAGTTGCTGGTATTTTTACTAGCTAATTTGCATTTTATAAAAAACCGTTAAAGAAGAATATTCATATGATACAAAGTGAACATTAACAGCATTATTTCAACTACACCTGAGTAACTTTAACAAAAAAAAGGAGGTTGAGTGTTGTCAGCAGAAGAGACATGCAAGGTCTCTTTTTCTCCAAAAAACATTTTCTCTGGCTCCTGGTGAATTTTTCTTTGTGTGTACCTGCAGTGCACAACATGGCTTCATATTTTGCATGCCAAGAATAGAGCCAAGCACTAGTGTTGAATCCTAAGTGCATGCAGTGGGTAACCAATGGCTAAAGAGGATCACTGGGGATCCAGAAGAATTACCAGTGGAGAGTGTGGCAGCAGGGGACACAGCACTGAAAGGATCCTAGAGGACAGCACAAGTAAAGGTAAATCTGTGCCATACTGTGCACACTTGCAGATTATGACAAAAATGTATCACCGCCAATGAGTTTACTTCTGCTTTAGGTGAGTACCCTGCATAAAAGGAACAAACAGTACTGGTATTTTAGGTGACAAGTACCTACAACCTGTATTTCTACAAAAACTGGTTTCTGATGTTTTTTTTTCTGGGTAAAAACAGCATATATGAGAAAATATGTGTACTTCACCAGAGATATCAGTAAGTTACACCAATTTTACAGGCTTGTATTCACATGGCAGAAAGTGTGCAGGCCCACTGCCATTCTGATGCCAGTCCTAATGCCCTTTAGCAACAAGAAGGTGTGGGGTAATAAAAAAAGCTTTTCCAATTATTACAGTGGGCTAAGTAAGCAACAACTCAATAATTCGCAATGGAAAGTAATTATAATAGTAACTGAACCATAGAATTATGGGAAATCTGACAATTAATTTCCATAGCTGTCTTTATTAGTCGCCTAGTTCACATCTCAAAAGTATCAGTTTGGGAGAAGGGAATCCAATAATAGAGCCCTAACATATACAGTATGAGGCATAAATTGCCTGGTGCCACATCTATACCACTGTACTGAATATCAGAATAAACCAACCCTAACTTAGAAACTTCTAGGACAATTCCATATGTGTAAAAATTGTTAAATTTTACTAGTACAATTAAAAAAAAAAAGGACAAATAAAACAATTCAGAAAACTCATCTAGTACAAATGCAAATGCTATGTCATACAAGCAGCAAATTATAGTTTTGAATTTGATCATTTACTAAATTGGTAGCTTGTTTTTCATGGGTTAATGCCCGCTTCTTCAGGAAGATATACAGCAACAGAGGCTCTGAAATGATAAAAGACTATATCAACATCTCTGGTTTAGGTGTTAAAATACATATACATCAATTTAATTGAATTTAAACACGTGTGTCATACCTATGCATAAGAATGCTGATCATAAAAGCACTGAAGTAGTACGATCAACAATTGGCACCCCCATGGAGAGAACAAATCTACAAGATTCAAAGTGTTTGGTAAAGTTGATGAAGGTTAAAAAAGGTAATATTTCCACTAAATTCCAAGGAATATCCCTGCAAAAAAAAAAAATAATAATGGACAATAAATGGACATTATATGACCAAATGTCTTGAGGTTTGCCTGTGCTGTCACTATAGCAGATGGAAGTTCATTTTACAGGTGTTTTACAGATGAGTTGGTCTGAAATTGTTATTTTGGTAATGGCAATGATAACAAAAATCCTCAGAGAAAACACTGTAGGTCTCTGAAAATGTATTCAAGCGTCTAAACAAAGGACTTTTATTATTACCAATAGCAATTGTTCAGATTCTTCTGTTCCCGTTCTCACCCTGCACAAGAAATATAATAAAAATGCTATCAAATAGAAAGTAACACATCTTATGGTATGAACAATGAAAAAACATCCATTGTGAAATCGGTGCTGTAATTAACATATTCCAAGCAATTTGAACTAAAGACAAAGGGTTTTTTTCCCCATAAAGTATACAATACATAAGATAATGGTTAGATTATGTTACACTTTGTTCTGGAATTCGAATAAAGGAACACAATGGTGGCCATTGAAGGATCATTAGAATCAAACACATTTTAAAAACACATGATTCCATTTACAGATTTACAGATTGTGAGCCGTAAATTAAAATGAGCTGCACTTCAAGTGATCATATTTTTATTTAATTCATCATTGTGGCTTTGTTAACAATTCCCCCAGTGTCTTGTGTCCCAGAGATGGATTGAAGTAAATGGTTCATGATGCCACAGCTTAGAGTTTGTTTGCTCTGCAGTGAGTTGAATTTATTATAACAGTTTGTGCTCTCCATAGTGGCTCCTGTGTGGACTCCACAACCAAGGAGAGTGTTGGAGCATGTATTACTGCTGCTGGGTGCTGACTATTACATATACCCAGTGTTGATAACACTTTCATAGCATTAACAAAATGTAAGCTTGTTCAGAGTTTATACATTATTATTTATGTTATACAAAAACAATAGAAATTTAAGAATGTTGGGTTACATTTCCTTTAAAGGAACTCCTAAACTTTGTATTCTGTACATAGCACACTCCTGAAACCTGCACTTTGTACACAGTGCACTCCTGAACTCTGTCCTCTGTATGTAGTGCACACTGGAACTGTGCACTCTGTATGTAGCTTTTCTGAACCCTGCACTCTGCGTGAAGCATAATTCTGTTCTTAGTGCACTCCTGAACTCTGCACTCTGTGCTTAGTGCACTCCTGAACTCTACACCCTGTGTGTAACACACTCCTGACATCATTTAAGACCCTCCCAATGTTAGTGCAGTTTAGCAAGTGTAACGCCGCCGAGTGCTCCGGGTCCCGTGGCTTCCCCGGAGCACTCGAGGCGTCCCGCGGGCTTTTCCCCAGCAGCGCGGCGCTGCTTTGAAATTTAAAGGGCCAGTGCACCATTAATTGGTGCCTGGTCCAATAAGTACCAAAACATATAAAAACCCACTTCCCCTTCCTGTCCTTGCCGGATCTTGTTGCCTTTTGTGCCTTGAGAAAGCTTTTGGTGTATCTTTCACTGCCTGTGTATCTGACCTTCTGCTGTTGCCCCTGACTACGAACCTTGCCGCCTGCCTTGACCTTTTGCTCCGTCTGACCTTGCCTTTGCCTTGTCCTTCTGTACCGCGCCTGAATCAGCTGTCTTTGAGGTTGAGCCGTTACCGGAGGATACGAACTGGTTGCTACCGCCGCAGCAAGTCCATCCCGCCTTGCTGCGGGCTCTGGTGAAAACCAGTAGTAACTTAGAACCGGTCCCCTGGTATGGTCAACGCCAATCCCTCACTGACACAGAGGATCCACCTCCAGTGCAGTCACCTGCCGCTAGTCCGGACCCTGACAGTAGATCCGGCCATGGATCCCGCTGATGTGCCCCTGCCTAGTCTCGCTGACATCTCTACCGTGGTTGCCCAGCAGTCCCAGCAGATTGCTCAGCAAGGTCAACAGTTGGCACAGCTGACTGCCATGCTGCAGCAACTTCTTCCTGCACGGCAGCAGCCGCCTGCTTCTGCTTCTACTTCCGCTCCACCTCCGCTAGAATCCGTTTGTCTCTCCCGGACAAGTTTGATGGGGATTCTAAGATGTGCCGGGGATTCTTGTCCCAATGTTCCCTGCACCTGGAGATGTTGGCCGACCAGTTTCCTACAGAACGGTCTAAGGTGGCCTTCATGGTCAGTTTACTGTCTGGAAAGGCCTTGGCCTGGGCCACGCCGCTCTGGGACCGCAACGATCCTGCCACTGCCACCGTCCAGTCTTTCGTCTCTGAAGTCCGCAGTGTCTTCGAGGAACCTGCCCGTGCCTCGTCAGCAGAAACGGCCTTGCTAAACCTCGTCCAAGGAGACGCTACTGTAGGCGAATATCCTATACAATTTCGCACTCTGGCCTCTGAACTGACCTGGAACAACGACGCCCTCTGCGCAACTTTTAAAAAAGGTTTATCCAGCCATATCAAGGATGCTCTGGCCGCACGAGAGATACCTGATTCCCTGACGGAACTCATCCAGGTGGCTACTCGCATAGATATGCGCTTCATTGAAAGACGCCAGGAACTTCGCCAAGAAAAGAATCTTGTTCGCAACAGGCGTTATCCACGCCTGGCACCTCTCTTCCAGCAACCATTGCAGCCGGTTGCTGCACCTTCCACCGAGGAGGCCATGCAAGTGGATCGGGCTCGCCTGACCCAGCAAGAAAGGTCTCGCCGGAGGAACGAGAATTTATGCTTATACTGTGCGAGTTCCGAACACTTCTTAAAGGACTATCCAGTTCGTCCTCAGCGTCAGGGAAACGCGGGAGAGGCTGGGTGTGAATTCTTCCTCTCCACGCTTGATTGTTCCGGTACGGATTTCTTCTGCTGCTAAAGTCTCCTTTCCGGCAGACGCCTTCTTGGACTCTGGTTCTGCGGGAAACTTCATTAAAGCCTCCTTCATCAACCGCTTTAGCATTCCTGTGATCCACCTCGTCAAGCCCTTCTTCATTACTACAGTTAACGGAGAAAATCTGAAATGTACCGTGCGTTATCGCACAGAACCCGTGCTCATGACCATAGGGGTCCTCCACCAAGAAACCATTGAATTTTTTGTTCTACCGAATTGCACGTCTGACGTCCTTCTTGGCTTGCCCTGGCTCCAGCGCCACTCTCCTACCCTTGACTGGACCTCTGGGGATATTAAATCATGGGGGTCTACCTGCCACACTCATTGCCTCAAGTCGGTACCTATTAGACAAGTCTCCGTCTCCTCACCAGTGCTCGGCCTTCCTAAGGTCTATCAGGACTTTACTGACATCTTTTGCAAGAAACAGGCGGAGGTTTTACCACCACATAGACCCTATGACTGTCCCATTGATTTGCTTCCCGGTACCACACCACCCCGTGGCAGGATTTACCCCCTCTCCATTCCTGAAACCAAGGCCATGTCGGAGTACGTTCAGGAGAACCTCAAGAAAGGTTTCATCAGGAAGTCTTCTTCTCCTGCCGGAGAAGGATTTTTCTTTGTCGCCAAAAAGGATGGGTCACTCACTACATCCATGTATTGACTACCGTGGTCTTAACAAGATCACGGTAAAGAATCGCTACCCTTTGCCTCTCATCTCGGAGCTCTTTGACCGTCTGCGCGGAGCTAAGGTCTTCACTAAGCTTGACCTCAGGGGCGCTTATAATCTCATCAGAATCCGTGAAGGAGATGAGTGGAAAACCACTTTTAATACCAGAGATGGCCACTTTGAGTATCTCGTCATGCCTTTCGGCCTGTGCAACGCTCCTGCAGTCTTTCAAGACTTTGTCAACGAGATCTTCCGGGACATGTTGTATACCTGTGTAGTGGTCTATCTTGATGACATTCTAATCTTCTCTCCCAACCTGGAGGAACACCGTCGCCATGTTCGTCAAGTGCTCCAGCGCCTTCGTGTCAACCACCTTTATGCCAAAATGGAAAAATGTCTTTTTGAGCATAGCTGTCTTCCGTTTCTGGGATACCTAGTTTCTGGACAGGGTCTTCAAATGGACCCCGACAAACTCTCTGCAGTCTTGGATTGGCCATGCCCCTCAGGACTTTGCTCCATTCAACGCTTCCTTGGATTCGCCAACTATTACCGCCAGTTTAGTCCCCACTTCTCCACTATCGTGGCACCTATTGTGGCACTAACCAAGAAAGAAGCGAATCCGAAATCCTGGCCTCCCCAAGCTGAAGAAGCCTTTACTCGCCTTAAAACCGCCTTCGCCTCCGCTCCAGTCTTAAATAGGCCTGATCCTCTGAAACCATTTTTCCTGGAGGTAGATGCCTCCTCTGTTGGAGCCGGAGCGGTTCTTCTTCAAAAGTCTGCTAAAGGAAAAAACGTCACCTGCGGCTTCTTCTCAAAAACGTTTTCCCCTCCTGAAAAGAACTATGCCATCGGGGACCGTGAACTACTAGCCATTAAGTTGGCACTAGAAGAATGGAGACATCTTCTGGAAGGATTCCTTCATCCAATCACCATCTTCACTAACCACAAAAATCTCTCATACCTTCAGTCTGCCCAGCGCCTTAATCCGTGCCAGGCCAGGTGGTCATTGTTCTTTGCCCGATTCACGTTCCAAATCCATTTTCGTCCTGCTAATAAGAACATTAGGGCGGATGCCCTATCACGTTCCACCGATGCCTCTGAAGATGAAACCGTTCCTCAACACATCATTCCCCCTGAGTGTCTAATTTCAACTGCCCCTGCTTCACTGGCACCAGTCCCTCCAGGGAAAACATTTGTTCCTCCTCGTCTTCGCCTACGGACTCTCAAATGGGGTCACTCCTCTCACCTGGCGGGTCACGCTGGAATTAAAAAGACGACACTGCTAATTGCCAGACACTATTGGTGGCCTTCCTTTGAAAAAGATGTAACGGAGTTTGTTCGGGCCTGTACTGTCTGCGCACGTGATAAAACTCCCCGCCAGAAGCCTGCAGGTCTTCTCCTTCCTCTGCCAGTGCCTGAACAGCCTTGGTCCCACATTGCAATGGACTTCATCAGGGATCTTCCCTTATCCCATGGTAACACAGTCATATGGGTGGTTGTTGACAGGTTTTCAAAAATGGCACATTTTGTCCCGCTTCCTGGTCTCCCTTCTGCGCCACAACTGGCAAAGCAATTCTTTTTGCACATTTTTCGTCTTCATGGCCTTCCAACACACATCGTCTCCGATAGAGGCGTTCAGTTCATCTCAAAGTTTTGGAGAGCTCTCTGCACCCAATTAGGAATCAAATTAAACTTTTCTTCTGCCTACCACCCTCAGTCCAATGGACAAGTGGAGAGGGTTAACCAGATCCTTGGTGACTATCTGCGACACTTCATCTCCTCTCGTCAGGATGATTGGGTCGACCTGTTGCCCTGGGCCGAATTTTCGTATAACTTTAGAGACTGAGTCATCCACCAAATCTCTGTTTTTTTGTGGTGTACGGCCGTCACCCGCTGCCCCCCCTCCCCATTCCCACTTCTTCTGGGGTTCCTGCCGTTGATGACTTGACTCTGGACTTCTCCTCCATCTGGAAAGATACTCAAAAGTCGCTCACCCTGGCCGCTTCTCGCATGAAGAGACATGCAGATAAAAAAAGAAGAACTCCTCCTGTCTTTTCCCCTGGAGACAGAGTGTGGCTCTCTGCCAAATACATCCGGTTTCGGGTCCCCAGCTACAAACTGGGTCCGCGTTATCTCGGACCCTTTAAAATCAAAAGCCAAATTAATGCTGTCTCTTACAAACTCCATCTTCCTCCCTCTCTCCGTATTCCTAACTCCTTTCATGTATCCCTTCTCAAACCCCTCTTTCTTAACCGGTTTTCCCCCAAGGTCACCGTTCCTGCTCCTGTCTCTGGGTCCTCTGACGTCTTCTCAGTGAAAGAGATCCTCGCCTCCAAAGTCGTCAGAGGTAAAAAAAAATTTCTGGTTGACTGGGAGAATTGTGGTCCTGAGGAGAGGTCATGGAGCCCGAGTCCAATATTCTCGACAAGGAGCTCATCCACAGGTACCTGGGTTCCAAAAAGAGGGGGAGACCCAAGGGGGGGGTACTGTAACGCCGCAGAGTGCTCCGGGTCCCGTGGCTTCCCCGGAGCACTTGAGGCGTGCCGCGGGCTGTTCCCCCGCATCTACACTACTTACCTGCCGGGTCCCGTCATCCCGACCGCTCGGTACACGCCGGGTGCCTTCCTCCTCCCGGCGCGCGCGGCCCCGCCCCCTAGGGCACGCGCGCGCCGATGCTTTGAAATTTAAAGGGCCAGTGCACCATTAATTGGTGCCTGGTCCAATCAGTACCAAAACATATAAAAACCCACTTCCCCTTCCTGTGCTTGCCGTATCTTGTTGCCTTTTGTGCCTTGAGAAAGCTTTTGGTGTATCTTTCCCTGCCTGTGTATCTGACCTTCTGCTGTTGCCCCTGACTACGAACCTTGCCGCCTGCCTTGACCTTTTGCTCCGTCTGACCTTGCCTTTGCCTTGTCCTTCTGTACCGCGCCTGAATCAGCTGTCTTTGAGGTTGAGCCGTTACCGGAGGATACGACCTGGTTGCTACCGCCGCAGCATGTCCATCCCGCCTTGCAGCGGGCTCTGGTGAAAACCGGTAGTAACTTAGAACCGGTCCCCTGGTACGGTCCACGCCAATCCCTCACTGACACAGAGGATCCACCTCCAGTGCAGTCACCTGCCGCTAGTCCGGACCCTAGCAAGACCCACTTTTTGATGCAGAATAATCTCCCCCTGGGGGAGGGGGGGGGGTCATTTGTATTGCAGTAGCGGTAGGTTGAGTTCCTTCCCTATTCTTTGAGACAAAAAGCCCTGGCTACAGTTATAAGCACAAAGAAGCAGAGGAGCCTACTTGCAACGTTTCTAATTAAGGAATGAAGAGAAGCTGGATGACAGTCATCTATCGGAAAACAAAGAATGTCACCAGAGAGAGTGATAGAACCAATTCACTAACCACCATTGTACAAGGTGAACCAGTACCACCAGTATACAGGGGAACTGACCACCAGTATACAAGGAGACTGACCACCATTATATGGAGGGGCTGACCATCATTATACAGGGGGACTGACTATAAATATACAGAGTACTCACAAATATACAGGGGGGCTGACCACCAATATGCAGATAAACTGACCACTGGTGTACAGGGGCACGCTGACCCCCAGTATGCAGGGACATTTACCACCAATATGTAGGGCCACTGGCTACCAATATACAGGGGGCACACTAACTACCACTGTAGGTGCAAACTTAACAAATATAAGGGGGCATTATGAGTACTGTCCTTCAAAGAAAGAGGGCACACCGAGAAATGAATGTTGTACCTAGTCCTGATCACCACACTCTATACACTATATAGTGCTGACCTCTTCACTCTATGTACTGCAGAATGAAGGGGGCACACTGAAAGCTATACATATGCAGGTTTAATATTGTGCAGTGTTGGTGGTTAATGTGTGTAGCACTACTCCCATGGGAGCTGCTGTGTATGGGTTCCCCTGGGTTACCATTAGCAACAGTAGACCACTCTGACATGTTACCAATTGTTTTTACCTCAGACAAGGACCAGTCCAGTTTCTTTGGTTTTTATGTTTTATTAGGAACTTGGATAGGAGAAGGGATGAGTGGGACACTCCAATAACTGAACTATGCACAAAAAGGCAGGAACTGTACAAAAAATGCTGACTGAAGCTGGTTAATGCTGACTGATGCTGGTTAACACTGTTTGAGCTAGTCACGGCTAGGCCGTTTACTGTATTTCCCCTTTGACTGTGAAAAATACATTTTAGCTTCCTAAGGTACTCTCTTCCTGAGATAGCTGACTTTAATAGTAGACTGCACTGCTGAGCAACTTCAGGGCCCTTCCTGGCGCCCCCTTTACCCTCTAATCTTCAGGGCTTTACTGTAACACTCTGGGTTAGCTGACTTCCAGATCCCCTTGACCCCTCTGGAGTGGTCACCTCTAGAGTTGATCGAATACCTGGATGTCCAGGTTCGGCGGGTGCGGCCGAACTTGAAAAAAAAGTCCGGGTTCGTGACCCGGACTTAACCCGAACTTTACCCCCATCCCGAACCCCATTGAAGTCAATGGTGACCCAAACTTTTGAGCACTAAAATGGCTCTAAAAAACACATGGAAAGGGCTAGAGGGCTGCAAATGGCAGCAAAATATTCTTAAGAGCATGGCAAGTGCTCTGAAAACAAATGTGGAAAGGGAAATAACTTAAAATAACATAAAATTCATAAAAATAAAAAATAATAATCTTGAATGATGTAGGAGGAGGACGAGGCCCATATGGAGTAGAAGGTTGAGGTGGCAGTGGATATGACAGTGGATATGGCGGTGTAGGTGGAAGCAGCGGCAGCGGTGGAGGAGGAGGACGAGGCCCATATGGAGTAGGAGGTTGAAGTGGCGGTGGATGAGGACGTGGTAGCCAACACTGGTTTTTGTTTTTAATTTTATTTCTTTTTAAATTAGGGTACACCCCAAAAGAGTTAGAAAGATCAAATACAACAATGGCTGGGTAAGGCCGGTAAACATGTCTATTCTGCACAAGGTACAGACAAGTCCTGTGGGATCCATGCCTGGTTCATTTTAATGAACGTGAGCTTGTCCACATTGGCTCTGGACAGGCGGCTGTGCTTGTCTGTGATAACGCCCCCAGCCATGCTAAATACACGTTCAGATAATACACTGGCTGCAGGGCAGGCCAGCACCTCCAAGGCGTAAAGGGCAAGCTCAGGCCATGTGCCCAATTTGGAGACCCAGAAGTTGAAGGGGGCAGACCCTTCATTCAGTACGTCTAGGCGTGTGCACACATACTGCTCCACGATGTTAGTGCTGGGTCGTGGTGCTGCTGGTGGAGCTCCTGTTGCAAGGAGAGGACGTGGTCGATCTGTGGCAGCTACACGCAGAAATGAAACACCTTTCTCAGCTGCGAGTAGGCGACAGAACCTTAAAGCAGTATTTGGCAGGGCCTAATGCGCCTCTACAAATGTTGAGGCCAGAACAAGTACAGGCTATAGTAGATTGGGTTGCTGACAGTGCCTCCAGTTCCTTCACATTGTCTTCTGCTGAAAGGTCAGAGTTGGCACCTGCAGCCGATGTCCATCAATCTTTCACCTCACCCCCTTGCAAATCAGCCAAGCAGTCTGAGCCCCAAGTCACGCAGCAGTCTCTTCTTCTTTTTGATGACTCTGTTAGCATGGTTTCCCAGGGACATCCACCAAGCCCTGCCCCAGAAGTGGAAGAGATTGAGTGCACCGACGCCCAAGCACTTATGTCTCAAGATGAGTACATGGGAGGACCATTGCAGCACGTCTCGGATGATGACGAAACACAGGTGCGTACTGCTGCGGAATTCCGAATTGTGGAGACCGACAAGGAGGGCAGGGGTGAAGACTGGGTGGAAGATGATGTGGAGGACGATGAGGTCCTCGACCCCCACATTGAATGAACGTCTTGCAGGTAATCTGCAGCCACCAGAACAGCAGAAGAGGGAGCAGGGTGCAAAAGCGGAGCTGCCGTGCCATAGACACTACGCCTGCTACTGCCTACGCGGACCAGTAAGCACGGTCATGGACGTTATATCTCCCTAACAGCACACTGGGTAAATGCAGTAGCGGCTGGGCCTGAGGCGGATAGCAGTTTGGCGCATGTCCTTCCACCACCGAGGATTGAAGTGCGCTTCAGTTTGCCTCCTGTTCCTAACTCCTCCTACTCCGCTTCCTCATCCTCTACCGCCTCCTCATCCGGTCAGCGTAACACCTTCACCACCAACTTCAGCACAGCCAGGGGTAAACAACAGCAGGGAGTTTTAAGACTTGCCTTTTTGGGGGAAAAACACACACCGTGCAGGAGTTGTGGAGAGGCATTCAACAGCCGATGAGTGGTTGCTGCCAGTGAGCCTCAAGCCCAGCCTGGTGGTGTGCGATAATGGGCGAAATCTCGTAGCAGCTCTGGGCCTAGCCGGTTTGACACTTGAATTTGGTGGTGCAGAGGTTCCGTCTGTGCGCACTTTTGGCGTTCTCACTCTATTGCTTCTCGCCTGTCAGCGCTGCAGCATAACTTCGGCCTTCCCGCTCACCGCCTCATATGTGAAGTGCCCACAAGTTGGAACTCCACCTTGCACATGCTGGCCAGACTGTGTGAGCATCAGCAGGCCTTAGTGGAGTTTCAGCTGCAGAACGCACGCATGAGTCGCTCAGCCGAACATCACCATTTCACCACCAATAACTGGGCCTCCATGTGAGACCTGTGTGCCTTGTTGCGCTGTAACATATGCAGACTAGGCCGCAATTTTTTTCCCCCCTAAATGGGTTTTTATTGATAAGCGGAATACAACAACAGTATCCAATGGGTGTATCTCACAGTAAAATATGTAGACTAGGCCGCAATTCATTTTTTTTCCCTAAATGGGTGTTTATTAAAAAGCGGAATACAACAACAGTATCCAAAGGGTGTATCTCACAGTAACATATGCAGACTAGGCCGCAATTTAATTTTTTCCCTAAATGGGTGTTTATTGAATAGCAGAATAGAACAACAGTATCTAAAGGGTGTATCTCACACGTACAGATACAGACTAGGCCGCATTTTAATATTTTTTCCCTAAATGGGTGCTTATTGAATAGCAGAATAGAACAACAGTATACAGAGGGTGTATCTCACAGTAAAATATGCAGACTAGGCCGCAATTTATTTTTTTTCCCCTAAATGGGTGTTTATTGAATAGCAGAATAGAACAACAGTATCTAAAGGGTGTATCTCACACGTACAGATACAGACTAGGCCGCATTTTAATATTTTTTCCCTAAATGGGTGCTTATTGAATAGCAGAATAGAACAACAATATACAAAGGGTGTATCTCACATTAAAATATGCAGACTAGGCCGCAATTTATTTTTTTCCCCCTAAATGGGTTTTTATTGATAAGCGGAATACAACAACAGTATCCAATGGGTGTAGCTCACTGTAACATATGCAGACTAGGCCGCAGTTAAATTTTTTTTCCCCTAAATGGGTTTTTATGGATAAGCAGAATACAACAACAGTATCCAATGGGTGTAGCTCACTGTAACATATGCAGACTAGACCGCAATTACATTTTTTCCCCCTAAATGGGTTTTTATTGATAAGCGTAATACAACAACCGTATCAAATGGGTGTAGCTCACTGTAACATATGCAGACTAGGCCGCAATTACATTTTTTTCCCCTAAATGGGTTTTTATTGATAAGCGGAATACAACAACAGTATCCAATGGGTGTAGCTCACTGTAACATATGCAGACTAGGCCGCAATTACATTTTTTCCCCCTAAATGGGTTTTTATTGATAAGCGGAATACAACAACAGTATCCAATGGGTGTAGCTCACTGTAACATCTGCAGACTAGGCCGCAATTACATTTTTTTCCCCTAAATGTTTTTTTATTGATAAGCGGAATACAACAACAGTATCCAATGGGTGTAGCTCACTGTAACATCTGCAGACTAGGCCGCAATTACATTTTTTTTTCCCTAAATGGGTTTTCATTGATAAGCGGACTACAACAACAGTATCCAATGGGTGTAGCTCACTGTAACGTATGAATGAAAAATTTCTATAATTCCCTTTTATTGGTGATTTTTGAAGAGCAGATTTGAACAGCAGTGTCTAAACGCTGTGTGACAGTTTCACAGTAAAGTATGAATGAAAAACTGAAAAATATTTTTTTTTTCCCTAAATACTGAAAAATAATTATTTTCCCATTACATTGGTGCTTTTTGAAAAGCAGATTAGAAAAAGCAGTGTCTAAACAATGTATGTCAAAGTAAAATATGAAGGAAAAATTTTTTTTCTTTTTTAAATGCAGATTAAGCAGACACATATACAATGAGCTTGCATTACATGGCCGCTACACACCGCACGCCGCCCACCTAACAGACTGATAAAAGTTTTTTTTTCTCCCTCCTCCTCCTCACCGGGCTCAGGTCAGGGCATAAAGATCATGCACTGCACCCCCACCCAATACAATCAATGTAAATCGCTGTCTGATTAAAGAAGATTCTTCCTATTCTTTCCCTGAACGCAATCTCCTGCCGGCCCCTACAATAATCTCCTATCTCTCCCTCAGCAGCAGCATCAGGAACCTCTCCCTAGTATAGTTATAGCAGAGTGACGCGCGGCGCTATGTGACTCCAGCTTACAGTATATAGGTCACATGCTGTACTAGACAATCACAGCCATGCCATTAGTAGGCATGGCTGTGATGGGTTCTAAGGGCACACTAGTTAAACGCTTGCTGATTAGCTGACTTGCACCTGTTGAAACCGCGCCATTAAAACCGTGCCAAAACATCAAATAACATTACCGAACAACAGACAGTATCCCGAACATACAGTGAAATGTTCGGGTCCGTGTCCAGGTACCGAATACCTAAAAGTCCGGTACGATCCCGAACAATACAGTCCGGGTTCGCTCAACCCTAGTCCCCTCTCTTAGGCAGACCCCTGGGCAGATGCTTGAGTACTCACAATACTGTTTTTCCAGAAGTATCCTGCCAAGCAGCTCCACTTGGTCAGCACGCTGGATCCTTCTGCAGGACAGCTCAACCCCTGGTTCCTAGGCCGACAGCCTGGACCACCTTCCTCAGCAACAGGAGGAGAGACAGCCATCACCTTCCTCCTGGGACCTGGCTTCCCGCCCAAAGACACCCTGTCACATGCCCCCTCCGGATTTATTCCCAATCCCAGGATGCATTGCAGCAATGCCCACCCACTGGGACAGTCATAAACCCTGGTGTGCTATTTGCTAGGTTTCCTCCACTGTCCAACAAGGTCCCTCATTGGATACAGTGGGAAGACCCCCCCAGACTCAACAGGTCACACTTGGAAGCACGTGACAGGCTAACTAAGAGATCAGACCCTCCTGATAAGCAGAACAGGGTCACATATATGCTTTGCCTAGCACCTACCTAGTAGGGTTCTACATCCACCCCCCACCAAAAATGTGCCACGTCCCGTTGGCTCTGGGGCAGCCGTCCCCTACAAAAATCCTGCCAAAAATCAGGAGTATCCCATTAACTTGGAAAGGGGGAAAAGGGAAAAAGAACAAATGTACAAGCAATAAATGACGTGCAAAAATATAAGTATACATCTGCTGTACAAATTTACAGATGGGGTGCATTAACAGGATGCACCCCCCCCACCAAACAAACTCAGTTTAGCAAAAGAAATCAATATATATATATATATATATATATATATATATATATATATATATATACAGCCTAACTGACTGCCTCTAAGGTTGAAGTTACCTATAAAAGAGAAAGCAAGGGTTAAATGCATTGTACATATTCATAATGAAATTGACTATCTAACTTCTGCAATTTGGATAAGAAGTCCCTCTCCGCAGAGGCGGCCTTCTCATCCAGTTCCCTGACTTCCCTGCGGTAGCTCTTGACACGACATCCCACATTCTTCTGGTAGGCGAGTCAGTGCAGCACAGTTCAACCCCTGGTCCCTAGGCCGACCGCCTGGACCCCCTTCCTCAGCAACACCCTCACCCTCCTCCTTTGACCTGGCTTCCCGCCCAAAGACATCCTGTCACATACCCCCTCCGGATTTATTCCCAATTCCAGGATGCATTGCAGTAATGCCCACCCACTGGGACAGTCATAAACCCTGGTGTGCTATTGGCTGGGTTTCCTCCACTATCCAACAAGATCCCTCATTAGATACAGTGGAGAGACTCCCCAGACTCAACAATTTACACCTGGAAGCATGTGACAGGCTAACTAACATATCAGACCCTCCTGATAAGCAGAACAGGGTCACATATATGCTTTGCCTAGCACCTACCTAGGAGGTTGCTGCATGTGTAATTCTGGAGATTAATTACTGTGCTGTACTCGGGATTTATTATTGTGTTGTGCTGGGGTTTACTATGTTGTACTAGGGGTTTATTTTTGTGTTGTGCTGGGGGATTATTACTGTGCTGTGTTGGGGTTTTATTGTTGTGACAAGCTGAGGGTTAATTATTATTCAATGTTGGGGGTTAAATTTGTGCAACATTGGGGGTTAAGTATTGTGAAATTCTGGGGATTAATGATTGTGACATGCTGAAGGTTAATTATTGTGCATGTTGGGGGTTAATTATTTTGCAACATTGGAGGTTTTTTATTGTGAAATTACAGGGGGTTAATTGTTGTGGATGCTAAGGGTTAATGATTGTGCACAGTTGGGAGTTATTTTTTTTTAAATGTTGATGGTTATTTTATTGTGCTGTGGTGGGGGTTATTTGCTGTGATGCGCTGAGGGTTAATTATTGAACCATGCCATGCCATTAATTACTGTGCTGCCATGGGGGTAATTACTCTGTCATACTTGGGGTGATAGGAGTTTATTATTTTGCTGTGCTACGGGTCATTGCTGGGACTGACACAAGCTGGGGGTTATAATTTCTGGCCCTAATTGGGATTATTTTATTCCCACAGTTTCTTAACTTCATCCCCCCCCCCCCCCCCCCGGGTCTTATTTGTTCTATACAAAGGGACAAAAATGTCACACTACAAGCCATAGACCATGAAGAACCACCCACTTGCAGGCCATACCCGCTTGCTGGGCACACCCATTTGCTGGCTACGCCCACAAGCGTACGATAGGCTACGAGCTTCCATGCCGCATTAGCACCCCCTCTTCTATTTCTAATAAAGCACAGCACCCAAAAATCATTGTTTGGAGCTACCCCTGACTCACACTAAATGTGATTTTATTAGTTATCTATTAGGTAAAGTTTACTTGCATCCCAGGTATAATATCCATCCCTTATGCATTTCTGTTGCCCATCAGAGTACTACAAATCTTTATTTCCAACGTCAAAAAATGTTTACTGGTGTCGTCTTTTTTTACATTAATTTCTATTTTGAAGGTTGCTTAGTCGAATCTCACCTCTGTCAAATGTATATCCATTTCCAGGATTCAAATGTATATAGCTTTTATCAAAACTATGCCTTTAACTCAGATTAGAAGGGTTATACTAGAAGATTTGTAAAATATCCATACTAAATAGAATGCATTTGGATCTATGAGTGCTGCATTTTTGTATTAATCTGATCATTAAAATCTCTAGGTATACTATGTCTTTAACCACTTGCCTACAGGGCACTTTTACCCCCTTCCTGCCTAGGCCAATTTTCAGCTTTCAGCGCTCTCACGCTTTGAATGACAATTGCGCGGTCATGCTACACTGTACCCATATGAAATTTTTATTATTTTTTTTCACACAAATAGAGCTTTCTTTTGGTGGTATTTAATCACCTCTGGGTTTTTTATTTCGTACAAAAAAAAAAAAAAGACAGAAAATATTGAAAAAAAAAAAAGTTTTTCTTATTTTCTGTGAGTAAATTTTGAAAATAAATACATTTTTCTCCTTCACTGATGTGTGTTGATGAGGCAGCACTGATGGGCTCTGATAGCCAGCACTGATGGGTACTGATGAGGTGAAACTTATGGGCACTGATGAGGTGGCACTTATGGGCACTGATGAGGTGGCACTGATGAGGAGGTACTAATATGCCACACTGATGAGCACTGATAGGTGGCACTGATAGGCGGCACTGACTAGATGAGCAGGCACTGATGGGCACTGACTGGCAGCACTATGGGCACTGTTTGTGGGCACTGATGGGGGGCATTGATGGCGGGCACTGTGGACACTGATGGTGGGCAGTTATGGCATTTTATTTCCCTCTTGTGTAATCAGGGCACTGGTGATCAGTGCCCTGATTACATTTCTCTGTGTCCCCTTACCGCTGATCGGCTCTCCTCTTCCTCACACGCAGTCTCTGTGTGAGGAAGGAGAGCTAGCAATGAGAGATGATCTCATATGTTTACATTTGAGATCATCTCTCATTGCACGTTCCGATCACGTGGTAAATGGCCGCTGTGATTGGCCATTCACCACGATCTGTGATTGGCTGTGTCCAAGGGACACAGCCAACACAGATTTTCCCTGATGCGCGCGCGGGAGCGGGCGGGGAGCCTGTTACTGGGAGGCCATTTAAAGACGGCCTCCCGGAAATTAGAGCCCGCGCTGTAGCCGTCTTTCGGCTATAGCGCGGGAGGGAGGTGGTTGAGCTGCTCTTTCCTTATCAAACTTCCGTCAATATCCTCTTCTATCTAGTCTGCTTCCAGGTTTGATCCTCCACAATAAGATTGTAAACGCCTTAAAGGCAGGGACAGATGTGAATGTACAATATTGTGTAAAGTGCCGTGAATTGATGGTGCTATATAAGTACATCTAGTAAATAAACGAATGTCATTTAACAGCCTCTTCCTTTTCTAAATAAACACAGTGAACACACTCACTCACTGTGTTCAATCATAATTGAAGCATAGTAAACTGTGTTTACTATGCTTCAATTTGTGAATGAACAGGAAGCACAGGACACTTCCCATTCATTCACTGTCCAATGCAGCTGATGCTGCAGAGAAAGGCATGTGTGTTTGAGCTTTGGGGTGCACACCCTAATGCAATAGGCTGTGCACACCTATGATGCATTTCTTATAATAAACAGCATTCTCCACATATTCTACAATTAGGAAGGAGCTTCATTTTCAAGTTGAACATTAGTTTGCCCCGAGCTGAGCCTGTTTGCAGTTTGGAGAATGGGTGAAAAAACATCTGCCAGATGTCTACTGCTGCAAAATGACAGTTCCCTGGCTGTATTGTATTTGTAAACAGACCAAAGAAACAAGGAGGACGCCACTCCAGATGAAGTGATTAGGCTGATTAGGCTCCATGTATGGGTGCTAGCCCCAGCTCGCTTTTGTGAAACTGGTATCTAAGAAACAAATGGCTGCGAACCATGCTTAAGTCTGAGTCCATTTATTGAAATTCCAAAGTGACAGACACCAAACAGTAGCAGCGACAAATGGTTGACACAAGAATACTGTGCTTATTCATAACCATTTGTACCTGTTACTGTCCGGTGTGAGTCACTTTGGAATTTCAATAAATGGACTACGGCTTAGGCATGGTGTGCAGCCATTTCTTTTTTTTATATCCTTTTGCAAACAGACTAACTGGGGAGTCCTGGGTGACATAAATAATCAAAAACAGCTATGATCCTAATTTGTCAATGATGTTGCCAAGCATCTCTGGATGGTTTGTTGGCATACAGAAACCACAGGGGATCTGTCAATTGCAATGGAAGTAGCAGTGGGTAAACATTTTTGGGTAGTCAGTCATCATGTAGGCAGGCATCATTGGGCAAAAGCTCATTGTGATTCATGTGGATATACATTGCTTGATGCCATAATTTATGTTGAATATACATTGGGAATATTGTTTTTTGGGTTTTTTTTTTCTAATAAAGGACTTTTCCCATGGAGTAAGTGTTTTTTATTTACTTTTTCACTTTATTTTATGATTTACTAACAAGGTGTACTGTTTACCTTGTACTCCTTTCCCTGCGGGGGAAAGGGAGGGTTGGACCCCCTTCTTCCGAGGAAGAGCTACCAAATTCTACCAAATCCCCCTCTGCATATCAACATGGTATAGTAATGAGGCATATGTCCCCTCAGCATTAAATACAAGGTGCCTTGCAAGGGAGAAAGGCTTTGCAATGTAAGGCATATATCCTAATATGGTTTCAATATTGAGTTGGCCCACCCTTTGCAGTTATAACACCTTTAACTCTTTTGGCAAGGCTGCCCACAATGTTTAGGAGCATGTCTATGGGAATGTTTGACGATTCTTCCAGAAACACATTTGTAAGGTCAGGTACTGATGTTGGTGAGATGGCCTGGCTCGCAGTCTCCACTCAAATTCATCCCAAAGGTGTTCTATGGGGTTGAGGTCAGGCCAGTCAATTTCCTCCACCTCAAACTCGCTCATCCATGTCTCTATGGACCTTGTTTGTCATGTTGGAACAGGAAGGGGTCATCCCCTAACTGTTCCCACAAAGTTGGGGGGCATGAAATTGTCCAAAATGTCTTGAAATGCTAACGCCTTAAGAGTTCCCATAACTGAAACTAAGGGGCCAAGCCCAACCCCTGAAAAACAACCCTACACCATAATTCCCCCCTCCACCAAATGATAAGACCAGTGCAAAAAGGGAGGTCCATAAAGACATAGATCAGCGAGTTTGGGGTGGAGGAACTTGACTGTCCTGACCTCAACCCCATAGAATTTGGGATGAATTAGAGCAGAGACTGCAAGCCAGGTCTTCTCTCCATCATCAGTGCCTGACCTCACAAATGCGCTTCTGGAAGAATGATCAAACATTCCCATAGATACACTCCAAAACTTTGTGGACAGCCTTCCCAGAAGAGTTGAAGCTGTTATAGCTGCAATAAGTGGACCAACTCAATATTCAAACCAATGGACTAAGGGGTTTATTTACTAAAGGCAAATCCGCTGTGTACTGCAAGTGCACTTGGAAGTGCAGTCACTGTAGATCTGAGGGGGACATACAAGGGGATATAAAAAAAAATGCAGTTTTGATTGCACATGATTAGATGATAGAAATCAGCAGAGCTTCCCCTCATTTCAAATCTTCCCCTCAGATCCACAGTGACTGCACTTCCAAGTGCACTTGTAGTGCACTGGTTGTGCACAGTAGATTTGCCTTTAGTAAATCAACCCCTAAGACTGGGATGCCATTAAAGTTCATGTGCGTGTAAAGGCAGGCTCCCCAATACTTTTGGTAATATAGTGTATTTCACTTCTGAACCACATAATGATATTCAGCAGTGGTAGTACTACTATTGTACCAATGATTATGCTACTGCTGTGATAGTTACTGCTGATAAAGGACAGATTCCGAGCTGTTTTATTACAAACAGCAACAGGCACAAGATCTGTCATTTCATAGCAGTAGCACTACCTCCACAAAATGACAGATTTCAGAATGGCTTCTATTTGTAAACAAAAAGATCTTGGCTACTGGGTGACATCATTAACCAGATATTGAGTGCTGGAAATGTGGAGTCCCCTTTATTCTAATGGGGGTTTTTAGATATCTGACCCCCCTTATGTGAACGAGTACAGGGAACATAGGAATACAGGGGTACATACTACTCCTAGTTATTTATTAACCACTTACCGCATACTAACGTATATATACGTCGGGAAAACTTTGCGGTAGTATACCGGGATGATGCCTCTAGCTAGAGACACCATCCCAGTACCGTGGTTTAGAGCCGACGGTCGGCTTTCCGTCGGTAATGACCGATGCGGCTCGGGAGCCACTCGATCGTTACCCGGGTGAGCGGGAGGGGACGTGCCCTCCCTTCCACCGCCTTCCGTGACTTTGCTCGGGGCTCCCGTCCCACTGAAATTTTTCCAAAAAAATGGGGTTTCAAAGACCGCTGCACAAATACCGCGTGACAAAAAATATTGCAATGACCGACATTTTATTCTCCAGAGTCTTTGCTAAAAAAAATATATAAATATAATGTTTGGGGGTTCTAAGTAGTTTTCTAGGAAAAAATACTGGTTTTAACTTGTAAACAAAAAGTGTCCGAAATAGGGCTGGGGCTTAAGTGGTTAAAAAAAAAATCATAATAAAGACCTTTCCTAGAAAAGATAAATAAACCATATCTCCTGGTGTAAATCCATTTGCCGCTACTAACGATGATCACCTGCCGCTACTCCTGTCACAAAGCCGACCAGGAAATCTGTCATTTAGTAGTAGTGCTACTGCCGCTGATTGACATGTCCCCTGCTGCTGTTTGTAAGCAAATTGTCAATTATCTGGGGATGCCACTATCAGCCGTTCACACCTATCTATTTCCCTTGTAAGCAAACAAGGTCCCTTTAAAAATAGTACATTATACTGCTCTGAAAATTCACATACAAGTTTAAGGATTTACGTATTTTTAACGTTGCTCTTCAAATCGCATTCAAAGATCCTCGGAACCAGCTGAATGGTGTTTTTTAAACTTTTATTTTTGCTTTGATACATGTCTCTGATGCTCGTGCCAGCTACCCATGGTACTGTATATGCTTGCAAACTGGCCTTGAAAAAGACCAGGAAAAAAAGAAACCAACATGATTCAGCTACCATATTCACTGAGTTTCCTGCAGTTCACTTATCCCTACTTAAAAATAACATTATTTTATTAATATTACCAGTTACATGTTATGATTTATAGTCCCATTGGATAACAAAAGCAGATCTAAGCTGTGAGGCTGAGCTATTCTTTATGCGTGCTGGTATCTTCAGCTGCTGCCTGTCACTTGCAGATCACACAGGCATCCTAGATAAGAACAAAAAAAAAAGTTAAAACAGTTTTCCTTAAGATATATAAGAGTCTAAAAAATTGTGAAGTGATAATGTGACCTACATGTCTTCTACATCAAGTGAAGACATTCATGTATAATTTTTCTGTTGGCCCGATGAAAGCTCGCGCAGGAACTTGAAAAAGCAGATGAAAAATGAGTCAAGGAGCATGAATGAAAGACTTTGGCTATATAAAGTTAAAGTTTTTATGTCTTCATATATCAGGATAGAACTATTAGGATTTCTCGTTCATTTTCAGCATAACTTTTTAATAGGGACATTGGTATATTTCAGTCGGAGTTACTGTAGTTCTCCCAGCCTCCAAAGCGCCACAGCTGTAATAAAATGAAAGGATTGATCGCATTTAGTATCATCAAATGGAAATGGCACGCTGATATCTTTTGTCCGTAGAAAGCTTGTTTTAATACCCTGTCAGAAATAGTAATAACCTTAAACAAATAGATGACTTGTATTTAGTTTGTAATATCAGTGCTTTTATAGGATTGACTACCTGGCGGGATTGTCTGTACAAATTTCACCGCTGTCCCCAGGCACTTCTATAAAGAGGTCTATTTCCCTGCATGTGCACATAGGAAGATACCTTCAGTGATGATCTATGAATTAATCATGCCCCTGGAGGCTTGTGGGGGATAATCATAGAGAAACTCTGAGGAAGTGACTTAGAGCGCTCCAGCTCCGCTAAGCTGTCAAAGCACCTGGCCGCTTTTCAGCACCAAAATAGTTACTACAAATAAACGCAGACTGCAACGCAAGACAATTGTGAGCCACCTGCTGTTGCTTCGGCAAAGGAAGATGTATTAGAATTAGGGTCACATGTTCTTATTTGCACAAACAATGCCCATATATTCTCCAGAAACTGAAAGATTTCCCTAGACAGAACTTGTAATATTGAACAGTTGGATGCCAAGCATGTTATTGTGACTGCTTCCATGTAGTTTACATCTGCTCATGAATTTAAAAATATAACTATTTACAACAGGTCTTAGTCTTTCAAATTTATTTCACTCTGCTATAGTTGGCATCGAACAAATGTGAATACATTCAGTCAAAATAAAAATAAGAAAAATATTAAATAACTGAGTCTTATAATTATAATTTTTTATTGGAAAAATAGGTCTGGTGCGCTAAATTAATGAGGTGCCAATTGTCATATGTGATTTAAATCAATCAATGCAGTGACAACCATTAAAACAATGTGTATATTCAAATACACCAATATGAACCATGAAGTGAATAAACCCCAAAGGGTTTGTGACAAAAAAATCAAGTCCACAATATGTATCCGTGCTAAAAGTAAAATAAAGTCAGTGCGATAATTATCCAGTAGTGACAATCCAAAGATGAAAGAAACAATATTCAGTGCTCAGTGACACGCTTGAATCCCACCACCTTTAGGACTAGCTTCTTACCAGAGATAAGGGATATAAATGCGGAATTAAGAACACCTTGAAGTGACAACACCCCTTTACCACATGGGAGAATCACACGCTTGTATTTCTCTGCAGCCTGAGAAAAATATAGCCTCTTACCAGAGCTGTATAGCAATTAGAGTGTGTGATGACTCCTGCTGCTGGATCTCATCTGTATGGTCTCAAGGGATGCCACTTTTTACACTCCTCTCCTCTTCTCAGCACTCCCCCACAAGATGCATAGTATGTTGGAGAATAAGAAAGGGATCCAATAGTGAACCAATAATATCACTCATATAGCAAGCCTATTGTCACCTTTTTACATGTAAGTGCAATCGTCTTTTTTTCATAATAAAGTATCAAAAGATAATGCACTATTGGTTCCCTTTCTTATTCTCCAACATACTATGCATCTTGTGGGGGAGTGCTGAGAAGAGGAGAGGAGTGTAAAAAGTGGCATCCCTTGAAACCATACAGATGAGATCCAGCAGCAGGAGTTATCACACACTCTAATTGCTATACAGGTAAGAGGCTATATTTTTCTCAGGCTGCAGAGAAATACAAGCGTGTGATTCTCCCTGCATGTCTTTGGTAAAAAATAACCCAAATCAGTGTATATTATTTAGTCTGTGTGAAAGTTATAGAGTCTGCAAACTATGGTATATACTGTATATTTGAAAATTGATCAATCCTGATGTACTGCCTATCTCATATCTTGAAGCCCTAAAATGCCAGAACAGAACAGTACAGATACCCCTCAAATGTTGATCAGGGATTTTTGATCAGGGATTTTTTTTCCTATTACACTATGATTGCTTAAGTCACTTAAACTGTCTTGAATGGCTTTCGTTCATGACTCAGTGTTTACTATTGTGATGTCATGATTTCATGAAAGATGTCATGAATGGATTCCAATGGACTCTTGCTTGCTAAGACGATCATGTGGTATCTGAGCCGCTCACAGCGGCCCAATACTGAGCCCTGCTGTTGTCTCTGGTGAACACATCAGTTGCAAGCACGCTGCTGCGCACCTCAGGAGAGGCTTACAGTGATCATGAGAACAGCGAATTATGGGTACGTTGTGGTGCCTGTGGGATTCAACCTGCTAGCAGTACCCCCCTTACACATGAGGTGGACTCTGCCAGGAGCTTTCCTGCTCAGCAGGGAATCTGCTTGCTTATCCTTGCTGAGCAGGCAGATGGCTAGTCCGTGTCCGCTCCACTTATGCAGAGGGGGCAAAGACACAGCCCTCTCTCCTCTATGGGTGGTTGGATATACACATACTACCTGTCCATTTACACCTGACTGCCACCTGATCCGATTCGCTAGAGGGATGATCCCCAACCATCTGTTTTTAGTAGATCAGATTGGATTCCGGTGGCCGGTGGGTATAAATGGACACATGTCAGTTTACATTCGCAGCTCCATAGAGGATAATGGAGAGTCAGATTGGGTCTGCCTGAAAAACGTTCAGGCGGACCCGATTTGGTCCGCCCGTGTCAAAGGGGCCAGAAATGTACTGTTGGCGGTCGGCAAGCCAACCTATTGGTAGGTTGGGTATCTTTTAGGCTATGCTATGATCACTTTAACTGTGATCACAGTGGAGAGCATAACTATAACCTTTATTGGAGAGATTTCCTTTCATCTCATTTCTGTGTGTACACCATCACTGGGAAAGGAAGCAAAGGAAATCCTTCCCAGGATGGACATGATCACAGAGAAATAAAAATGTGGCTGAAGGCTGCTCTGCTGTTGTAGTAGAAGGCATTGGATTTTGCACAGTGCAGATGCTGATGTATGTTAATATCTGGTCTGGAGCTTTTCTATGCTAATACAATACAGATCTGTCACCTGAATGCAATAGAAATTACATCACACATGTGCGGTATAACCAAAAGAATTAGAGTGAGAGCAATTCTTGTGGAGCCATCATTTATGGTTAGCTAATAAACTGATGACCTATAAAGTTTTTAGAGCATAAACTATGAACAATGTTTGGTTCTGCTTTTTTTTTTGCCATTTCAGGGTTGAGCTCAGTTTTAAGGCTTGAGATGTTTGGTAACTGTTTTTTTAATGCAACCCCATCTTTTATATTTTGACCAAAACTTGCGTATTATATTCTGTTTCTGTGCATTAACATTATTTTTTGTGTATTGTTTTCTAAAAAAAAAAAGGGCTTAATAAACAGTTACACAAATATTGTGCAAAAAAAAAATGGCAACTTATACAAAGCCTCTGCTTTCTAAAATATATTATTGTTAGGGGGTTTAGCGAAACAATGACGTTTTTAACATGTGTGTTAAAAATGTAAAAGTTACTGTGATAGAAAAGTGTTTGAACATTGCCAGCTAAAGCCGAACTATACTCACCTTGAATCCAGCGATGGGGCATCCCCGAGCTCCCAGCTTGCCGCTGACACCATCAGGCAGCCGACTTCCGGACCTCGATTGCCAGCTGCTTTAATTGGCCAGGCAATAGTGACGTCACTCCTGCGCATGCTCGGGAGTGCAGTCAGCTTTGGCATTATTGAGATAATACAGTGAGCTGCATGTGCTCAGCTCATTGTCCTGCGGTAGACAGAAAGGTAATTATCTTTAATGCAGAAGAGACCAGACATGTCTCTTGTGCATTAAAAATCCTACCTATTTGCCCATTTTTTCAATAACTAAAGTTCCACTTTAACAGAGGCACTGTGTGATTGAGATGGGTTGTATCTGTTTGCCGACCACCTCATGTAGGAGTACGGAGGCAGAGCCTCTCTCTGTGTCGGATCACATATCTAGTACATAATCCTGCACTTCTAGGTAGGCGGCGAGCAGGCTGTGCTGTGATTAGTCACAACACAAGCCAATCAGCGGGTGCTGGCCAATGATCATCGATCCACAACAGGCACCCCCTGATTGGTGAGGAAGACAGGACAGAGTTATGTCAATGTAAGCAATACAGAGCTCTGTCTTGTCAGCAGGGATGTGCCAGTTTTGGAATAAAAACTGGCATATCCCTTAGTGAAAGCACCTCAAAGTGCACACATAAACACTGGTTAGGCACACATTGAGCCCTTTCCAGCCAGTGTCATTAGTACAGTGACAGTGTGTATTTTTAGCACTAATCACTGTATTCACTGTGTCACTGGTTCCCAAAAAGTGTCAGTTTCAGATTGCCTGCCATACTATCGCAGCCCCACTAGAAGTCACTGATCACTGCCATTTCTAGAATAAAAAAAACAGTTAAGCAAAAATTCCAGTGTATATCCCATAGTTTGTAGATGTTATAACTTTTTCACAAACCAACAAATTTACGCTTATTAAGATTTTTTTAACCAAAAATACGTAACATAATACACATTGGCCTAAATCGATAAAGAACTTTTATTAAAAAAATTATTACTTTTTTAAAATTTTTTTTATTGGATATGTTTTTATAGCAGAAAGTAAAAAATTGTGTTTTTTTTTTTTTTTTCAAAGTTTTCAGTCTTTTTTTCTTTTTTAGTGCAAAACAAAAACCCAGTGGGGATCAAATACCACCAAAAGAAATCTCCATTTGTGTGAAAAAATATATATATTTCATTTGTGTACAGTGTTGCATGACCACGCAATTGTCAGTTAAAGTAAAGCCGTGCCAAAAAGCAAAAAATGGCCTGGTCCTGAAGGGAGGAAGATTTTCCGGAGGTCAATTGGACAATCATGTTATAACACAGAATGGCATCACTGCAGCCCTTCATACAGTGTGACTGTAAATGATGAGCAGTGAAAGGGAGTGGCCAGAGCCGCTCAAAAAGTGGAAAACTCCGTACTACGATTTTTTTTTTAGGTAATTATGTTTGCATTTAGCATATTGATATCATTTTGATCAAGTTCCTGTTTCCATTAACCTCCCTGGCACTCTGAATATGTCAGTATTTTTGAATGTCAAAGCAGTACATTGTTTTGCATGGAAAGCTGTTGTTTTATAGTGTAGGCTTGTAATTCTTAAAAATGAATAAAAATGATTAATAAATGATTAAACATTTATAAATTATTTAATAAATTAATAAATTAAATTAATACATTACATTAATAAATTATTCATAAAAAATTATTAATAAAAATAAAAGGAATAAATCAGTAAAAGTGCAGGCACTGGACAAAGCACTAGGGAAAAAACTGAGGTAAAATGGTTTGATACAATAATGTAATCTTGACAGATTACAATGTATCATGTCATGTTTTGTGTACTTTTTTTTAAATTCCCACCCGGTTCTGCCCCTCTGCGTTGCAGTGCTCACAGGAAAGGGAACCCGGATGCCAGCATCAGCCGGAAGACACAGCAGGAGGACATCAGGGGATCGTAGGGACAAGGTAAGTTTCACTACAGGGTAACCGTGAGTGTGGTTCGGGGTTACCGCTTTTGGTACTGAAAATTAACCCCGAGACACACTCAGGGTTACTGCCAGGGAGGTTAATCAGATTGCTATTGTTTACTCTCCACCAGTTTTATAAAAGAAAATGTCTATCAGGTTCTGTTCTGCACACTATTTATTATCTGGGTTAAATCATCATCTTAACTCAAAAGGGTCTTGGAGACTTGCAGGGATCTCTAATATTTTGCTAGTAAGTACACAATCAGCATGGTTTGAGACAGAATTAACAAACAAAAAAGCAAAAAGAGCTATTCTTTTTCTTTGTTGCTATACATTATTTTGCTTAAAGAATAATTCTAGGTATGGATGTAGATCAGTGTTGCCAACCGCCCGTAGATTTACGGACAGCCCGTGAATTTTAGCCCATTTTCGGGCTGCCCGTAAATGCCCGTTACGGGCAGCGGCGCCCGTAATAAAGATGTCCGAACGGGGCCGCCACGCAACTGCGCATGCGCCGTTCCGAAGCCTGTCGGGCTCGGAAAAGCTTGCCTATTTCCGGCTGGACTGGCGCATGCGCAGTGACGAACTGGCGATGGCTGGCGCCATTTTTAAAAGACAGTGACACTGTCTTGTTGGCGCTGCGGGCTGCGGCCAGTAGAAGAGGAGACTAATGTGAGGACTGGCTGGGGTCCCGGGGACAGAGGACAGTATTGAAGGGGCTGAATTGGGGGCAGAAGAGGACAGTGCTTTGGGGGCTAAACTAAGGCAGGGCAAGAGAAGGACAGTGTTCAGTGCTGTGCGGGCTAAATGCAGGGGACAGAGAAGGGCACTGTGCTATGGGGGCTAAAGGCAGGGAACAGAGAAGGACACTGTGCTATGGGGGCTAAATGCAGGGGGCAAAAAAGGACACTGTGCTATGGGGGCTAAATGCAGGGGACAGAGGACACTGTGCTATGGGGGCTAAATGCAGGGGACAGAGACGGACACTGTGCTATGGGGGCTAAAGGCAGGGGACAGAGGATACTGTGCCATGGGGGCTAAATGCAGGGGGCAGAGAAGGACACTGTGCTATGGGGGCTAAATGCAGGGGACAGAGAAGGACACTGTGCTATGGGGGCTAAATGCAGGGGACAGAGAAGGACACTGTGCTATGGGGGCTAAATGCAGGGGACAGAGACGGACACTGTGCTATGGGGGCTAAAGGCAGGGGACAGAGAAGGACACTGTGTTATGAATGGGGGCTAAATAGGACACTGTGCTATGGGGGCTAAATGCAGGGGACAGAGAAGGACACTGTGCTATGGGGGCTAAATGCAGGGGACAGAGAAGGACACTGTGCTATGGGGGCTAAATGCAGGGGACAGAGAAGGACACTGTGCTATGGGGGCTAAATGCAGGGGACAGAGAAGGACACTGTGCTATGGGGGCTAAAGGCAGGGGACAGAGAAGGACACTGTGCTTTGGGGGCTAAATGCAGGGGACAGAGAAGGACACTGTGCTATGGGGGCTAAATGCAGGGGACAGAGAAGGACACTGTGCTATGGGGGCTAAATGCAGGGGACAGAGAAGGACACTGTGCAATGGGGGCTAAATGCAGGGGACAGAGAAGGACACTGTGCTATGG
This sequence comes from Pelophylax lessonae, assembly GCF_965119305.1. NCBI lineage: Eukaryota > Metazoa > Chordata > Amphibia > Anura > Ranidae > Pelophylax > Pelophylax lessonae. Next base: position 203,812,416 of record NC_138771.1, read on the forward strand.
GGGCTAAAGGCAGGGGACAGAGAAGGACACTGTGCTATGGGGGCTAAATGCAGGGGACAGAGAAGGACACTGTGCTATGGGGGCTAAATGCAGGGGACAGAGAAGGACACTGTGCTATGGGGGCTAAATGCAGGGGACAGAGAAGGACACTGTGCAATGGGGGCTAAATGCAGGGGACAGAGAAGGACACTGTGCTATGGGGGCTAAAGGCAGGGGGCAGAGAAGGGCACTGTGCTATGGGGGCTAAAGGCAGGGGGCAGAGAAGGACACTGTGCTATGGGGGCAGAGAAGGACAGTGCTGTGTGGGCAGAAATGGACAGTGCTGTGGAGGCAGATAAGGACACTGTGCTGTGGGGGTCAAAGGCAGGGGGCAGAGGACGACAGTGCTGTGGGGGGCTAAAGGCAGGGGGCAGAGAAGGACAGTGCTGTGGGGGCAGAGAAGGACAGTGTTGTGGGGGCTGAAGTGGGGGGCAGAGAAGGACAGTGCTGTAGAGGGTATATGAAGGTGGGCAGAGGAGGACTCTGCTGTGGCAGGGTGATGTAAAGGGTGGCAGAGGTGGACACTGATGTGGAGGGTGAAAGGGGGCAGATTAGGACACTACTGTTGGGGGGAATGGGGGTGTCTGCAGCCTCTGAATACCTCCTGTACCATGTCCGCATCCTCTGACCACCTCTGGTATCATGTCCACAGCCTCTAACCACCTCCTGTATGATGTCCTCTGACCACCCTCAGGTAAGTGACAGCGCAGCCAGGTCAGTCTAACGGGGGGTCACTGATGTAAGGGCTGGGTGAATATAATAATGTAAGGGGGAACTAAGATAAAGGTTTCCCCCTTTATAGCAGGGAATCCCTTTCCCCTTACCTTAGTGTAATTAATCTGCAGAAGGGGGTCTCTGGTCACCAGATTCCCCCTCCCCCCCCCACATCAGAGTTCCTGATATTCTTTTCTACATCAGAGTCTGCAGGATTCTCCCCTTACAGTGCAAGGGGGAACTCTGTGGACCCTGATGTAAAAGGGAGCTCTGATGTAAAGGGCAATGCTGCAGACCCTGATGTAAGTGGGAACTCTGATGTAAAGTAGAGTGCAGTGGACTCTGATATAAGGTGGTTTCTGGTCAGCAGAGCACCCGATTACATCAGAGTCCCCCTTAAATCATGATCTGCAGCATTCCTCTTTACGTCAGAGTTACACTGTAAAGGGGAATCCTGCACACTCTGATATATGGGGGAACGCTGTGCTGGCTGGGTTATATTAATCTGACCTTCATGTAAATGGAGAAATATGGTTTATGACTTTTGTTTAACTTAAACACATTGCTAATAGCACTATCTACATGTTTATAGCTTAATTATTCATATTTGCACGGTTTAGCACTGAAAACGGCTATGTTATGTACATTTTTGCAGTGCCAGTAAAAAATTGGTGCCGTCCGTAAATTTTGGACGTTCTGCCAGTAAATTTCCCTCCGGGGGGTTGGCAACACTGGATGTTCTATACATAGTTTCGTTGGTCCAGCTTGGACCAATGTAACTATGTACAGCATATACCATACCTGCCCGATGCCCCTGGAAGCTGGAAATCACTCCTTCAATAATCTCCACTAGCTTCCAGGTCTGAGCTCCTGCCCTGCTGCATTACAAACACAGGCAGCTTGGAGCAGGTGCTCTTCAGAGAATGCTTTGATTTTATTTTTTCTGAATGAATGCAAAGTATTCTCTGATTGGATGAGGTGGAGAGAGTGGCATCACAGCCTCTTCTCTCCACCTTGTCCATACAGAGAACACTTTGCATTAATTCAATGAATGCAAAGAATTGCTCCTGCCAAGTGGCCAGCCTTCTGTGTTCAGTAGGCAGCAGGCCAACTCCTCAGCGCAGAAAACGGAGGTAAGAGGAGATCATTGGAGTAGTGGGGTCTATTTCAATGATTTCCAGCCTACAGGGATTTTGCCCAAGTATGGTATATACTATTGGTCCAAGTTGGACCAATGTAACTATGTACAAAACATCCATACATGTAATTACTTTTTAACTTTAATTTTTTTATATTCAAATTCAAGTTATGTTAAAAAGATCCAAGTAATTGTTTTGTGTTCTGGTTAAAACTTTCGAAGAAGTTTTATTTTAATTATTGTAAATGGTGCAAAAACTTCTTTGAATATAACTCTTCACTCTCAGTGTTAAGCAAAGCGAGCAAAGGAAAAGTGAGTATATGCAAGTAGGAGACTGGGCATTAAAGTGAACCTGTAGCTTTGCCCTGCATGGCAGTTTAAAACTCCCAATCTGTTTTTATAAAAAAGGGACCAAAAACATAGCTTCTCCCCTATACTTTTAGAACAAGCGGACTTGCAGCTTGCTAAACCTTGCCAGCTTGACTATGTCTGAAGTCACATTTGCCGTGGTTTCTGCCCTCTATTTGGATTCTTGCCTTCATGATGTAGCCGGGAGCAGACTACAGTTATCTGACACAGCAGACTTATTTTCTGCTCTCTCAGTCTGTCTCTGTGCTCCCCTAATGTTGGTCTCGGTTCTTCATGCATCATGCTACTGAGACTGGAAGAGAGCATTGTGGGAGCTGTAGTTTCTGAAAGATATTACTGCACTGCTGAACTGTTTGTGGACTACACCTCCCAGACCATAAAGGGATCTGTTGACCAGGCCCACGCTCTCTTGCTTCCTGGAATCCATCATGTGTGCATCTGTCTGCTGCAGAGAGAGTGGACTGCACCCTGCCCAGGCATCTGCAAACTTGGCCCAGGCTGGACGGACGACATGCACTACTTCGTGGACATCCCTGCATCATCGCTGATCGTGTTGGAGTCTGTGGTACTCACAGAATCAGTCGAGCATGGCCATCTCAGTGTCTCAGAGCGTTGAGAGTTGACTTTGCTTGTTCTTCCAGGAGTTATAAGAGGGTCATTGGAATTGGTGAGAGAGCACCTGCTCAAAGTCCAGTTATTAATTGCTACAGCATCTCTTGAACACTGTATACAGACACCCCACATTTGGATCAGTTAGTGGATCATCATTAATCAGAACGAGCTAACTTGCCTGTCTCACACATGGGAATCATTTGTCCTTTGAGCTCCAACTGCTATTTTATTGCTTTTAAAGGGGACACACTACTGGTATCCAGATTACCTCATCTCTCTTTAGGGACACAGGTACTATAGGCCGGCCTGGGGTTTCCCTTTAGTAGGAGTATTTCATATAGCAATTCAAAGTTTTGAGAGAGGTTTATTCACTTACTGTAAAGTAAAGTAAATCTAAAGAGATAAAACAGTTTTACATTGTGTCCTTTAAAGGTATACACAACATATCTGAACCTATAATGTCAGGAGGGCTGGACAGTTCACAGGGTCAAAGTGGCACAGAAGAACATGCAACTACAAGCAATCTTAAAGGGGGCAGTGCTAAAATTATTACAATGGCCACCAAGACAGGGATCAATATTTTTCTTAAATTAGGGTGTTGGTGTGTGAGGGCCTGGGCTTGAACCTGGCACTTCTGCTACATCTGGCAGCAACTCTGCTTGCTGAGCCACCTGGAATCCTGGACAGTTCCATGGACCATTCTATGGACAGTTGCATGGACAGTTCCATAGACAATTTCTTGAATGATTCTGCTTGAATCTTGTTTGTCTTCTTGAACCTTGAACTCTTTGCTCCTTCCATAAACTTCCTGATTTAAGGCATGTCTCTGCCCTTCTTGTTTGCCAGATTATTGTGCTTTCTCAGCCAGTATCTCACTCCTGTCTTCCCTGTTGCTATCCATATTTGCTACCACTCGTTATCAACCCTTGGCTTGTTCCTCTACTACACTTCTGCCTGATCCCGATGTTACTGACCTTTTGACTTGTTTACTAACTACGATTCTCTTTGATCCTTACCTGCTTAATCCTCTATTGGACTCTGGCTTGCTCACCTCCTGGTGGGGCGATCCTCAGGACTGTGACCTGGTGCTAACACGCAGCTCTCCACCATCAGGAGCTCTGGTGAACACCGGGTAGTACTTAGACTCCGCACCTCAGGTGAGCCTGCGTCATCTGCCAGAGTGACCTGCCTGTGTTCCTATCCTGCTGGTTCCTGTGTGAGCTTTTCACTGCTATAGCAGCTGGTCTTCATGCCTGACCCCTTGATCGTGACATTGGGATGTTTAAAAGTTTGGGTTTCTACCAATTTTTTGGACAGTTATCAGGGAATGAAAATATACTTGAAGCCATACTTCCACCTATCTTCCCTGTATATTTATTCATCCCCCACAAGGCACTTTTTGATATGGAAAAACAGACATTACAGTCAGCCTAATGAAAAGGGACTTCCAGACAACACTTGGTCACATAATATGGCTTTAACCATGCTTTGTGTGAAAAGCCATTACTGCCTCTGCTTTTATAATAATGTTAAACAGCGGTGGGTTTGCAGTGAGATCACTTACTAACCACAAAAGTGTTCTGTTAATGTATGTATCATAATTTCTACATCTGTGTCTATGAATACACATCACTGAAATTCCTGACACAATATTTACACATATAAAGCCATGTGTCAAAGGTGGAAGCCGGATGCAACTCCTACGGCAACATGAAGTTATTGAACCCATTATTCTGATTAGGTGCAGTCATATGGTGAAGTGCAGTTTCAAATTTACACAATCATCACTTCAATGCTTCAACACCATGATTTAATAATTATATTGTGTAAGATGAAAGAGAAAACTGCTATCCATGCCTGTCTATGGGAAGCTATAATATAATACTAAAGCCACCCTCATACATAGATACTACATCAAAGTGATTTCCATTAGGAAACAACAACGAATTACATTCAACCTTCTACAAAGTCATTTTCATACACCCTGCTACTCCTTCAAGTTCTGCTGTGTAAACTTTTTGTTAAATGCTACAGAGGAGACATAAAAATAACTTGAAGGAAGTTGTTTGTAAATCAAAATGGTAGATGAGACGTGAGCAGTAGATTTGAAAGTTTCGATATTTTATTATTGATCCCACTGAGGCCTATTTGTCTACAGTACAGCACTTTGTGTGTTGGCAGGAAATAAAGGAAAGAACACTGCATTCTTTCTGTTTGCTAATTATTTACTAGTATTAATAATAAAAGCAATTAAAAACATCACCAGAACATTATGTTGCTAGTAAAACTTTTAATCTTAATTTTACACTAATAATTTGTTTCTCAGAAATATGCGGCTTTTCCTGCCTATATATTTATTATACTATCTTAATCTCTTGTGTTTAAAGTGGTTGTATCCTCACTGAAAAAAAAAACAAACAAACCCTGCAGGACAAAGGCATAATGAGCTAGTATGCATCGCATACTAGCTCATTATGAAATACTTACCTTAAAACGAAGCCCTGACACGGTCGCCCGGACACCGCTGAGGGAGCTGTTGTGTTCCCTCGGCATCTCCTCCTGGTTCGCCGGCTCTGGTGCTGTGAGTGTGAGCATGCGCGCGGAAGTTAGCTTTCCGGCAAGGAGCCAGCAAAGAGCTCTGAAGGTCCGCTGGACCTTCAGAGTGCATGCACCGCTGGTTTCAGCGGCTGCATGCAGGGCAAATATCTCCTAAACCTTGCAGGTTTAGGAGATATTAATTATACCTACAAGTAAGCCAATACTTCCGCTTTAAGTGTAAAACAAATCTTAATGCCTAAGCACAATTTTGCAACTTTGACATGTGTTGGTAAAACCATACGTATCATCACATCTACTTTGTGCAAATATTAGGTTTTTTTTAGGACAAATTGGGCTTTTATTTATTTATTTTTTATATCAAAGGAAAACCCGCCAAAATCAGTTTTAAAAAAAAAAAAATCTTTTTTTTTTTTTAAATTTAGCTATATATTGCTATTACCATGAACTTCCGAAAAAGAACAACCCAAAATAAGTTCTCCTGCTCCTTATAATCGCAGCGATACCACATATGTGTATGTTAGTTGTTGTTTGTACCTGTCGTACAGCCCAAAATAATAGTTTTCATTTTGCTTTTTTTATCCAACCTAAAACACACTGACACTGATACTAATTAAAAAAAAAAAAAACCCTGTCCAAAAAATATTGACCTGACCTTTGACCCCAACCCTTACCCTGGCACTGACCTAGATGAAACCTTGATCTACATTTTGTTTGTATTTTTTTGTATTTTATTTATTTTATTATTATTATTTTATTTTTTACACACACTTTTTTTTTTTGCAAGGAGAGAGAGAGAGATGCAATGTATCTCTCCCCTCCATTCACAGATAGGGAAAACATGGGGGTGGGCTGCACAGTGACAGATCACTATGATAGCCAATCAGAGGCTATCACAGCGATCAGGTGACCCAGAACAGGGAGTTCTGAGTCCTGATCGTTAGTATGGGGCCCAGGGCTCTCTGTGAGATCCCTGTCTTTGTCCTGGGAACACGCCTAGCACAAATATGCAGCCCCACTGATAAAAGCCCAGTCCAGTGGAGCAGCATATTTGCGTACATTTTGCCTGCCCATCTTTCTTCTCCTAAAGAGCCAGAGATGTAAAAGATAAGTACATTTTCAGGTGGGCAGTGTTGTTAAAGCTTGCTGCGTTGCAGATCTCTGCTCACCTGTAGGGACTTGAGGCTGGTGGCAGAAGGGCCATTTTATGCGATTAAGCCTGGTCCCGTCCCTTCATCTGTGGTTTGACAATAAGAGATCAGCAGCAGACTAATGAGTTCATCCCTCTAGTCACTCTACTCTGGCGTCCTGCACACCACCACATCACATCTGACTTGCTCCTACCACTGTCCCTCCTTTTTCTAGCCTGAGTGTTACACAAGGGATTAGGAAAGATTCACACCAAGTCTAATGCACTCGTTTTTACTAGTTTTTACTAATTTCTAATAAACATGCTTGAATAATACTTGGATAATGTTTTATAAGTGTTGGAATACATAGTTCATGTATTTTTGATGTATTACTATAGATGTATTCTTCAGCTAGTAGATGGCAGTGTTTATAAGTTTGTAGCTGCTCTATGGTAAACTCTATGGGGTTTATTTATTAAAGGCAAATCCACTCTACACTACAAGTGCACTTGGAAGTGCAGTCGCTGTAGATCTGAGGAGAAGATCTGAAATGAGGGGGAAGCTCTGCTGATTTCTATCTTTCAATCATGTGCAAGCTAAAAATACTGTTTTTTATTTTCCTTGCATGTCCTCCTCAGATCGACAGCAACTGCACTTCCAAGAGCAATTGCAGTACACATGTAGTGCATAGTGGATTTGCCTTTAGCAAATAAACCCCTATGTCATTTCATTTCTCTGTATAACACCAAGTTCCTTTTCCTGTCTGCAGTTAAGCAGCAAAGTCTGTGTGGACTGTGTACTGTCTGTCTGTTTTGTAGGGCTATATACAGAATCTCTAAGTAAATCCTGACCATTGCAGAACAAGTCCAGTTGACTGTGACTAACTACTGCTAGCAGTACCATGACTTGGATACATTAAAACCTCTGCAGAAAATACTTTTACTGATTTTTATTAATAAATAAATATCATTGCTACTGTGTGGGGTGCCTGGAGTTCTGCTTACAGCTGTGGATACTTCAATCATTCCATCACATGGAAGTAATATCTTGTTTCTATTTCCTTTGCACATAAATAGGTATTCAAAGTGAAACAGATTTACCTTATTTACTACACTCAGTGAAAATCTGCTATGCTGGGTGAACAGACTCTACGCTTTATTAAATCAACTCCTGTCAATGGAAAAATAAAGACACACTGTGGATCTAGCACCTGTTCCAACTGGGAGATCTATCTAAGAATTAGAAAAAGAATATTGTGCCAATGCAAATAACAACCTAAGCTTTCATTTCATGCTTGACATATACAATAGGGATGAGCTGAACATACCTGGGTTTGTGGCAGATTTTCAGAACATGACTAAAGTTCCAGTGGTGAATCTGAATACAACTGATGTCAAGGGTAAAGCTGAATGTTAAAAAACAGTAATGGCCATTTTTTAAGCTAATATGCAAGGAATTGTCAAACAAATGTCAGGGGGGCTGGGAACTGTACTGGAGAACATGGACCAAAGTAAAAATGTGATTTAAGGTCAACATTAAAAATGCAAAATTCCTTTAAATAACATGCCTGGGGGATGCCCTTAACCTGCCTGTGAAATGGTGCATCTGTACAATGCATATAGCCTACTGCAGCAAAACTGACATTTGCAAAGAAAAAAAAATGTTTAAATTGCCAGCAAATGATAACTTTGGTCACTTTACTTTGTCTGAAAACTGAATGTGCTGGGCAGGTATAGCAGGTAGCTACCAGCCTTCTAACAACCACCCTGTGGAAAAGCTTTAGTCACATTAACCATTTAACAGTGGTATTACTACTGCTGCTAAATTAATCATTTTCCATTGCAGCCGGAGGTCTTCTCAGTCAAACACTGAATTAATTTAGCCATTTGCCAACCCTTCAAACAAGAAAACTTTGCACCTAATTGGCATCTCATCCCTAAGGATAAGTTTACACTTGTGGATCGATTTTCAGAGAGATTTAACAGGCCATAAGGAGGTGACATGTTGCCACCTCACCACCAGTTTTAAACCTGTAAAGCCACAGCAATGCACCGCAACCGTCATGCACAGCACTCAGTTGCAGGACAGTTGTGGTTTTGCCCCATTCACATGAATAGGTTAGGTTCGGCAAGCAATAATGCAGAGGGTGTCATTTTTGCTGCATGTGTACCAACCCCATTCAGCTGCCCTAGCAGCTTAAAGTGGTTCTAAAGGTAGAAGATTTTTTACCTTGATGTATTCTCTGCAATAAGGTTAAAAATGTTCCTGAAAGAAGATCCCGCCTTAGCCCCCTCCTTATACTTACCTGAGCCTGATCTTGATCCAGCAATGTGCACAAAAGTAGTGGCTTTCTTGGCTCTCTCCCTCCTCCTATTCTCAGACACAGCGGCAGGAACTATTGGCAGGCAGTAAGGAGAAAGCAGGGGGCGGGGCTAAGCTGCACTATGGACACACAGAGCTGGCTCAGGAGTGAGCCACCATGAGTGCCCCACTATAAAACAGCTTGCTATGGTGGGCAGTCGGTGGGGTGAGGAGAAGAGGAGGAATGGGGCTGCTCTGTACAAAACCATTACACAGAGTAGGTAAGTATACCATTCCCTTTACAGTCACTTTAAAGAGTAACTCCCCTTTTGTTGATGAAAAAACTTCTTTGTACATTACAAGGATTTTAACAAACGTTGTAGCAGATTCCTGCATTTTGTTATTTTCAAGAAATCCCTGTGTTTTGCTATATCCATCTGTGAATCTGTATAAGAGAAGCTTTATCATTTTCAATCAGCTGCTGTACCTTCAGGGCTCTAATGAGGAAAGTGACAAAGTTTGCACCCCTTTAGATGTGATTTCCTATTGGGAGTATCTCATAAAAATGACATGTTTGTTGCAGGGGATGCTGAAAATCTGATTTGTATCTTAGTGCAGACTTCCAGGAAAATCAGTGAGCCAATCACACAAACAGAAAATTATGTTTCTGTGGGGAGTTCTGTACACATTCTATGTACAGAGCACCTCCAGTAAAAAGTTGGACTTTACAGAAAATTACAGAGCTGCAGATTGAAAAGGAAAGATAATATTTTGCTAACATTCAATTACAATATGTCTTGAGTCTCAATTGTATACCTTTTGTTATTTTGAAGAAATCCCTGTGTTTTTCTGTATCCATGTGCACAGTGAATCTAAATGGGAGAAGTTTTAAAAGTTTCAATCAGCTGCTGCACCTTCGGGGCTCTAATGAGGAAAGTGGCAGGGTTTGCATCATTTTAGATGTTATTTTCTATTGGGAGTATCTCACCAAAAAGGACATGTTTGTTGCAGGGGATGCTGAAAATCTGACTTGTATCTTAGTGCAGACTTCTAGGAAAATCACTGAGCCAATCACACAAGCAGGAATTTATGTTTCTGGGGGGAGTTCTGTACACATTCTATGTACAGAGCATCTCCAGTAAAAAGTTGGATTTTATAGAAAATTACAGAGCTGCAGATTGAAAAGGAAAGATAATATTTTTATAACATTCAATTACAATATGTTTTGAGTCACAGTTGTATACCTTTTTTTTATTTTGAAGAAATCTCTGTGTTTTTCTGGATCTGAATCTGTATGGGGGAAGTTTTATAATTTTCAATCAGCTGCTGCACCTCCTAATGAGGAAAGTGGCAAGGTTTGCATCCCTTTCGATGTGATTTCCTATTGGGAGTACCTCACCAAAAATCACATGTTTGTTGCAGGGGATGCTGAAAACCTGACTTGTATCTTAGTGCACACAAACAGGAAATAATGTTTCTGGGGGGAGTTCTGTACACATTCTATGTACAGAACACCTCCAGTAAAAAACTTCATTTTGCAGAAAATTACAGAGCTGCAGATTGAAAAGGAAAGATAATATTTTGATAACATTCAATTTCAATATGTCTTAAGTCGCAATTGTATACGCTATATTATTCTTTTTTTTACTTGCTATTTTTCTCCCCACGAAAGGGGAGTTACCCGTTAAAGTGGAAGTAAACTCTTCCGTATTTTTTCAGTTTTTTTCTTTTCTGCAAAGTAATTGCATAATGTGCTAGTTTGCATCGCAGCCCGCGTTGTCTCTGCTGGTGGCCACATCCATCTTCGCCCGTCTTTCTTCCGGGTCTGAGGACTCCGGCTGTATTACTGGCCAGAGCTATGTGACGTCAATCACGCGAATGTGCGCGAGAGCCACCGGTCACGGCACAGGGCTCTGAAGAAACGGCACGGGTGGCCGTTTCTTGAGAGCACATGCGCCGATGACGTCGTCGGCTACATGCAATGTAAACGGTGCAATTGTAGGAGATATTTACAGTACTTATAGCATAAGCCTTTTTAAAGGCTTACCTATAGGTAAAAGTTATTAGGGTGGGTTTACGACCACTTTAACCACTTAAGCCCCGGAAGATTTTACCCCCTTCCTGACCAGGGTTTTTTTTGCGATTTTTTACTGCGTGACTTTAACGGACAATTGCGCGGTCGTGTGACGCTGTACCTAAACAAATTTCACGTCATTTTTTTCCCACAAACAGAGCTTTCTTTTGGTGGTATTTGATCACCTGTGCGATTTTTTGATCATGCGCTATAAACAAAAAAAGAGCGTCAATTTTGCAAAAATAACAATATTTTTCAAATTTTTTTATATGAAATTCCCCCCCAAAAAAAATGTAAAAATCAAAATTTTTTAACATTTTCGGCCAATTTGTTTTATGCTACATATGTTTGGTAAAAAAATAGCAAAAAGCGTATTTTGATTGGTTTGCGCAAAAGTTATCGCGTTTACTAACAAAGGGAAAGATTTTTGTCATTTTTGGTGTTTTTTTTTTAACGAGTAATGGCGGCGATCTGCGATTTTTTTTTGCGGGACTGCGACATTGCGGCGGACAGATTGGACCCTTGACTGACATTTTTGACACTTTTGGGGTTACCAGTGACATTACTGCAGTAATCAGTGCTATACATATGCACTGTTACTGTAAAAATAACACTGGCAGGGAAGGGATTAACTGTATTGAAGAGGGAGGGGTTAAGTGTGTCCTAGGGGCGTGCTTCTAACTGTGGGGGGAACATGGCTACTATTGTAAAAACAGAGATCAATGGTCCTACATAGTAGAACCGTCTGATCTCCATTTTTACACAGGGGAGAATGACAGGCGGCTTGTTTACATAAGCCGCCCGCCTTTCTCCCTCTCTACCGACGATCATAGTGTGACCGGCGGACATCGGGTCCGCCGGTCACACGCACGGACTCCTCAGTGAATGAGCCGGGGCAGGCGCGCGCCTCAGCGGGCGCGTGCTCGTCCGCTATTGGCTCACAAGCCGGTCACAGGCTAGTGACGTATATATACGTCACTCTGCCTGGCTGGGGCTGACCGCCGCAGTATATCTACTTGCGGCGGTCGGCAAGTGGTTAAGGGGGGTGGTTGGTAACACCACAGCTCAATCCCCCTTTTTTTTTTTTACCAGCCCCCTTTTACAAGTGTAAACAAGCTCTAGCAGTAATGACCCCTCAAGAGCCATTAAACCCTGGTTTACAAGATTTTATTCAGCTCGGCTATTGAGACTCTGTTAGGAAAGAACAAAATGACCAGCAAAAGATACAATTTACCAATTGAATTTACTTCAAAGGCTTTGTTGCCTTGAAGTTGATTTGTACGGATGGGAATTATGACACCAGGTTGCTCTTATATAAGGTGAGAGATTCTGAGACCCATGCAGATGTCACTTCAGTTCTTGCACAGAACTGTAGATTTCCTTGTGCATCTGATTAAAGCAAACACATAGCGGTAAATCTTAATCTTGGCTCTTTGCAAAGATTCAAATAAAACCGACAGTTGTTCTTTACATATTTTTTTTTCTTCTGTGTTGGAGAAAGATGATTGAAGATAAAGCTTTGAGTTTCAATGTTTTTATTTTATTTTATTTTTTTTCCTGCATGAAAGAGGGCCAAGGTTTTTCTTTACTGCTTGCTCTCCGCTGTTTGCATACTCTGTCAGCTGTGAAAGGTTCTATCACTGTTGAGATTTATAGAGTGGCAATATAAAATTATGTATGAACTGTGCTTGGCACAAGGAAATATCTCTTCATACATCAATCTGGAAATAACACCAAGAAAAATTGTCTGTTCGGAGTCTCACTGAATTGCTGGTAAAGTGATGAATGCCTTGCCTTGTCCTTGTCCAGTCTCAGGTCTGGCCTGACACAGTGCACAATTCCAACTTGTTCAAGGTCACCCATTTATTACTCATGGCAGCCTGTTCATTTGCTTAATTTGCCTTACTGATGACTGCGGCCAACAAATGTATCACTGCGAGAGGTTACACAAAATAGGATTGAGAAACCGGAGCAGAATTTCTCTAAGTTAGTGTTAAGATTCATAGGTGTCTTTTCAAAGCAGGTTTCTAAAGGTGATGATTTTAATCTATGATGCATTTAAATTATAGTTGATAAGTATGAAAGACATCTAAAGATCAAAATTAGATTTACTGTAGTATTGTATATATAAAAATTGTGTAGGTAATGCACTGTAGAACATGAGGATACATTAGATAAGTTATTACTGTGCATGTAATAGACATGAGAAACATTAAAAACTGATTCTCATCTACTTTAAAAGGTAACTTCACCTTGCAGAGTAAAATAAGCTTAACCACTTGACCTCCGGAAGATTTATCCCCCTTTATGACCAGGCCATTTTTTGCGATACAGCATTGCGTTACTTTAACCACTTAAGGCCCGGAGGATTTGGCTGCTCAAAGACCAGGCCCTATTTTGCGATTCGGCACTGCATGACTTTAACAGACAATTGCGAGGTGGTGCGACGCTGTACCTAAATTAAATTGGCGTCCTTTTTTTCCCACAAACAGAGCTTTCTTTTGGTGGTATTTGATCACCTGTGCGAAGTTTATTTTTTGCGCTATAAACAAAAAAAGAGCGACAATTTCGAAAAAATAACAATATTTTTCACATTTTTTATATGAAATTCTCAAAAAAAATGTATAAAATCACATTTTTTTTAAACATTTTAGGCCAATTTGTTTTCTGCTGCATATTTTTGGTAAAATAAATCGCAATAAGCGTATTTTGATTGGTTTGCGCAAAAGTCATTGTGTTTACTATCTACGTGAAAGATTTACGTCCTTTTTATTGTTTTTTTTTTAACTAGTAATGGCGGCGATCTGCGATTTTTTTTGCGGGACTGTGACATTGCGGCGGACAGATCGGACCCCTGACTGACATTTTTGACAATTTTGGGAGTACCAGTGACATTACTACAGTAATCAGTGCTATAATATGCACTGTTACTGTAAAAATGACACTGACAGGGAAGGGGTTAATTTTATTGGTGATCAGTGGGTTAAATTTATCCCTAGGGGCGTGATTCTAACTGTGGGGGGGGCGTGGCTTGTGATGTAACCACAGAGACATACGATCCTACATAGCAGGATCGCATAGCCTCTGTGCTTACATCAGGGAGAATGACAGACGGCTGTGTTTATATCAGCCGACCGTCCTTCTCCGTCTCCTGTGGAAGATTGCGAGTGGCTGGCGGACATCGGAGTCGCCGGTCACACGCGCGGGGAAGGCAGGGAACGAGTGGGGGCGGGAGCACACCTCCGGCGGCGCGTGCTAGGCCCCTACAGGCTCCTGGGCGAGCGACGTAGGTCTACGTCGCTTTGCCCAGGAGCGGCTGACTGGCACAGTAAATAGTCGTGCGGCGGTCTCGGCAAGTGGTTAACTGACTATTGTGCGGTCGTGCAACGCTGTACTCAAATACAATTGATGTCCTTTTTTTTTACCCCCGCAAATAGAGTTTCCTTTTGGTGGTATTTGATCACCTCTGCATTTCTATTTTTTTGCACTATAAACAAAAAAGACAATTTTGAAAAAAAAAAAAATTTCTGCTATAAAACATATCCAATAAAAAAATTTTAAAAATCCAATTTCTTCATCAATTTAGGCTAATATGTATTCTGCTACATATTTTTGGTAAAAAAAAAATACCCAAAAAGCATATTTTAATTGGTTTGCGCAAAAGTTATAGCGTTTGCAAACTACGGGATAGATTTTTGGACTTTTTATTTTTTTTATTAGTAATGGCGGCGATCAGCGATTTTTAGCGGGACTGCGACAAAATCCCAATAAGAGTATATTTAGCAAAACATTATGTATAATATTGTGTTTGTTTGCATTACAAAATGATGTAATATATTTTTTAGTGAAACTATGCATTTGATAAATAACTGTGCAAATATTGTGCAACTTAAAAAATTGCAACTACAACTATTTTTTTCTTCCGGGTCTTTGCTTTCAGAAAATGTATAGTTTTTTTTTTTTTTAGGGGGTGGGTTACATTAATTTTTTATGATTTTGATGTGTGCAAAAAAATTTTAAAAAAAGCCCAAGTAGACAAGTGGTTAAAGAGGAACTTCATTCTCTGTTACCTTTGGTTGAGTCCCCCTGCCGTGCCTCCCTCTTTGTAAATCTTTACCAATACATTTGGTCTGGTGATAATATTGTCTTTTAATTACCTCATGCAACAGGCATTACAGGCTGACAGTCCATGGCCTGACAGGATCAGGCATAAGGCTATCCTTCATATAAGATAGGGCCAGGGACTATTCATAGGATTCAGATATATTGGGCAGACTAGATGGGCCAAATGGTTCTTATCTGCCGACACATTCTATGTTTCTATCCCTTTTAAAAGGAACAGATTATCACTATGCCAAGGTGTGCTGGTGCAGATCTTTATTTTCATGTAAATGCATTATGGCGCCATGCACAAATGCACTGCAGCACTCTACAAGAATTTTGGGCAAACCTGTAAGGAGTGATTGGGATACAGAACGACTTATCTTTGTAAGTCTGGCACCTAGCCTCTGGGTACTAGCACCAGACCTATCTTTGTGAGTCTGGCACCTGGCCTTTGGGTCCTGGCAGAGCTCTGCAGCACATCTGCACACACGCACAGCCATTTCTGTGCATGCGCAGGCAAGGCGAGGTTTGGGACTTCCATACCCTCACATCTTCATTCTTGCACAATGTGCTGCATAACTCTACCAGGGCTCAAAGCCCTGTGGCACATCCCTAAATGCATGGAATTCTGGGAAGAGGGAGGGGGGGCAGGGGGTAGAAACTTAAGTAGTAAGTAAAAAAGAAGTATAATATTATCCAAATTTGACAAAGGGAGGGGAATATAGATGATTTTTTTTAATATCTACTTTAACCATTTGAGTACTAACCGGTACATACCTATTTATTAACAGGCCATATTTCAGTTTGCAGTGATGTGATCATTTGATTAACAATACATTGGTCATGCAACACTGTACGCAAATTTTGGTGCTATTTAATAACCACTGTCTTTACATGTTTTACAATATAAAGGAGAAAATAAAAAAATATATATCACATTTCTTGAAGCCCTAAAATGCCCCCCAAATTGTTTAAATGAGGACATAGCATTTACAGTGCAGCAGGCAAAGTTCATGGGTCAGGATTATGTAATGCACAGAACTGTTTGTAGATTTCAGTGGTCAGGAGTGCCCCCCAATGGTGGTGTAGCTCACTTACAGTAAATGTTGTGATCAGTGGTGAGTGCTAAATACCGTAATCATTAATGTTATCCCCTTGTATCACTGGTGATCAGTGTGCCCCTTTAAGGCCCGTATTCCCTTGTGTACCCCATTGCTTCTTAGTGGTGGTCAGTGTGCCCTTCCTTGCTGATTAGTGAGCCCTCATCCATTGGTGGTCAGTGGGAGCAGTTTTACTTACATGATCTGGAATGAAGGACAAGTGCCCACTAAGTGTAGCTTTATGAACTTTATTATGAATAAAACCAAAGTATTTTACTCACAAAGGTGTAGGCATAGTGGGCACTTCAGGAATGTAGAATCAATGTAGGTCATCTTCAAGTTAGAACTGGAAAGATGAACACCCGTGGGAGGGAATCCAACCGGACCGGGTATGGGACTCCGCCTAATTTGCCGGTGGTTTCTGGCACTTTGGGGACCTGTGGAATGCACAACACTGCAGGTATGACGTCACTTCCTGGATGTGGCATTCTATGTTCAAGCTGTACATTCTTCTGGGAGCTTCCCTTAGGATGGTAGAAAGGTGTGGAGAGGTGCATGACTTAGACTTTCTCAAACCCACTGAAAGGTATGAGCTGCTTGACTAGACTCTTTGCTTGGAAAATATGTCAAAGAAAAAGAGTTAACTGACTTTTTAGGTACCCCCATAAATACAACTAACATAAGTATAAAATCAGCTTTTTATTAATATTACTTAAAAAGGTAAGTAACATAATAAGAGAAGATAACTTCCAAATGTACAATTGTGTTACATAATCCCAACATGCATTTTAATGTTGATGAGCTAATACCAGCACAGGTAAGGAATATGGACAATAATATTTTATTACCTCCTTTGTAACTCTCTTTTTTCATATCATGTAACATGAATGTGGAAGAAGTTGGGTGTCTCTTCCCCTCTGTTAGTGATGAACCAAACTGCCCTAGGTTCAGGTCAAGCAAGGTTTGGTGAACTTCAAAGAAGTTTAAACACCGAACCTGCGCCCCATTAAAATCAAAATGAGCAGAATCTGTTAAATTAAAAATGCTTATTTTCTGGGTTAATAGGCAAGAGGGCATAAAAAATTAGCAAGGGAGAAGGGGAGCATTTACTTATGCAAACAGTTTTTTTTTTAAATTCCATTCAGAAAGGGAGAAGTGATATTACAAAGAAAAAAAGTTTTGACCTGCCGGCAAATTACATCTCCCTCCTACTGTATGTCTATTTTTTTTTTTTAAAGAAAACTCGTCTTTTTTCTTTGTAAATCTAACTTTTGCTGTAGCATATCCTACAGCAAGAGTGAAAAAAAGTCCTCCTCAAAATGCATAACACTCTCTCGGTATGGAGTTTAAGGGGGAGTCCACATAAAAAACATGGGGTCCCCTAAACATCCATAACAGACCTATAATCCGAGCATGCAGTCTAGCTGGCCATGAAACGGGGGTCCTAGATAAGCCTCCACATGAATGAGTATGGGGTACATATAACTCTACTCAATCACAAAAAAAGATGTCACCTAGAAATAAAGACACCCAAAAGCTTGATAAGTCCTTTATTAAAAAAAACAAAGAAAGAAGAAATCCCCCAATATTTCCCTCATTGTATTTCCATCGTTAGTCATGGGATATAGTGATTACATTTGGAAGTTATCATCTTTTATGATGTTGCTTACATTTTAAGTGATATTAAAATAAAGCTAATTTCTCTGACATATTTAACAATAATTTTGGATGTGGTACCTTCCTTTATTTGCATTATCATAGTCTTTTATAGTCTTCATCCCAGCTATCTGCTTGATATTCCTGTATTCACTGTTTGTAACTCAAGTAAGGGCAATCACCATTGGGATGATTGAAAATATATATATATATGTAAATCAGTCCAGTAAACAGTTAAAAGGCTTTCTGCTGTCTGGTCTCTTCCTCCATGTGGACAGAGTGGGTGATCGGTGCAGCGAGTGGAGGTATAACAGGAACCAATCTTATGTGGCTCACCCTGCAGCAACTGAAAGCCGGTATCTCCTCTTCCCTCCCGCCAACTTTCAGCTGCTGCAGGGTGAGCCACAAAAGATTGGCTTCAGTTATTACCCCCTTCTGTCCACCATCAGATTTCCCCCTGCTGCCTGGGCTCCTTGTGTGCATGCCCTCCTCATAGCTTTCGGGCAACCTCCTCTCCCGCCAGAAGCAGTTGAAAAAAAGGGTATCTTCAGGATGGAGAGTGGGGGAAGGGGCCAGTAAATATGTAATTTACCAGCCCCTTCCTTTCTAAATTAACTTTAGAGTGATTGGTACCGAAGGCTTACTTTGTTCATTCATATCTGTGTTTATTATGCTTCAGTTTATCTATGAACAGGAGTCTCTGTCTCCTGTTCATTCATCTGCAGTGCAGCGGAAGCTGCAAAAAGGAACTGGGGAATATTTCCTCAGTCCCTTTCTCTGTCTCAAACGTGAGACTTCAGGGGTCGTTTTAGACAGATATCTCACCAAGGACTCAACAACAAAAAAAATGTAAAGAAATTATTTTAAAAGCTGACTACATTTTCTAATCAAACTAAAAAGCCATCCTCAATATGTAGCATCATTTAGCCACACTCACTGTTTGCCACATGTCACCATCTTCCTGGTAGGGGCCCCAGTACATTACTTTGCTTAGGGGCCCATGGTGCTATTAAGGTGGCCCTGCCATAGCGCTGCGATGAGTCTAAGAGAACCAACCTTTGCTGAGCAGAAATGGATAAAATAGTCTACATTCTCCCCCCACCACATGGTTGTACATGTGGAAGTCATGTAGCCCAGCACATGGCAAGGCTGCAACACAACAATATCTGTGAGATTCAGCTTTATAGAATAACATCAGGTGTTCACACACTAGAAAGGGATACTGAGGATAATCTTTTCTGCCTTTCAAACAGAGCTACAGGTAGCATTCTTGTGCAATCAAATGTTGCTTTCTAAGCAAAGTGTCTCACTCCCTGTAATTTTTCACTGACCAATGGGAGTAAACCTTGAAAAAATATAAAAATGTAAGTCATAATTTTCACTCCATTTTTAGCCCATGATTTTTACTTTTTATTATACCTTAGAACAAGATTGGTTGTTGCTGAGCAGGTTGGGTGAGTTCACTGAGAAACTATTCCTGTTTTAATCCCCCTATATAAGTTTTAAATATCTGTTTTGAATTATACATGGGCATTGTAATAAAATATGTATAAATGTTTAATCAGTGTATTGCATATAAAAAGAGGAAGTATTTAAGTTCACAGAAATGCCCTGTATTCTATGTGTTGCATCAAAAATACTCTGAATGTATAACACCTTGTTATACTTCTGCTGCTCTGGAAAATGCTGTGCAAAAAGATATTATATTTCATGATTAGAAAAGAAAAAGTAATCACATTTTTGATCAAACTTATTTCATGATGTTTTCTTCTAGTGTTTATTTATTGGAACAAAGTGTAGTGATTCATTTTGCTGTCAGAATTCAATGAATAACCCAGGTCCTGCTGTACACAATGCTTTCTTTAAATGTGGGTTAACCTTAAATGAACTGAAATGAAACAAATATGGAGGCTGCCGTTGTTGATCTCTCTCTTTATAAATGACAGTTGTCAGGCTGTCATGTTAATTCAATGGCTTTAGTACTTTGTAATTCACTGACCCAGAGGAAGTAGGCATATCTCCTCTGATGTGTTGGATGCTTTCTCTGGGATTGATTTACTAACACTGCAAAATCTGGTGCAGCTGTGCATTGTAGCCCTATCAGCCTCTAACCTCAGCTTGTTCAATTATGCTTTGACAAAAAAATAAAGAATAAAAAGCTGGAAGCTGATTGGGTTCTGTGTATAGCTGCTCCAGTTTTAGCAATTTAATTACATATGTGCAATTGGTTTCAGTGTGAATAATAATTCGGGCAAATTTTTGGTTATTCAGAGATTCGTATGTATCTGAATCTTTGAATTAAATAGTAACGAATTTCGTTTAATTTCGTTTTGCATTTTCTAACAAATTCCAAATTTTCAAAACAAATCAAATTTGAGGTTTTATTTTTGTAAACCGGCATTTGTTTTGTTTACATTCTGCTGTCAGGCTGAGGTTGCCCACTCCTTGCTATTCTGATTTCTGAATGTACAAAAGTAATGCAGAGGATACCAAACAAATTCTAAAATTCCAGAAACTAATTGGTCCAATATTGCCTCAATGAACCAATTTGTTTTTGGAATTTCAGAATTTGTTTTGTATTTTTAGCATTGTTTATTCAGAATAGCATTAGCAAAACTAAGAAGAAACAGCATAGGGTCCCCCCCCAACCCTTCAAATCTGGTATTGATTTTAAAGGGAACCCCATACCAAAAAACTAAAATTGCATTGGGTCTCTTCCCAAAATTCATACCAGACCATAAGGTCTGGTCTGGATTTCAAGGGGAACCCCACACCAACATTTTAAAAAAAAGGCCACATGCACTCAACATAGGGGGATGCTTTAAGGCAGGGAGGTTCCCCCCCAAAGCACCTTGTCCCCATGTTGATGGGCACAAGGGCCTCCTCTCTACAACACTGGCCCGGTGGTTGTGAGGGTCTGCGAGCGGGGGGACTCATTCGAATCTGGAAGTCTCCTTTATCAAGGAGGCCCCCAGATCAGGGCACCCCCACCACCAATTTTTGACAAAAAATGCCGACCGGAACAAAAAAGAAAAAAAATGTCACCCCCCCCCCCCCCAAAACATTATTGTTCCCATCCAGGAATACAGCTAAATGACAGATAAACATAGGTTCGGGGTTACCGGTGACGTAACTGGCGGGCAACATTTTTTTTTTTTTATTCAGGTCTGCGTTTTTATGTTTTTAGTAATAAAGGACTTGTCAAAAACTGGTGTTGTGTTTTTATTAACTTGAATATTGAATTTGTTAGAAAATGAATAAACGGACTGAAATGAAACAAATGTTTCTGTTCTGCACATGCCTAAAATCAACCCCTCTTAGTCTCTGGCTCAGACAACATTGGCAACGTTTGGCAAATCACCTGCTCATGACGCACTGCAGAGCACCACAATGCACATACTATGCATTGTGGTTCACTGCTTTGTTAAAAAGGGTCATGTGCATTTTTTAATCCATTGTGATGCAACTTAGCGGTGGAATCAATGGATCATTAATGATTATGGGATAAGATAAAAATTAGACAAGACATTCCAATCATAAATCACAGTACAATTTTGACATTGGCTCAAAATCTTGTCCCTTGATTGCCTTTGTTTTGAAAAAAGTAAATGATTTCATATCTTGGTTTCCCATTTACCATTTTCAGGAAAAAAAAACTTTGGTTATGTTTACCATTTCCACTACTGCATGTTTGACTCATTTTAATTAACGATGCAGAAAAGAAAGACTTTGCTTGTAATTAGGTCGGTTTTAAAGAAATTATCTTAAGTCAATAGATGTCGGAAACATTTTTGCAGATTCATGAGACAATTGCTCATAATGCACATTATGTCTTTGGAAATCAATAAACATCAATATGTTGCAGCTTCATTATTCTTATTTTAGACAGGTGAACTTATAATTTGCTGATCTTTGACAATACACTTTTAAGCAACCTCCCTAATAAAACACATTTGTATTGTAAAATCTATGGACGACTTTTTAGCATTAAAGATGTATTTTTATACAGCATAACGATTTTGTATACTTAGTATTTCACATTTATCTGAAGCTAAAATCTTTTTTTTTTCAATTTGGATAGAGTAGAGAATCATTATTATTCATTTCAGTTATTTTGCCACCTCTGCTCTACAGAAATTAGGAGCGACTGCAGTTGATTTAACAAAGGCAAATGAGCTGTTCACTTTTCAAGGAATTTTGCCCCAATGCGGCAACTTTTTACTTTGCAAAGAATACTCAATCATGTGCTAGGAAAATAAAAAAATGCGGTTTTGCTTACACATTAATTGGGTGATGGAAGCAAGCAGTGCTTCACCTCTATCACTAAGTTATTGTGCAAATCCTGTTGCAAAATATAACTTTCCCTTGAAAGCGAACAGCCTGTTTGCCTCTAGTAAATCAACCTCAATGTCTCAAAAGTGAAGGGAATCATCTCTTAGACAATTTTTACCAGAACCAGAATATATGACTTGTTCTGCACTGTGTTTCTGTGTGGAGGCAGCCATCTTAGTAGAGAAATAGTGATTTGTTTCCTCACTACAGAACTGCCTCTAATAATTGATGATCTGAAGGCTAGGGGCCATATATTCAAGAAGCAGGAGGAAAGGTGCACAGATCCTCATAATGAATGAAGCAGAATCAT
The DNA here is from genome assembly GCF_965119305.1 of Pelophylax lessonae. Classification (NCBI taxonomy): domain Eukaryota; kingdom Metazoa; phylum Chordata; class Amphibia; order Anura; family Ranidae; genus Pelophylax; species Pelophylax lessonae. The sequence goes on from NC_138771.1 coordinate 203,834,851, forward strand.
AGAGATTCCTACATTGTAGGTTGTCAGGTACATCTTTGTAAGCAAGGAGACCAGGAAGTAGCACAGTAGTGATATCACCAAACCTCACTCCAAATCTCAATAGGCTAGCAATCAGAAGCACAGTGCTTTGGATGGTGTCACACTAAAGATTTACAACTATTTGAAATAATGCTGAGCTTAAAGTTACATTTTCAGAGTGTTTTCTAGATGTTCCCTATAAGACAACAAATCTTAAATTGATTGTAAACCCCCTTTTTTTTTTTCTTTAATAACAAACATGCTACACTTACCTGCTCTGTGCAATGGCTTTAAACAGAGTAACCCCAATCCTCCTCTTCCTAGTTTCCCCACTGGCACCTCTGGCTCCTTCCCCCTGCCGAGTGCACACCATAGTAATCCATGTCCATAGACACACAAAGTGCAGTTTGGCCCCGCTCCTTGCCCACTCCTTGCCCACTCCTCACTGGCTGTGATTTACATCAGTGGAAGTTGATGGTTCCTTCTGCTCTCTCTGAGCCTACGAGAAGGGAGAGAGCAGATAGAACCCCTGCAATCATGCACATTGCTGGATTGAGATTGGGCTTAATTAAGTATAAGGTGGGGGGGGGGGGGCTGGGCTAGCTGCACTCTATGTAGAGAATGCATTAAGGTACCTTTAGCTTTTAGAGCCACATTAACCATGTAAGATAAGGAAAACTTCAAACTGATATTAAACATGTAAAAACATAATTTTCAAGGAGGGAAAAGTTTGATATCGGATTATTGCACAAAAATCTCCCCTTGGGATGTTAACATCTGATTCATAGGTGTTTATTTATTAAAACTGGAGAGTGCAAGATCTAGTGCAGCTGTGCATGGTAGCCAATAAGCTTCTAACTTCAGCTTGTTCGAATAAGCTTTGACAAATATAACAATATTTCCAGGCATTGGGCCTGAGGTGGGTCTGCCATTGTTACCAGAAACACTTCCAACACATTTAAGCTGAAAACCCAAGTGTGAGAATTGAGACAATGACCATTCCGGCATCTTTGGTTTGTGTTGTTTATTTTATAACGGGGATGGGAGAAGGGAATGAGTGGGATACTCCTCTGGCTCAACTAGGTTTAACTGGGACACGTTGTAGAAAAATGCTCATTAGCGCTGTCCAGACGCCAGGTGAATGCCGACCAACGCTTCTTGATGCTTTAAATACTGTTCTGCTGAAAGTGCTAAAACTTTGATTTTAACTCCTTGGTTAACTCAGAAGATCCAGGACTGTATTGATCCTTGACTCTTGACACTCTGTCTAGCTCAAAAGTCCTGTGTATGACTCCCTTCAGCCCTCTACTGACTGAGGTAGCTCCTTATAACTGCTTGTGCTGCTGCAACTCTTAACACTGCGTGCTTGACTCTTCAGGGCCCAACTGGCACCCCTCTACACTTCCAGGGTACTCTCACTAGGCCACCCCGTTTAACACTTCAGGGTCCTTTCACTAGGCAACCCTCTTGACACTTCAGGGTCCTTTCACTAGGCAACCCCCTTGACACTTGCAGGCTCCAGAATCCCTGGGACCTTCACCGGAGTGGTCCCCTTTACACTAGGCAGACCCCAGGGGCAGTTCACAGTACTCACGACCTTGGAAGGCTTTCCTGGAACTGAACCCCTCTTCCTCGGCTGGTCCTCAGCACACTGGATGCTCTCTGCAACTCAGCTCAGCTTTCCCTCCTGGATTCTCAGGCAGCCACCTGAGACACCCAATCCTTCTGACAGGAGGAGAGACAGCCTTACTCTCCCTCCTGGGACTCTGCTTCCTGCCAAAGATGCTGCGTCATGCGTTCCCCTCAAACTTATACCCACTCCCAGAATCCTCTGCGGCAGAATCTGCCTTCTGGGGTAGATAGAGGCCTGAATGGGCCACTGATTGGGTGTCCTCCACTGCCCAATGAGAATCCTCTGTGAGGAGACTCCCCTCTCAGCAGCCACACCTGGGAGGCATGAGAGTCCAGCTGAAAATCTTGGCCCTGCTGTTAGGCAGCCAAAGCCCATTATGCTTTTACCTAGCACCTACCTGGTAGGGTGCTACACAAAAAAACCTGAAAGCTGATTGGTTTCCATGCAGAGCTACACCAGATTTTGCAATCTCCTTGGTTTCAGTAAATCAACCCCATAATGATTTTCTTTAGTGATGCAAAGTCCAAATGTAGCTGTTAAAGGGGAAGAAAAAACTTTAGTTTTGAGTCAATTTTAGTATATTATATATTTAGTATATATATTTAGTATTTTTGAGTGTATTTTTTGTTAAATGTTGCTTTATATCTGTTTTTACATTCTATCCAGTCTTTCATTTATAACATACAAAAAATTGCTTTAAAGGAAAAGTTCACATTCAGTAGCATGTTACATGGCACACCCATATTCTAGATGTAACATGTAACATGTTACTAAAGCACTTGTCTGCACCTCCCTAATCCCTCATTTTGACAGCGGGCAGGGGATCCTCTCCCTGCACCTGCTGTCACAATTCAAAAACATTTCAGCCATGCGGGGCTCCACCAACACAGCTGCATCATCCATTAACCGAGTTCTCTAGTTCACTAACCTTCCTGGATTTCAGTAACTGTCTACTTGTATGGAAGGTGTGGGCAGACAATGTACTGAGGGTCTGTGAGTGCCTAACGTTGCACAATTAATCTGCTGAAAAAAGGAATAATTTTCTTTTACCTGCCAAAAAATATGCATTTATTATTATTTTTTAATGAATGTATATGAAAGGTCTTATGCAAACAGGACATTTTGGAAACTCTCCTAAAAGCCTTTCCTCCTGGCAGCAGAGTTTTGGCAGAAAAAACGTCTGACGTTTGTAGAAGCCTGTAACGCGTTTAGGCACGTTTACAGGCATCAAATGCTTGGACATTAAATAATTTGCTTGGCCAGAATAATAAATAATTCTGACCATTAAAATTAATGTTTAAGCGCTAAATGTGCCTAGCATTAACAAGCATTTAGACACAAGCATTAAGCCTTTTTTCTGCCAAAATCCCGCTGCCACTGGATACACTGGCAGTGTTTTTTTTTTCCTGTCTCTAAAAGCCCCTGTCGCTAAACACTGCTAAAAGCTTATGTGGACATAGACACATAGGCTAACATACAGGGGAGTTTAGAGGCAGGAAAAAAAAAAACGTCTGACACCTCTAGAAGCAGCTGCAAAAATGTCCAGTGTGCATGAGGCCTACGAAATGTATTATACGATTATATGTCTGTTTAAAAAAAAAACCTTTCCCTTTCTCCTAGCAATTTGCACAATAGTTTAATTGTTACTGAAATTTGATTGTTACTGGCTGCCCAGTGGAGGAAAAAGAAGATATTGGATTGAAAGAATCAGTGGAGAATATTTCAGTAGTGGTGATGAAGTGGTGATAGAGAGTGCAGGCCTATTATCCCTGAAGGTGGGCAAATTAAAGCTCTCCTTACATGGATCAAAATTAATTTGGTTCAGGAGGGACTGGCCAAATTCCAATCCATGTATGACCACTGTGATTAAACAATCATCTTGTTGAGAGATTTATGCTTGATCAGCACTGCAGTCTGGTGGGGAAGTCTCCCTGCTATCAGAATACAATGACCCAGTGGGTAGGATTCCCCTATCCACCTTGAATGTGTGGATGGGGAAATTGGGTCGTTTATTTTTTTATTCAACCCACTGGTTGAATGAAAAAAATAAATAAACGGACTCATCTATGGCCAAGGTAAGTAAGGTAAGTTTGGTGCAATGTATAAGAATGCTGTGCAGCCTCAGCTCCCCTTTATGACTGAAAAAAAAAACCCCCCACAATATATACCTCAATTTTTTGGGAAAATATAAAAGATTATGTAAATAGATGCCTAACATGTCATGCATTAAAATTGCATGCGCTTGTGGAATGGCACCAAACTACGGTACCTATAAATCTCTATGGGTAAAACTTTACAAATTTCTGCAGGTTACCAGTTTAGAGTTAGAGTGGAGGTCTAGTGCTAGAATTATTGCTCTTGCTCTGATGTTAGTGGCGTTACCTCACATGTGTGGTGCGAACACCGATTACATATGTGGGCATGACCTATGTATGTGTTCACTACTGCGCGCAAACATGGGGGCAATGGGGACACTTAAAAACTTGTTTTTTACATTTGTTTTATTACTTTTTTATTTTTACACTGTCCCTTTAAAAAAATTTTTATCACTTTTATTGCTATCATAAGAAATTTAAACATCCCTTGCGATAACAATACAGCATGACAGGTTCTCTTTATGGAGAGAACTGGCGTCTATAAGACCCCAAATCTCTCCCCTACCTTTAAAAGCAAAAGATCAAAAAAAAAAATGTTTTGATCTTTTACTTTAAAAAAAAAAATGGCCCTGTTTATATGGGGCCAGAACTAGAAGTGAAGTCATGACGTTGCTCCGGTCCTCCTAAGCCATAGAGATGAGCAGAGGCCATCTTTCCTTTGCTCATATCTTTGACCAGCCACCACCAGTGCCGGATTGGTTCCCAGAGCTACCAATTGTCCAGGTAAGCCTGGGAAACACCGGAAAGTGGAAAGAGGGGAGGACAACCCCTCCCACCATTTCTACAGGTGATCAAGCAGCCACTTGGATCACTTTTATCAGAAAGTCTGACACCTGAAAGAAAAAATTATACTGGGGTTATGGCATTTAGCTGATATTAAACGTCAAAACCATGACGTGTTTTCCCAGTTAGGTGGTTGGCAATATAAAGATTGAGCTTAGACATCTATTAAGGGATCAGTTACTGACTTGGTGATTCATTCCATACTTCTTTCTATGCAATATTTTATATTAACATGCAAAAAAAAGAAAAACTGAAATAAAATTGATTTACTGTATATAATTGTATGTTCCCATTAATAGTGCTTTACCCTTCCATCTGCTACAAGTAGTTAAAAGCTACTATTGCACATGGAGTGCTCCTTTCATGTTCCAGAAGCATGGTGAGACTCAGCAGCAAATGCCAGTCAAAATTGAAAACGTAATATGTTTGATGTATTCAGGGAGTATTGCCAATGTGTTCATTCAGTCATGACTGTGCTGTGACCCAGGTCTCATCAATATGGTGATCCTATAACATGTCTACACGTGATTCTGAAACAAGCACTGTGGGATCCTTGCTGTCTCTTAGACACAGAAAACCTGATTTAAAAAAAAAAATAGGCTACTAGCCCACACATTTCTTTCAAACAGAAATTAAATTCAAACCTTTCTGTGATGCAGGAAGAAAAGAGAGAGGAAGTTACAAAGCACAAACTTCAGAAAGTGCACTTCTTCTGCCCCGCTGCCTTATTAGGTTCTTTTTGGAATATGGGTTCTGGGGTTTTTACACAGCACAAGTTAATCAACTTCCTGACTTTAACACAACTGAAAGCATTATCAGTTCACCAATTTCTTTCCCTTGTTGCCTGGAATTGCTCAATAACATTTTTATGTTTGTCATTTTTTCCTCCCTGTCCCATAGATACCAGTCTGTGACAACAGGCATATGGGCTGGAATCATTATAACTGGAGGGCTGGTATGTGGCCTCCAGCCATGCTGATACCAACACATACACCTTTCTTCTATGGAGGTGCTTCTGCTGAGCTAGCGTTGGGCTGCCAACAAAGACAGAACAATGCTTCATTCTGCAGTTGAGTGCACCGATGCCAGTCCATTTTTTTATGATGTTCTTTTTTTTTTTTTAACATCAAAAGCCATGTTTGTAGGTTTGTAACTTGTTAGTGCCAAACAAAATTGTAATTCCATCATTGGAATGTTTTGACAGGCCATATGCCCAGCAGCCATATGACACCATGAATGAAGCAGCATGCATCACTGCCTAACATTATGGTTTTGTTTTTACTCATAAACTAGAATGGCGAATCGGAAGTTGTGAGCAGCACCTTGAAGCTAAATTTTAAATAACAGATAAAGAACAGAAGGAGCAAATTGCACATTATACTTGCTATTGATGCTGTAAATGAAAAGGATAAGAGCCCCCTCATTATTTGAATTTAATTTCAATTTGCAGTTTACAGTCTTGCTTAGGACACTGACAATTAGCTAAACATGGCTAAAGTTTAAGCAAATGTAAACTGAACGTACTGTATACAGAGAAGTTTAATTTAACCACTTGCCTACTGGGCACTTATACCCTCTTCCTGCCAAGACCAATTTTCAGCTTTCAGTGCTCTCACATTTTGAATTTCAATTACTCAGTCATGCAGCATTGTACCTATATGAATGCTTTGTCCTTTTTTCACACAAATAGAGCTTTCTTTTGGTGGTATTTAATCACCACTGTGTTTTTTATTTTTAGCGCTGTAAATAAAAAAAAAAAAATGTTGTAAAAAAAAAACATTTTTCTTCATTTCTGTTATACAATTTTGCAAATTAGTAATTTTTCTTCATACATTTTGGCCAAAATTTATACTGCTACAAACCCAAATCAGTGTATATTATTTGGTCTTTGTAAAAGTAATAGAGTCTACAAGCTATGGTGCCAATTGTTGAAAAATGATCACAATCATACCCGATGTACTGAAAACCTATCTAATTTCTTGAAAGACTATCAAGCCAGGACAATACAAATACCCCCCAAATGACCCCTTTTTAGAAAGTAGACATTCCTAGGTATTTAGTAAGAAGCATGGAAAGTTTTTCAAAGTTGTATTTTTTTCCCACAATTCTTTGCAAGATGAAGATCTTTTTTCACACAATTTTAATATTATTAGGTTATTTCTCTCACATGGCATATGCATACTTGCAACTACACCCCACAACACATTCAGCTACTCCTCCTGAGTATGGCGATATCATTTTTTTACACAAAGTTGTCCATTTATAAGATATTTTTAACACGTAGCATGTACATACCAAAAATTACACCTCAAAATACATTCAGCTACTCCTAAATATGGCAATACCACATGTGTGAGACTTTTTCACAGCCTGGTCACATACAGAGGCCTAACATTCAAGTAGCATCTTCAGGTGTTCTAGGAGCATAAATCACACATTTAATTTCCTGACAACCTATAATTTTTAAAGGCCATTCATATTTCACATAGCATGTACATACAGCTGCAAGAAAAAGTATGTGAACCTATTGAAATTATATGGATTTCTGCACAAATTGTCACACTATGTGTGGCGAAAAAGAGGCACAGCACACCAACGTCAAAACCTCGTCCCAACTGTGAAGTGTAGTGGTGGGGGCATCATGGTTTGGGGCTGCTTTGCTGCATCAGGGCCTGGACGGATTGCTATAATCGAAGGAAAAATAAATTCCCAAGTTTAACAAGACATTTTGCAGGAGAACTTAAGGCCATCTGTCTACCAGCTGAAGCTCAACAGAAGATGGGTGTTGCAAAAGGACAATGACCCAAAGCATAGAAGTAAATCAACAACAGAATGGCTTAAACAGAAGAAAATACGCCTTCTGAAGTGGCCCAGTCAGAGTCCTGACCTCAACCCGATTGAGATGCTGTGGAATGACCTCAAGAAAGAGATTCACACCAGACATCCCAAGAATATTGCTGAACTGAAACAGTTCTGTAAAGAGGAATCGTCAAGAATTACTCCTGACCGTTGTGCACGTCTGATCTGCAACTACAGGAAGCGTTTGGTTGAAGTTATTGATGCCAAAGGAGGTTCAACCAGTTATTAAATCCAAGGGTTCACATACTTTTTTCCACCTGCACTGTGAATGTTTACATGGTGTGTTCAATAAAAACATGGCAACATTTCATTCTTTGTGTGTTATTAGTTTAAGCAGACTGTGATTGTCTATTGTTGTGACTTAGATGATGATCAGATCACATTTTATGACCAATTTTGGCAGAAATCCATATCATTCCAAAGGGTTCACATACTTTTTCTTTCAGCTGTACATAAGAAAAACACCCAAAAATACATTCCGCTGAGCAAAGAATAAAAGAAGATTACCTGTGGTTTTAGAAGTGCAGTTGTCCATACAGGAGAGCACTGGTCCAGGCAGCAGGCAGGGACATGGTCAGTGACCACGAAAGTAATTGTCCAGGCAGCAGGCAGGAATATTGTCTATAGTCAGTACAGGCCAAGATATTGTCAGCACAGCCAAATCATTAGTGCAGGCAGCAGGCAGCAGGCAGAGATGTGGTCAGCAACAGCCAAAGGAATTGTCCAGGCAGAGACATGGTAAGCACAGCCAAAATATTGGTCCTGATAGTAAGCAGGAACATGGTCCATAGTACAGGGGTAGAGGCTTCTCCCACCAAAATCTCTTTGAAGCCTCCGGTCTCCAGACCCATATCTGGGAATTACAAAACCCAGAGAAAACCAAAAAAATTAGTTTTCTCCATCTGGAAAAACAATTCTGGAGCCCCTCACATATGTGAGACCCCTGTGTTATCATGAATCACATTACTACAGTAGCAGGGCAACAGTTCAGTCCAAGGGGCAGGCAAAAAAACATTGTCGAATTTCTGGCCAAAGTCAGTTCACATGGAAGGCAGAAATGTGGTGGATAAACAATGCAGACAGGAGGGAGAGCCATAGTTGATAAACAGGCCAGGGTCAGTTCTTGTGGAAGGCAGTGGCATGGTTAGTTCAGGGAGCAGGAAAATGGTAAGCACAGATGTTGTAAATGGGGAAATGGCAGGCTATTAAAAACATGGGCTAATATCTTATGTGTAAAATTGTCGAAAGCATTCTCCAATGCATAGGCCTGGGTTGGGAGGAACACTGGGGACAGTGATAGCTGGTATTTCTTCTAACTCCTCTTCTGCCACATACGCAACATCTTTTTGGCATCTTCAACCTGATTATGATGGTGGAATGCTCTTAGGGAACTGGCGCTCATAAAGCTCATAAAGTGCAAACAGCATCAAAGCAAAGGTTTTCTCAGGGGGACCTTTGCTGGTAGATGAGAGATGTGACGATTTCTTCTATGAATTTTAGGAAGGGGGTGGGTCTTTCTGTGGATTTGCTGTAGATTACATAGCATTGTAATGGCCAAAGATAATTGGCAACTTTTTTTTATATCAGAAATGGGACCTCCTTGTTGATAAATAGGGCCAAAGCATTTGATCTTTGAAACCCACCCCCATTTAAATATTATAATCTTAGACGCATGCAGGCTTTTGAATGGGACTGTGTCTTCTGGGAATCTCCACTAAGTCATTGTGGATGGTGGACAGGACGTAGACATCCCACTTATCCTTCCACTTCACGGCCAACACATTCTCGTTTCTCAGGCTTGCTGACTCCCCCCCCTTGTAGCTTTGTGTTAACTAAAGTTTTTGGGAAGCCCTTTCTGTTTTTTCTGGTAGTACCACAGGCCAAGGTTGTTGTACGGTGTAGGTGGTGGAAAAGGGGCAGACTAGTGTAGAAGTTACCCAGGTAGATGTGATAAACTTTTTGGAGACGTGAGTATGCCAGGTCCCATACGATTTTTTCCCCTTGTGATGAATTAGGTTGAGCATTCAGGGGGCTGGAGATGGGAATCTCTTTGTTTGTTTATGTGGAATGCATACAGATATCCTGTGGCTCTTTCAGAAAGCTTGTAGAGCTTTACTCCATATCCTTCCCTTTTGCTTGGAACATATTGTTTGATTCCTTGCCGGTCAGTGAAGTGTACCAGGGACTCATCCACACATATATTTTGGTCAGGGAAATAAAGTTCAGCAAATTTTTTATAAGTGGGTGAATTTTGTAAAATTTTTCAAAGTTGTGATGATCTAGGGAGGGCACTGGGTATTGTCACTGAAATGAAGGAAGCGTGTGGATGGGCCCTTTTTCTTGGGGGATGTGATACTCCAATGCTGGTACTTGGGTGATGTGATACTCCAGTGCTGGTACTGGGCCTTTTATCCTGGGGTCTAGCGCTAGCGGCTGCTTGGTTTTCAGAGTGCCGTATCCTTTTAGGAGGGACCCTTTTCTTCCTCTGATTCAGGATCTAAAATTCCTCCTCACTGGTGTAAAATTTCTAGGACATGGATTGCTCTGTTGACACTGGGACTAGTAGACTGCTGATGGTGATTGTGTTATGGGTACTCTGCTGATGGTGGCTATGTGACGGGTACTCTGGTGATGGGCAGGTGTGTGAAAGGTATACTGCGGATGGCCGCACTGATAGGCGATGTGTGACAGGTGCATTGTTGATGGTCACTGATGGGCGACAGGTACACTGCTGATGGTCACTGACGGGCGACTGGTACACTACTGATGGATGACAGGTGTTCCTATTGGCACTGATGGGTGACAAGTGCTCTTATAGACACTGATCAGTGATAGTAGCACTACTGATGGGTGACAGTTGCACTTATGGGCACTGATGAGGACTGTAACACTGCTGATGGGCGATATGACAGGTTCTCTTGGTGTGGTGTTTTGTGCAATACACTCAACATACACAGATGGGTAACTCACTGTTCCCTGGCTCTCCTCAAACTAGAAACTGAGTGTGAGAAGAAGAGAGTGGGTAACCTCCAGTTACAGTTCTGTGTTGACATTTGTGATCGGCTGAAAGGACACAGCCGATCACATTGTAAAGAGCCGCTGTCATTAGTCCTTCTAAGATGTACCATCTCTGGGGGACACGCCGCACCACAGATCACCGTGCTGTGCACCCCCGATGGTGCAAATGCGTGGTAAGATTGGGGTGACATCATATGACGTCATCCCAGAACTAGAGATGTACCGAACTGTTCGCCGGCGGACAGTTCCCGGCGAACTTAGCATGTTCGCGTTCGCCGCTGCGGGCGAACATATGCGATGTTCGGTCCGCCCTCTATAATACATCATTGAGGCAAACTTTGACCCTGAAATTCACAGTCAGCAGGCACATTTACAGCCAATCAGCATACCTCCCTCCCACACCCTCCCACCTCCTATAAATAAGCAAGGGCAGCATCCATCTTAGATCATTCTGAAGCAGTGTGTTAGTGAGAGCAGGGAGAGCTGCTGCTGCTGCTGTTAATAGCTAGGGACAGTTGTTAGTCAGTGTTCCTGGTCTTGCTAGTCAGTGTTCTTGGTCCACTACTGCTGTAAGAACAGCATCCTGACAGCACCCCAAAAAGCCCTTCTAAGGGCTGGTATTTGTGTAATTTTTATATATATATATATATATATATATATATATATATATATATATATATATATATCTAGTGTCCCCAAAAGCCCTTTTAAGGGCTGGTAATTGAGTATTTTTTTTTATTTATTCATATATATATATATATATATATATATATATATATATATATCTAGTGTCCCCAAAAGCCCTTTTTAGGGCTGGTAATTGAGTATTTTTTATATATATATATATATATATATATATATATATATATATCTATTGTACACTGCAGTTGCCTGCCCGCTGTGTGTGAGAGGCCACAGACCCACCACAGACTGTACTGTGTGCACACCACACTCATTTCGGGTGGCACAGGCACAGTGCCTTGCATTTTAAAAAATATTTTTTTTTTCCTCTGTCATAATTGCAGTGAGTGCTGTGTCAGGTCCACAGAGTGCACTGTACCCACTGCAGTGCACTGCCCACCACTGATATATATACGGTGGCACAGCATCTTGTTGCAAATTGAAAAAAAAAAAAATTTATTATTGCAGTTGCCGGGGCTGCCAGTGACTGTCAGGTTCACAGAGTGTACTGTGCCCACTGTAGTGCCACTGCGTGCCCACCCATCACTGATATATATACGGTGGCACAGCAGCTTGCAAAGTAAAAAAATATATATTTTTTTTATAATTGCAGTTGCCTGGGTGCCAGTGACTGTCAGGTCCACAGGGTGTACTGTGCCCACTGCAGTGCCACTGCCCACCCACCACTGATATATACGGTGGCAGGCATGACTTTTTTTGGATTAGTGTCTGGGGGGTCTAAAAAGTGTACCTGTGAAGTTTCAGCTCTGTAGCATGTCCAGAACCAGAAAAAAAAGATCATATAGGTGTAAAAGGGGTTCCCACCATCCCTGCTCTACTGAAAAATGATCTTTTTTTCTGGTTCTGGACATGCTACAGAGCTGAAACTTCACAGGTACACTCTTCACAGGTACACTTTTTAGACCTCCTAGACACTAAATCACACAAAAAGTTCTTAAAAATTGTCATTTTTGATAGAGAGCCAATTATTGGAAAAATTAAAAAAAAAAACTTAAAAAAAAAATGTCTTTGTATTTATTGTCTGGGGGGTCTAAAAAGCGTACATGTGAAGTTTCAGCTCTGTAGCATGTTCAGAACCAGAAAAAAAGATCATATAGGTGTAAAAGGGGTTCCCACCATCCCTGCTCTACTGAAAAATGATCTTTTTTTCTGGTTCTGGACATGCTACAGAGCTGAAACTTCACAGGTACACTTTTTAGACCCCCTAGACACTAAATCACACAAAAAAGTTCTTAAAAATTGTCATTTTTGATAGAGAGACAATTATTGGAAAAAAAAAAACTTAAAAAAAAAAAAATTATTTGGATTTATTGTCTGGGGGGTCTAAAAAGTGTACCTGTGAAGTTTCAGCTCTGTAGCATGTCCAGAACCAGAAAAAAAATAGAATTAGGGTTAGGGTTAGGGTTAGGGCTAGGGTTAGGGTCAGGGCTAAGGTTAGGGTTATTTTTAGTGCTTAGGGTTGGAGGGTTAGAGTTAGAGGGGTAGGGGTAGGGCTACTAACTCTAACCCTAAGTATCTCACCGTAATCCTAACTCTAGCCCCTAACACTAAACCTAACCCTAACCCTCTAACCATAACCCTAACCCTCTAACCTTAACCCTAACCCTCTAAGCCTAGCCATAAAAATAACCCTAACCCTAACCCTAGCCCTAACCCTAACCCTAGCCCTAACCCTAGCCCTAAGCCTAACCCTAGCCCTAACCCTAATTCGTATTTTTTTCTGGTTCCGGACATGCTACAGAGCTGAAACTTCACAAGTACACCTTTTAGACCCCCCAGATGCTAAATCCAAAGAAATGTTTTATTTTTATTTTTCTTTTAATTTTTCCAATCATTGGCTCTCTATCAAAAAGGACAATTTTTAATAACTTTTTTTGTGTGATTTAGTGTCTGGGGGGGGGGGGGGGTCTAAAAAGTGTACCTGTGAAGTTTCAGCTCTGTAGCATGTCCAGAACCAGAAAAAAAATAGAATTTGGATTAGGGCTAGGGTTAGGGTTAGGGCTAGGGTTAGGGTCAGGGCTAAGGTTAGGGTTATTTTTAGTGCTTAGGGTTAGAGGGTTAGAGTTAGAGGGGTAGGGGTAGGGTTACTAACTCTAACCCTAAGTATCTCACTGTAACCCTAACCCTAGCCCCTAACACTAAACCTAAACCTAACCCTAACCCTTAAAGCCCAGTTCCTGTCCCATTTTGGTCGGTTCTGGTCTGTTTGCGGTTGTTTGCGGTGCGTTAAACGGGAAATTTGGTCTGGCACTGTGAAGCGGGCGTAACCCTTACACTACCTGATCGATACAACATTATACCTGATCGTATACACACACTGGATGTTTTAAAGCACGTTATTCCAAACAATTTAGGAATGTTAGGTGATTTATGCCCTTTATGGAATAAAACCCGACTCTGCGTCAACTACGTAATTTTCTATGGGAGTTTTGCCATGGATCCCCCTCCGGCATGCCACAGTCCAGGTGTTTGTCCCCTTGAAACAACTTTTCCATTACTATTGTGGCCAGAAAGAGTCCCTGTGGGTTTTAAAATTTGCCTGCCTATTAAAGTCTATGGCGGTTCGCAATGTTCGCTGGTTTGCGAACATTCGCCGATGTTCGCGTTCGCCGTTCACGAACGGCGAATTTTATGTTTGCGACATCACTACCCAGAACAAGAGCAGTCCCCCCACCGTCATTTTACTATACGGCGGGAGGGAGCTGGTTAATGAATGATGGTTAAACCAAATGTTATTTAATGAGTGCAATGAAACATGAATATTCTATGTTGTAAATTAATCTTTACATGGATTTCATAGTGATGTGTGTTAAAATATAGCTGGATTTGGAAACTTGTGAAAAAATAAAGGTGCGCTGATAAACGTGCGTAAAGCTGCTACCAAGATGTGTAGGTAATTATATGTAAAAAAGAATTGGTGCGCTAAACTTACAATTCCACAAAAAACAATACATACAAAAGTATAATAGTTGTGAAAAATTCAAAAGAAAAAGTCCATTCTATTGTGACAACGTGCAAATGAATAAACTTTGAAGTGACTTGAAACAAATTGTGAATCCTGTAACTTGATTGAATATATGTGACCACCACGTGAAACGATCCCCACCACCGGCAGGCTATTCTTCTTACCAGAAAGACAGGTTTATATGTGAGTTGAACATATTAAACGACCACTCACTCCCCATGCAGCTTCACCCGAGGTGTGTGTATAAGCCGCTTACCAGATAACAATAAGGTTTGGGCATGGGAATATAATCTCCTCTCCTCAGAATAGGCTGTCTGTTGGTATGACGATCCCAATACAGAGTATAGTGTCTCCTTGTGGCTCCGCAACGAATCTGCCGTACAAAGCTGTTTGAGGTAGTGTCAGAAGACGTACTGCCATCCGATTCTTTGAATCTATTTTTCCTTCTTGCTCCTTTTCCAAAAGTCAGCGATGCTGTGTTTAGCGGATGCAAGTTTTACTCCAACATGTGCTCTGATCCCAATACAGAGTATAGTGTCTCCTTGTGGCTCCGCAACGAATCTAGCTGGTTCCTTCTTTCAATCTCTAAGATGGAGTCTGAACTCCCATGATGCATCTGCTTCATTTCCTTGGACATGACACAACCAACCAAGGAAATGAAGCAGATGCATCATGGGAGTTCAGACTCCATCTTAGAGATTGAAAGAAGGAACCAGCTAGATTCGTTGCGGAGCCACAAGGAGACACTATACTCTGTATTGGGATCGTCATACCAACAGACAGCCTATTCTGAGGAGAGGAGATTATATTCCCATGCTCAAACCTTATTGTTATCTGGTAAGCGGCTTATACACACACCTCGGGTGAAGCTGCATGGGGAGTGAGTGGTCGTTTAATATGTTCAACTCACATATAAACCTGTTTTTCTGGTAAGAAGAATAGCCTGCCGGTGGTGGGGATCGTTTCAGGTGGTGGTCACATATATTCAATCAAGTTACAGGATTCACAATTTGTTTCAAGTCACTTCAAAGTTTATTCATTTGCACGTTGTCACAATAGAATGGACTTTTTCTTTTGAATATTTCACAACTATTATACTTTTGTATGTATTGTTTTTTGTGGATTTGGAAACTTACTTCAAAAAATGCTTAAAACGACTTACTGACCGCAGTGAGCTTTTGTATATTGATCAGTCTACACTTTCAGTCTTATTCACATAAGCAAAAAAGAAACAGATCTTATTTTGTGGGCTTATTGCAGCATTGCAGAGGGATTATTCTGAAAGGAACATAAGAATTTAGTGTTGGACTAATTTGAAATTTCTAGCTACCATAAGAGCACTAAAAAAAATGTAAATTTGGTATAATAGCAAGAATGTAAATAATACTTTTTTTTCCCCTTGGATGATGATATACCTTTAAAAGAAAAGTGGCCCACCAATAGGTGTTAAGTAAAATCAAAGTAAATCCAATCCAGTAAAACCAATCGGGTCATACAGCGGACCTCAGGTTCTGTTGGCCACCTTGTAATTCTAAAGAACAATGGTCAGCATTGTTGCATAAATGTAAATATTAATACAGAATAAAGGAAGGAAACCATAAACTAATAATGACAATAAGGTACCATTTTCCTTATTATTCTCTAACAGAAAATAAATACACAAAAGAAGATTGAGGTCAGGAAAATGAGAAGGCTTTCATATTCAAATGATCTACTTCCTCATAATGTGTGATTCATCATATACTGGTGTCAAATGTTATGAAATAAACACAATTTAAATATGAAAGCAAGCTACCTTCATTTGTAAGACTCTATTGTTGTTTGAAGCCTTATGCTTCGCTTTCTATGACAGAGAAATAATTTCTTCTCATAATGTTTTTACCTTTTTTAGTGTTTTACTGGAAAAGATATATTGACATATAAATTTCAATTTTGAATGTGCCATGGTGCACACTATCAAAAAACTGATCTTGCAGTAACTAGAACTGTCACATTTAAATTTATGCGGTTAGTTTGGTGAACTTTTAAACCTTCTTTTATGCATTTACAGAGGAGAAAACTTGAGAAAAAGAGGAACCCCCAAGAGCATGCCACCATCCTAATAATCAATAAAGAAAAAAAGGCCCTGGCTCTCTAAGTAGGAGCCCCTGTGTGAAGGAATGGACTTTATGGGCACAACATGAGACACTAATACAAAATCTTACATAAAAATTAGATTTTATTAGACAAAAATGTAAAATGTATTATTAACATTGTAAAACACAGTTAAAGTGAGGGGTACAGTAAGTCATCGACACATGGTTCTCCCCTAAACATCCGTTCTGTGCATATATCCCCTACAAATTATCCAGCATGGAGAAATTATATATTGTACTTAGATAATGTTTAGGTTTTACAATACTCTTGTCCAATGGAGGTCGGCGTGTTTCGCAACTAGCTTCTTCAGGACCGTTGAACAATAGGGGGACAAGCACAATTATATTGTGGCAATATTACTCAAATTCCTCAGTGCAGTACAGTCTGGGGTGGATATAGGGGTCCAAACAAACCAGCACAAGGCTGACAGGTAGAGGCAGCTTATCAGGTCTAGCTTACTCAAAAAGTTCAGGGTAGGTATACAATTTATCCACTGTAAGTTAGTATAACAGTTTCCAAATGGGATTTACCTGTGACACTTGATCAAAGAAAGAATATTGATTTATATAAGTAAGCTGTTTAATAGGCTGCAGTCTAAAGCGGTAGATATTTGATATTTGTTGGTATTATTGAAACCTATGTTGGTATATTTCTCAGTCTGTGCCACACCGCCATAGATGGAGTGGGGTGGTGTAGGGGTAATTCCAGAGGTAGCCAACCTTAGATGATGGAACGAAGAAAAACTGGAATGTAGCCCATTCAATAACGGCGATGTCAGAGAAAGCAGCCTTAGTTGTAGGTCCCTTGCTGATGGAGCCACCGCCAACATACTTAGTGTCTCATGTTGTGCCCATAAGGTTCACTCTTTTACACAGGAGCTCTTACTTGGAGAGCCTGTGGTCTTTCTCTTTATTGAGGAGAAATCTTGTTGAGGTCCAGTTGCTCAATTTATAGGATATGATTATAGATCTGCATTAGTAGGTAAATAATTGAAAACCAAAATAAAATGAGTATAGACTAAAAAGAGGAAGAAAAAAACTTAAGTAGAACTATAGGCAAAACTTTTTTTACATTTTGGATAAAGTAAGGGAGGGTTATAACCCCTGTCAGATTATTTTTTTTCGCCATCTGTGTCCCATTGTGGAGATTTCCCTTCTCTTCCTGTCCCATAGCCGTCTTTTGTCTAAACTCGGCCAGGAGGTAGTCAAACGATTTTTTGCATGGATTCCCTTAAAAGTTGTGACAAAAAGACATTGAAGCGCTATGCACTAGATGTGAAGATGTTGAATGAGAGTCAATCACTGAAGTATAAGGGGATGCTGGCAGCCAAGAATGTGGGGATCAGTTATGTGCTTGTCCCCTAGATATAAATTAGCATTTAACCCTTGCAGTTTTGGGGGTAGCCACACTGCAAGGGAGGATTTTTGTTTTCCCTGGGGATATGCTTTAAGTTTCAGGTAATCAAAATAAAGCATTCACTTGTTACTGACCATCTATTCTTGGAGCCTTTTGTTAGAAAGAAAAAAAAAATAATATCACATTAGACAAATACCAGTTAGCCCTACTATCTCTAATTACAACTGCCCTGCTGCTGGTCAATTTTACCCTGTTGTAATATCTGCAGTATCTTTTTTTCCCCAAAAAGTTTATTGAAGATTGAATAATGAAGTATACAAACATCAATTATTCAGTCAAACATTGAACATAATGTAACAGAATAACGTAGGTTTAGGGAACAAATCGACATTAATCGGTTGAGACAACAGTAATTGCAGTATCTTAATTGTTGTAGTAAAAGTAAATGTGGGCTAATCCTAATATTTAAAATTGTCCTGCTACTCGCCAATGTTACACTCATATATCATCTGTGTTCTTTTAATTTTTGTAGTAATACACCTGTCTGTCCTATGACTCTACTACATTTTGGGTTATTATCCCTCACTAAAACTGTCTTATTGCTTGCCAATTTTACACTTCTATATTCTCCCTGCATTATCCTAGTTCTTGTAATAAAGCGCCAGGCTGTGCTATTTCTCTCCAGTAAAATTGGCATACCCATACTATTTGAAATTGTCCTGCTGCTTGCAATTTTTACACTTTTGTGTCATCTGCGGTCACTTATTTCTTGTTGTAAAGCACCTGCCTGTAATCTTTTTCTCTAGAACACGTCGACCGATTCTCCTTTATTAATAATTTCTAGATACTGACCAATTTTACATCACCATCAACTGTGGTATCTTAATTTCCGAAAGAGGGCTTAATAAAAGTTGATCATTGGCATGTTTTGTATCAGTTTTGTATCAGTGAGAACAGGGACAGCCACAGTGAAATACTGGACAATTATTATTTGTGGGTCAAATAAAAATAGCCCGTATCACGGAAAAGAGCCTTTTTCCAATTGAAAATAATTTGACTGTGTATGTCCAGTCAAAATTGTGATGTCAGTGTACGCTGTGACTGTTCGTGAAAATTGTACTGTTCTTTAAAGCGGAGTTCCGGGCACAAAAAAGATTTTTTTTTTTGTGCCCCTCCGCTAGGTATGCCTCACCTGAAAAGGAATTGGATAGTTATTTTTTTTTTTTTTTTGTTTACTCACCTTTTTATTGAAGATCGTAAATACTCACCTATGACAGCTTCCTCCTCCAGCGCCGAGGCTCACCCCGTCACTTCCTGCCTCGCGATGATTCCTGGGAGCTAAACGTCATAGCTCCCAGGAATCAATGCGCCGCACCGGCCCCGCTCGTCATTTCCGGGCGACGCCGCATTCCCCTGCTAAACAGCTTCTGGGCATGCCCAGAAGCTGTTTAGGAATGCGGCGCCGCACCGGAAGTGACGAGAGGGGCCGGTGCAGTGCATTCTGGGACACGAAGACGCGGAAGAAGACAGAGAAGAGGACCGCACCGGCTTCAGCTGCCCACAACCGAGATGGAAACGCTGTGGAAGAAAATTTCTAAGTAAGTATTTCTTCTTACAGGTAAGTGCGAACCGGGACAGATCAGAGGCTAGCCATTGTGGAATGTGCTAGCCCTGACTGTCCCGGGGGTATGTTCAGAAAAAAATTGTTTCTTTTCCCGGAACTCCGCTTTAACACCATATACAGCTTTCAAGCTGAAGTTTATTGTGCTCATAAATTGACTTCCTGGTTCCATCTCAAACCCCCCCCCCCCATCAAAATGGCAGCGAAATGTGTAAACTAAACTTTTTTTTTTTTTTATTATTACATACCTTTTTTTAGACCCAGTGTCATCATCTCCATGCCATGCCGATAATGGCCTATAAAGGAAGGGTTGTGTTGAAGGGTGCTATACATAGCATCCTGAAAACATTACAGCACCCTGTTTTAGTACTTCTCCCTAGAGCCCTTGTCCCTGGTGCAGGCAGTGGGCTGGCAAAACCTTGATGGGAGAATATCAGTATAGAGGAGTGATCATTCAGACCATCACATGGTGCTGAGCCTTCATAGCTGAAAGACAATCCAGTGTGAGAAAGGGGTAGGTCACAAACACTAAGGTGGGGAAAGAAAGGACTAAATTTTGCTGAATGTCCTGCAGCCAGGAGATGATCAGCAATTTACAGAATTTAACAAGTTTCACTTCCAATAGCCCTTAAAGGGACTCGCCCATAAGTTTGGGTTCATTGAATTTGGAACAAGATTCTCCAAACCTTTGGTGAATCCAACCAGGGCAAAATCAGCCAACACCCTGTGACATATGCTCTGTGACATATGCCTCAGGCATAAGACAATGGCAGCTAATAAACAAGGTAAATAATTTGGATTGACACCGACAAGATATAGAAAGACAGCAGGTTCTTTTTAACCATTTAGCAGCTGTGAGCTAACCCACCTACAAACATTTAAGCAGGCAATACTTGGACTGAAATGCTGAACCAGCCAAATTTAGATATACAGTATGTATGGGCAGGGAGGTTGTACAAAAGTCAATCTACTAATCGACTTCTTTACAACCGCCCTGTCAGATTTTCCCTGGTTGATTAGCACTGCCAACTATAGCCAGAAGCACTAATCAGTGTATCCTGACGCTGACTCCTCTACAATAAGCTTCAGTGAGCCTTCTTGGAAAAAAATAAATAAAACAAACAAAAATGCTCCAGTTTAGTGTTAAACTAAGTTTACCCCTAAAAATATTGTTAAAGAAAAACAGAGCTTTTTGCATTCAGGCTAACTTCTCCAACCCCATCATGTTGTGCACCACATAATATACACAGAATACATTGATCAGTATACTCTGATGGTGGGGGAAGTCTCCCCCGCTGCCAGGATACAATGGCTCAGCAGGGAGGAATTCCCCTTTACATTGAGTGCGTGGATGGGGGAATCAAGTCAGCTGGTTGAACAAAAATACAGCTGACTCAATTCCCCTATCTGCATGAGTGTGTGGATGGGGTAATTGAGACAGTTTTTTTAGTTCATCCCACTGGTTGGGAAAAAAAAATGCAGTTATCTTTACTGAGCCTTCTTGCAAAAAAAAAAAAAAAATACACCACTTTAGTGACATACAAAATTATAGCCTTAAAAATATTGTTAAAGCATATCTGAGCTTTCCACCTTCAGGGCAACTTCTCCAACCCCAGCACGTTGTACACCACTGAGTATACACAATCTTTTCCTTTACCTTCCCCCTAAACTTAGTTCAGTGGTGGGGCCTAATGAAATACCTGGTACTTCTAGGTATGGAGGATCATGTCACTCTCCCACGTGAAAACACCAGGGCAACTAGCACTGCCAATAACCCTGTAAAAGCTACAATTCTGGTGGCTTCTATCTTACATAGGGCTTCCTATGTAATAGAATAAAAGGAAAAAGGTATAATAAAGGAAAGTTTGCCATCAAGAAAAAAAGTCTAACAACTAGTATGATAGTTCAGTTTTCAGTAGAGTCCACCTCTCCTAAATACACAATCCTTACATCCAAACTAATTCATGACCACAAGGCCCTATGTAATATAAAGTGATAAAAATGTGAATAAACAATAGTGACCACATATACAGTATCTCACAAAAAAGAGTACACCCCCCACATTTTGTAAATATTTTATTATATCTTTTCATGTGAAAACACTGAAGAAATTACACTTTGCTACCATGTAAAGCAGTGTACAGCTTGTATAACAGTGTAAATTTGCTGTCTCCTCAAAATAACTCAACAGGCAGCCATTAATGTCTAAACCTCTGGCAACAAAAGTGAGTACACCCCTAAGTGAAAATGTCCGAATTGGACCCAAAGTGTCAATATTTTGTGTGGCCACTAATATTTTCTAGCACTGCCTTAACCCTCTTGGGGGGTTGCCACTGGAGTCCTCTTCCCTTCCTCCATGACGACATCACTGAGCTGGTGGATGTTAGAGACCTTGCACTCCTCCACCTTCCATTTGAGGATGCCTCACAGATGCTCAATAGGGTTTAGATCTGGAGACATGCTTGGCCAGTCCATCACATTTACCTTCAGCTTCTTTAGCAAGGCAGTGGTCGTCTTGGAGGTGTGTTTGGGGTCATTATCATGTTGGAATACCCAGTCTCTGAAGGGAGGGGATCATGCTCAGCTTGAGTATGTCACAGTACATGTTGACATTCATGGTTCCCTCAATGAACTGTAGCTGCCCAGTGCCGGCAACACTCATGCAGCCCCAGACCATGACACTCCCACCACCATTCTTGACAGTAGGCAAGACACACTTGTCTTTATACTCTTCACCTGGTTGTTGCCACACATGCTTGACATCATCTGAACCAAATAAGTTTATCTTGGTCTTATCAAACCACAGGACATGGTTCCAGTAATCCCTGTCCTTAGTCTGCTTGCCTTCAGCAAACTGTTTGTGGGCTTTCTTGTGCATCATCTTTAGAAGAGGCTTCCTTCTGGGATGACAGCCATTCAGACCAATTTGATGCAGTGTGCAGCGTCTGGCCTGAGCACTGACAGGCTGACACCCACCCCTTCAACCTCTGCAACAATGCTGGCAGCACTCATATGTCTATTTCCCGAAGACAACCTCTGGATATGACGCTGAGCACGTGCACTAAACTTCTTTGGTCGACCATGGCGAGGCCTGTTTTGAGTAAAACCTGTCCTGTTAAACTGCTGTATGGTCTTGACCACCATGCTGCAGCTCAGTTTCAGGGTCTTGCCAATCTTCTTATAGCCTAGGCCACCTTTATGTAGAGCAACAATTCTTTTTTCAGATCCTCAGAGAGTTCTTTGCCATGAGGTGCCATGTAACCAGTATGAGAGAGTGAGAGCGTTAACACTAAATTTAACACACCTGCTCCCCATTCACACCTGAGACCTTGTAACACTAATGAGTCATATCAACCGGGGAGGGAAAATGGCTAATTGGGCCCAAGTTGGACATTTTCACTTAGGGGTGTACTCACTTTTGTTGCCAGTGGTTTAGTGGTTAATGGCTGTGTGTTGAGTTATTTTGAGGGGACAGCAAATTTTCACTGTTATACAAGCTGTACACTCACTACTTTACATTGTAGCAAAGTGTCATTTCTTCAGTGTTGTCACATGAAAAGATATATTAAAATATTTACAAAAATGTGAGGGGTGTACTCACTTTTGTGAGATACTGTAATTAATGCTATAGCATCCATGTGTAAAAGATCACTAATGGTGCATAATGAATGAAGAGCAATCAATGTGGTTCAAAGGCCCCTATACCATGTATTAATCAGTCCTATGTGTCTTCATTTAATGTCCAGTACAAAATTCCCACAACTGCACGTGTGCCACACAGTGAAACACTTCGACAAATTTTGCCTTTTGATTTAACTCTAACCTGGAATATTAGCCTTTAATTACAGGAGATCATATAAGTTATATACCCCTAAGGGGTTTATCCTCTCTTCTCTCTCCTTAAGACCAGTAAATATAGCAGTAGAGAGGCTCCTACTAATCAGCAGTATAAGTACCCAAGCAGGTCACCCTGGCAGATTATGTGGGCTCACCTGAGGTGGGGGGTCTAAGCACTAAATGGTGTTCACCAGAGGTCCTGATGGTGAAGATTCGTTTTGCTGCATGTTAGCACTAGGTTGTGGTACTCAGGATTGCCCCACCAGGAGGTGATCAAGCCAGGGTCCAGTAGCAGATATAGCAGGTAGGGATCAAGCAGAAGCGTAGTCAGTAAACAAGCCAAAGGTTGGTACCAAGTGATTGTAGGTTGGGATCAAACAGAAGAGTAGTCGAGGAACCAGCCAAAGGTCGATACCAAATAGTTGCAGGTATGCAAAGGAGCAAGATATCCGCTTGAGAGGGCACAATTATTTGGCGAATAGGAAATGCAAAGCCATGGATCAAAAGGGAAGTTCATGGGAAGAGCAATATATTCAATTTTTACCAGAAACAAGGTACAAGGTAAGATTGTCCAAGGGATTAGACAGGGTGCTGCATCTCAGGGGCTACTGCAGGATACAGCAGCGGTTATGGGTTCAGATCCCAAACCTGACAGTCACACCAACCTCTCTACTATTGTTTTTGGTAAAGTTCTAAAGAAAAACTTTTGATGCATACTATCTTCAATGACCATATAAAAGATAAATATTGAGCACAAACCTGGTAACAAAGGTGAGGCGGTAAGAGATGTTCAGCTCTGTAATACTTCTACAACTGAGCCATGCGTACATATCGCTATACTAATATAATCACACTACACAACCACATGTAAAAATCTCACTAGAAACTTCAACACAGCAATGTTCACTCTATCTCTATTGTAAATGGTTGAATATGATTGAAAGAGGTTTAGGTATATCAAAGTGTTTGAACAAGTGGGGGGTGATTGAAACCCTTGTCATTTTTTTGCTGTCTATGTTCTCTTAACTTTCTGTCCAGAAGACATAACATGACATTGTCAAGATTTCCCCTGACTTTCTTATGACAAATTTACAATTTTTAATTCCTCCTTATTTCTGCCCCAGGGCCACCAAGACAAATAGAGAAAGTAAATTTTCTCAGCACCAAAAACATGAAAGCTCTCTTACTGTCCCCTTTCTTTATACAAAAAAAAGTTTGGGCTTTAGATATACTTTAACACTGCTTGGTGAGGGTCACTCGTTGTCTGCACTTTATAACCTGCTAGCAGCTCTCTTTTACAGATTACCAAGGACTGACTCTAGAAATATGGGGTCGCTGACAACTATTCTGTTTAATGATCAGAATCACACAATAAAGGATAGGCAAGCCTTGATCTATGTATTCAGAGATTTTATAGATTTTTAGAGTTTTATAAATATTTTTTCCAAGTCTAACAAAATGTATTTTCACTGTTGCACAAAATCCCACTAGATATGTTGTTTCTTTTTTCTTTTTTACATGCATCGATTCACACAGCATATCTAAATGAATGTTTTTTAAAAAAAATATTACTTATCTTTTAGAAGTTTCTCAGGAGAAGGTATCATGGCTGACTTCAAAAGTTTTTGAACTATGTCCGTTTGTCATAAGGACATGATGAGCTCCCTCTCATTAAAATACAATGCAAAAAGTCAAGCTTCCAAACCTTAACCCTTTGTTAAGACAGGCAGTGTTTAAATCTAAGTACAACTACTTATGAGAATCTGTTTGCACAGTACAGACAGGGTTAATTATGGCAAACACTTGCAACCACCTTATAATTAATGAGAACTAGTAAGATTTTACAGTGCTGGGGGGGGGGGGGTCCAGAATAGAGCCTCTTAAAAAGGTAAGATGCTCTATTTTTTATGCTCTACAGTTTTATTAAACACCGTTAAATTTCGAAAGCTTTGAACTAATAGCAGAGTTTTCTCAATTCAGCCCTTGGAACCTTCTCCTTTTGGACAGCAGTTACCGTATAAGACAATTTATTTTTGACATTCATACATAATACCTTATTATTAAGGTTGCTACAGTCTATAAGATTTTTGACAAAGTGACACATTTTAAATGTTTGCCCTGAATTGCTATTTCATCAGTAAATTTCACAGTAAATTGTTTAGGAGGCCAAGCAGTGATTATCTCTCATTCCACCTCTAAAAAGTTCTGTCCCTTGGGGACTCGTGCAGTCCTAATGCCCAGGATTACCCAAGGACTTTAGTGATCCTTGACTTCAGGATGCTTCTCTCAGTAAAGACTGTTTTTTTTTTTTCCGCTCCTGTATTCTGAACTTAAACACAATGCCACCCTCTATGCCCAAGTACATTGGGCCATCCAAGGATCCCCCCATGCTGGGATTAGACCTTGCTCAGGATTATTTTACTCCAGCAGAAATATTCAATGCATTCAACACACAAACATTGCAGAATTTACTACTTGCAACAGTGGGCACCTTCAGAGGATACCCAAGCACAATGCTGATAATTTTCTCTTTTACTATAATGAAGCCCTCACTGAGAATCAAATAGTAATATCCTTAGACTTTTCAGTTATGGTAACATTTTTGTAGTTTTAAAAAGCAACATCATTATCTAAGTGCCGGTTCACACTAGGGCGACCTGTGAGGCGACATAGGGAAGCTGCGGACCCGTTCTAATAGGAGCGACACAAGTCGCTTGGACCTAGAAAAAGGGTCCGGAGCTTCTTTGGGGCGACCCGGAGGCGACCGCCATAGACTTCAATGTTATGAAGTCCGTGGCGGGCGCTCCGAGGTAGCGGCGCGCTGCTCGCACCGCGACCTCGGAGGTCGCGGTGCGAAGTAGCGTCGCTGCAGTGTGAACCGGCGCTAACTCACAATAACCTAACGCTAATAATATTGATTGCTAATGTTAATTGTCAGTAATTCACGCCTATCTTTTACTAATGCTTATATCATGTGTGCTATCAGCATTTATGGAAACTCTATAGCATATCACAGTGTTTTGATGTTGCTGTTATTATAAGTTTTTGACCAAGAAACAAGATGAATAAACAGGATTACAACTTGATTATTTACTGTTTAATACAGTCAGGTCCATAAATATTGGGAAATCGACATGATTCTAATATTTTGGCTCTATACACCACCACAATGGATTTGAAATGAAACAAACAAGATGTGCTCTAACTGCAGACTTTCAGCTTTAATTTGAGGGTATTTACATCCAAATCAGGTGAACGGTGTAGGAATTACAACAGTTTGTATATATGCCTCCCACTTTTTAAGGGACCAAAAGTAATGGGACAGATTAACAATCATAAATTAAACTTTCACTTTTTAATACTTGGTTGCGAATCCTTTGCAGTCAATTACAGCCTGAAGTCTGGAACGCATAGACATCACCAAACGCTGGGTTTCATCCCTGGTGATGCTCTGCCAGGCCTCTACTGCAACTGTCTTCAGTTCCTGCTTGTCCTTGGGGCATTTTCCCTTTAGTTTTTTCTTCAGCAAGTGAAATGCATGCTCAATCGGATTCAGGTCAGGTGATTGACTTGGCCATTGCATAACATTCCACTTCTTTCCCTTAAAAACTTTGGTTGCTTTCGCAGTACGCTTCGGGTCATTGTCCATCTGCACTGTGAAGCGCCGTCCAATGAATTCTGAAGCATTTGGCTGAATATGAGCAGATAATATTGCCCGAAACACTTCAGAATTCATCCTGCTGCTTTTGTCAGCAGTCACATCATCAATAAATACAAGAGAGCCAGTTCCATTGGCAGCCATACACATGCCATGACACTACCACCACCATGTTTCACTGATGAGGTGGTATGCTTTGGATCATGAGCAGTTCCTCTCCTTCTCCATACTCTTCTCTTCCCATCACTCTGGTACAAGTTGATCTTGGTCTCATCTGTCCATAGGATGTTGTTTCAGAACTGTGAAGGCTTTTCTAGATGTTGTTTGGCAAACTCTAATCTGGTCTTCCTGTTTTTGACGCTCACCAATGGTTTACATCTTGTGGTGAACCCTCTGTATTCACTCTGGTGAAGTCTTCTCTTGATTGTTGACTTTGACACACATACACCTACCTCCTGGAGAGTGTTCTTGATCTGGCCAACTGTTGTGAAGGGTGTTTTCTTCACCAGGGAAAGAATTCTTTTGTCATCCACCACAGTTGTTTACTGTGGTCTTCCGGGTCCTTTAGTGTTGCTGAGCTCACCGGTGCGTTCTTTCTTTTTAAGGATGTTCCAAACAGTTGATTTGGCAACACCTAATGTTTTGCTATCTCTCTGATGGGTTTGTTTTGTTTTTTCAGCCTAATGATTGCTTGCTTCACTGATAGTGACAGCTCTTTGGATCTCATATTGAGAGTTGACAGCAACAGATTCCAAATGCAAATAGCACACTTGAAATCAACTCTGGACCTTTTATCTGCTCCTTGTAAATTGGATAATGAGGGAATAACACACAGCTGGCCAAGGAACAGCTGAGCAGCCAATTGTCCCATTACTTTTGGTCCCTTAAAAAGTGGGAGGCACATATACAAACTGTTGTAATTCCTACACCTCACCTGATTTGGATGTAAATACCCTCAAATTAAAGCTGCAAGTCTGCAGTTAAAGCACATCTTGTTTGTTTCATTTCAAATCCATTGTGGTGGTGTACAGAATTGTGTCGATGTCCTAATATTTATGGACCTGACTGTGTATAGTTTACCTTAGTAGGGGAGAAACATTATTCATATTAAAGAGTAACTGCAAAAAAAAATGTTTCTAGTTATTGATAGAGCTGAACAGGGTTAAACCACCTAATTTAATTTGTTCTGGGTCCCAATTGAAGAGATTTCCCCCTCAGTTTCTGTTCTTATAACTAATGTTACCAGTGTAGGGGTAAGAAAAAAAAAAAAAAATATATATATATATAGTGTGTGACATGGGGTAGTTAGTCCACGGGAACTATTTTTAAGGGCTTAGTAGCCCTCTTTTATTTAAAAGAAAGCAAGAGTTTACAAACGAATGGTTTCCCACACAGGGGACCTTCTTCAGCTTCAACAGGATACAAACAATGGAAAATGCCAAGCCACATTACTCATAATCTTACTCAGTGGTACACGCTGTACCTCTAACCAGTCTCTCAGTATTGTCCAACTCTCTTGGATACATGGCTCTCTAGCATTTCGTCACAGCAACCTGCTGCATGGCCTACCTCTGACCTATGGATTGGGGTTCTCCTGACACCCTGATAGGAGCTGACCTGACTCCTGGAAATGAGACCTTCTTTCTCTTGGCTTCTGGCTGGGCCCTCGGACACCTCAATGAAACCTTCTGTCTGCCCCACTGAAGCTGTCTCAAAACTTGGAGCACTGAGCTATCCTCAGACCTGAGTACATACAGTGACAACACTGCACACACCTCTGTACTCAGGTTGCAGGTGTCTAGCAAAACCCAGACTGTTCTGATCCAGAGCTGCAGAATCCAGAGAAAGCCAAATCCACAGCTTTCTCTGCCCAGAAATACCAGTCCGGAATGTCGCATTTACCCTAAACGCGAATCCTGTGTCACATTTACCTAGCTTTTAACAGAGTCTCGTCCTGTCACAATATATATTTACATACATTATTTATTCAAGGATATTTGAAGTATTGCTTGTGAATAATTTGCATTCAACCCATGGATCACTTGAGACTGAAACTCTAGGTTTCTGCAGAGTCCACAGGAGATTCTTAGTCTGCAGGAGACCACTGGCTGCCAGAGCCTGCAGATGTTCACCTTTTCTGTATGTTTTATAATTCTACTTTTTCTTTTAAGCAAGGAAATATGAATATTAAATGGTGTGCCTCTGAATAAAACAAAGAGAAAGAAAAGCAGGGTACCATTATCCTCAAGTAACAAATTAGGAAAATGGAGACAACCCCCAAAAGCCCCCAGGGGGTAAAACAAAAAAAATGGACTATCTTGGTACCTACGGACTACACAACTAAAATAGTATAAGTAAAAGTAATTTTTATTGGTACCAGAGCTAAAAAATTAATGCAGACAGACACATAAATAAATTAACATCTATTACATATTGACACAATGTTGTTTGAATTGTATGAAAATACATAAATCACTGATAATGTAACACCCTTAAGATGAAGAAAACCAAGGGTGTAGTTGACGGTAATCCTCTACATGTTTCCGCTTCTTCGGGAGGAGCAAACCTAAATACTGTCTGTAACAAAGCATAATACCAATTTGATGATAAAGCATAGTTAATAGATATAAAGTAATAGCTATAGTTACAACAGTGCTACACGGGGATAGCTACAACGGTGCCTACCAATAAAAAACAATTTCCGAGAGGCCAAGGCAAGAGCGCCAAAATACCTCCCCATGGTGGACACGGGGGGCCTGTAGTTGGCACACGGACAAGCGCACCGCCTAAAAGACTGGAGATGGAAGCTATATAAAAAGTATACAAATAACTGTTAAAAGAGAGATAGCCGCACACTAAGGAGAGGCAAAATAAGGGGGGGGGGGGGAGAGGAAGAAGGAGCAGAAAATGTAAAATGAGGAGTACAAAGAAAATTGTGTCTTGCCTACAGTCAAGCATGGTGGTGGGAGTGTCACGGTCTTGGGCTGCATGAGTGCTGCCGGCAATGGAGAGCTACAGTTCATGGAGGGAACTATGAATGCCAACATGTACTATGACATACTGAAGCAGAGCATGATCCCCTCCCTTCGGAGACTGGGCCGCAGGGCAGTATTCCAACATAATAATTACCCCAAACACACCTCCAAGGTGACCACTGCCTTGCTAAAGAAGCTGAGGGTAAAGGTGATGGACTGGCCAATCATGTCTCCAGACCCAAACCCTACTGTGCATCTGTGGGGCATTCTTAAATGGAAGGTGGAGGAGCGCAAGGTTTCTAACATCCACCAGCTCCGTGATGTTGTCATGGAGGAGTGGAAGAGAACTCCAGTGGCAACCTGTGAAGCTCTGGTGAACACCATGCCCAAGAGGGTTAGGGCAGTGCTGGAAAATAATGGTGGCAAAATACAAAATATTAACACTTTGGGCCCAATTTGGACATGTTTACTTGGGAGTGTACTCATTTTTTGATGGCTGTGTGTTGAGTTATTTTGAGGGGACAGCAAATTTAAACTGTTATACAAGCTGTACACTCACTTCTTTACATTGTAGCAATGTGTAATTTCTTCAGTGTTGTTACTTAAAAAGATATAATAAAATTTGTACAAAAATGGGAGGGGTGTACTCCCTTTTTTGAGATACTGTGTATATATATATATATATATATATATATATATATAGTGCCTTGAGAAAGTATTCAGCCCCCTTCAACTTTGCGACCTTTTGCCACATTTCAGGCCTCAAGCAGATATAAAACTGTAATTTTTTTGTGAAGAATCAACAACAAGAGGGACACAATCATGAAGTGAAACAAGATTTATTGGATATTTCATACTTTGTTAACAAATAAAAAACTGAAAATTTGGGCGTGCAAAATTATTCAGCCCCTTTACTTTCAGTGCAGCAAACTCTCTCCAGAAGTTCAGTGAGGATCTCTGAATGATCCAATGTTGACCTAAATGACTAATGATGGTAAATAGAATCCACCTGTGTGTAATCAATTCTCCGTATAAATGCACCTGTACTGTGATAGTCTCAGAGGTTCGTTTAAAGCGCAGAGAGCATCATGAAGAACAAGGAACACACCAGGCAGGTCCGAGATACTGTTGTGGAGAAGTTTAAAGCCGGATTTGAATACAAAAAGATTTCCCAAGCTTTAAACATCCCAAGGAGCACTGTGCAAGCAATAATATTGAAATGGAAGGAGTATCAGAACACTGCAAATCTACGAAGACCTGGCCATCCCTCTAAACTTTTAGCTCATACAAGGAGAAGACTGATCAGAGATGCAGCCAAGAGGCCCATGATCACTCTGGATGAACTGCAGAGATCTACAGCTGAGGTGGGAGACTCTGTACATAGGACAACAATCAGTCGTATACTGCACAAATCTGGCCTTTATGGAAGACTGGCAAGAAGAAAGCCATTTCCTAAAGATATCCATAAAAAGTGTCTTTTTAAGTTTGCCACAAGCCACCTGGGAGACACACCAAACATGTGGAAGAAGGTTAGGAACGAATGTTGCAGCGCTACTCTTAATAATAAACTCAATGGTGTGAATGATATCAATGTGCAACCTATTGCATTAATACTGAAATTATGCAAAATAGTGTAAAATATAGCAATGTGCAAATTTCGCAAAACAGAACAACACTATATGCAGATCGATGTTTGACAGATATTTACCATCTGCTGCTTATGACTAAGGATGATGGAACTTTTGAAAAGTTCGGTTCGGCCAGAACATCCGAACTTCCCGAAAGTTCGGCCCGGATTTCAGAACCCCATTGAAATCAATGGGACCCGAACTTCGGTAATCAAAAAACACCATTTTTAAGCCCTAAAACCAAATAAATGCCCCTAAAAAGTGCCCAGGGTTCTGGGTCATGCCCCATTAACTATTAACCACACAAAAAAAAGTTCTTAAAAATTGTCATTTTTGATAAAAAAGCCAATTATTGAAAAAAGTTAAAAAAAAAGAGAGATTTTTTTATTTTGACTTTGGATTTAGTATCTGGGGGGGCTAAAAGGTGTGCATGTGAAGTTTCAGCTCTGTAGCATGTCCAGAACCATGAAATAAAAAGATAATTTTTCAGTAGAACAGGGATGTGGGTCGGGACCCTCCTTTAACTTTAACACCTATTTGATCTTTTTTTCTGGTTCTGGACATGCTACAGAGCTGAAACTTCACAGGTACACCTTTTAGACCCCCCAGACACCAAATCACACAAAAAAAATTCTTAAAAATTGTCATTTTTGATAAAAAAGCCAATTATTGAAAAAAAAAAAAAAAGATTTTTTGATTTCGACTTTGCATTTAGTATCTGGGGGGTCTAAAAGGTGTGCATGTGAAGTTTAAGCTCTGTAGCATGTCCAGAACCATGAAAAAAAAGATAATTTTTCAGTAGAACAGGGATGTGGGTCGGGACCCTCCTTTAACTTTAACACCTATATGATCTTTTTTTCTGGTTCTGGACATGCTACAGAGCTGAAACTTCACAGGTACACCTTTTAGACCCCCCAGACACCAAATCACACAAAAAAAGTTCTTAAAAATTGTCATTTTTGATAAAAAAGCCAATTATTGAAAAAAAAAAAGAGAGATTTTTTGATTTTTACTTTGGATTTCAGATCTG
Source organism: Pelophylax lessonae (assembly GCF_965119305.1). Classification (NCBI taxonomy): domain Eukaryota; kingdom Metazoa; phylum Chordata; class Amphibia; order Anura; family Ranidae; genus Pelophylax; species Pelophylax lessonae. The sequence goes on from NC_138771.1 coordinate 203,867,226, forward strand.
GGGGGTCTAAAAGGTGTAGCATGTCCAGAACCAGAAAAAAAAAGATTGTTTGTATTAGAACACTTTCTTTCAGGACAGGTAGTTAGCTTCTCTACCGGTTTAATAGCAGGCATTTTTTGGGGTTCTTTGCAGTCAGGAAAAACATCTGAACTTGTGTATAGTGGTACTGTGCACAAGTTCTGATGTTTTGCCTGCCTCCAAAAACCCCCAAAAAATGGCAGCAAAAACACACCTGGGCATTTTTTTGGATGCTAGCGTTTTTTTTTGGCATTTTTTTGGGTTCTTTTGAGGCAGGCAAAACATCTGAACTTGTCTATAGTGGTATATATACACACATACTTATATGTTTATACACACCTAGACATATATAGGTGTGATAGTAGCAGAAATATATTAGTGTAAATGATTTCATTAGCGCAAGCATATATTTCTGCTACTATCACACCTATATATGTCTAGGTGTGTATATAAATATATGTATGTGTGTATATACACCACTATAGACAAGTTCAGATGTTTTGCCTGCCTCAAAAGAACCCAAAAAAATGCCCAAAAAAACGCTAGCGTCAAAAAAAAAAAAAAATGCCCAGGTGTGTTTTTGCTGGCATTTTTTGGGAGTTTTTGGAGGCAGGCAAAACATCAGAACTTGTGCACAGTACCACTATACACAAGTTCAGATGTTTTTCCTGACTGCAAAGAACCCAAAAAAATGCAAAAAAACACTAGCGTCCAAAAAAAAATATGCACAGGTGTGTTTTTGCTGCCATTTTTTGGGGGTTTTTGGAGGCAGGCAAAACATCTGAACTTGTGCACAGTACCACTATACACAAGTTCAGATGTTTTTCCTGACTGCAAAGAACCCAAAAAAATGCCAAAAAAAACGCTAGCGTCCAAAAAAAATGCCCAGGTGTGTTTTTGCTGCCATTTTTTGGGGGTTTTTGGAGGCAGGCAAAACATCAGAACTTGTGCACAGTACCACTATACACAAGTTCAGATGTTTTTCCTGACTGCAAAGAACCCCAAAAAATGCCTGCTATTAAACCGAGAGAGAAGCTAACTACCTGTCCTGGAAGAAAGTGTTCTAATACAAACAATCTTTTTTTTATGGTTCTGGACATGCTACAGAGCTGAAACTTCACATGCACACCTTTTAGACCCCCCAGATACGAAATCCAAAGTAAAAATCAAAAAAATCTCTTTTTTTTTTCAATAATTGGCTTTTTTATTAAAAATTACAATTTTTAAGAACTTTTTTTGTGTGATTTTGTGTCTGGGGGGTTCAGATGTTCAGATGTTTTGCCTGCCTCCAAAACCCCCCAAAAAATGCCAGCAAAAACACACCTGGGCATTTTTTTTTGACGCTAGCGTTTTTTTGGCATTTTTTTGGGTTCTTTTGAGGCAGGCAAAACATCTGAACATGTGTATAGGGGGTATATATAGACATGTATGTCTGAATATATACCCCTAGACATATATAGGTGTGATAGTAGCAGAAATATATTCCTGTAAATGATTTCATTAGCGCAAGCATTTATTTCTGCTACTATCACACCTATATATGTCTAGGGGTATATATTCAGACATATATGTCTATATATACCCCCTATACACATGTTCAGATGTCATGTCTGACATCAAACATGTCCTCAAAAAAGCACTGGCAGTGGCAGCCCCTGCAGCATAAAAAATGCTTGGCTGGTGAGAAGCCATATTCCAGTTACGAAGCTATTCAGAGAAATGATCATTTCTCTATAGCGGTCACCCTGCTATGGAAGGGTTTTGTCACCCTGCCATAGCAGTCACTGCCAGTTAACCCTACACTACACTACGGTCCCCTTACACTTAACACTTTCCCTACAGAAACTCAATTTTTGAAGCTAACTTAAGTGTAAAGGAGCACTCTAACTACACTAGATATCCCTTTCCTCACACTAAAAATAGCTAAATGACCCTTTTAAAGTACATTTAACAGAACTGCTTCCATTCTCTTCCATGTCCAGTATAACAATGCTAGGAATATGGCGGGGGCGATCTTATATACTGGGGGGCGTATTCACTAATGATTGGTCTAGGGACCCCCTAGTCACTCCAATCACATTCCTAGCATTCTCCTGCCCCCTCAATTGGCTTTTGCTAATGGTTCTGGTCCAATCACGGGCTTTTAAAGCCCATTTCCTGAAGCATTGCATTTTGGGCGGCTCTGGTTGCCGAATTCCGAACTTTTTGGGCAAAAAGTTCTAAATTCGGCCGAACCTCGAACACCCAATGTTCGAGTCGAACCGATGGTGGACCCGAACCGTTCGATCATCCCTACTTATGACCTTTTGGTCTATTGATCTGTTAAGGGTATTTCGGAGACCTTCTTCGGTGGCGGATCTATTGCATCCCTTGCATTTCCAGGACTGTCGGTGTGGTTACATACTGTCACGTGGATATATATTATTATATTTTATATGGACTTTACTTTTTCACTTTTCTTGATAGGCGCTACATCCCCTATTACATTTTTACTTAGCTTGTTTCAGAATCGTTTGTGTAGCTGCTTATGCAATTATATAAAAAGATTTTATTTATGGTGTACAGCGCAGCAATTTTTATATTGCATCACAATGTAACTAAAGGAAAGGTTTATATGTTAGTACTTCATTGAGGCCGGGGGAAACAGCAGCATTAATTCTCTCTATCCATAGAGTCTCACTTGGTAGGATTAATCATTCCCAATCACCACCTTGCAGATCCTTAGAGATTACCTCAAGAACCATGAATCCCACTACTTTAAAATCAAATCTGTGGTGTAGGCCAATATGGCAACCCACAGTAGTGAGTTTACCATTGGATGAATAATATAAATGGTCACCAATATGTTGGAGGAGTTCCCTAATTGTTTTGCCAATGTAAAACACACGTATGTCATCAGGTAAATAACTCCTCTGGTATCACAATCTACAAATGTAGGAGATAAAAAAAAAATCACCATTAGGAAGACTAAATTTGGCACCCTCACGGATCCAGGGGCACCATGGGCATTTTTCCTGCATAACATGTAGAGCAGGGATCCTCAAACTACGGCCCTCCAGCTGTTGCAGAACTACACATCCCATGAGGCATTGTAAAACTCTGACATTCACAGACATGACAAGGCATGATGGGAATTGTAGTTCCTGAACAACTGGGGGGCAATTGTTTGAAGATCCCTGATGTAGAGGATTAAGTGTAAACTACACACTTAGTTTTGTTAAGGGTGTTACTTTATCAGTATATTATGTATTCTCATAACATTCAAATAACATCTACATGATTTGTTTTAGCTCTACCGAAAAGTTTTTTAATGCTATTTTTGTTGTGTAGTCTGTAGGTACAGAGATAGTCCATTCTTTTATTTTATCCCCTTGTGGGGGTTGTTTCTCTTTTTCTAACCAAGGAAATAGGAAATATTGAATATGAAAAATGTATGTTTAGCACTAGAAGGAAACACTATCACTACAGCTCCAGGTTTGGGCATATTGGTTTGCTGCTATACTGTGGGTCAGAGGAGGAGCACATTCCCTTCTTCTCTACTAGTATATACAGACCTGTATGGATGATAGACTGAAGCAATCACTCATTAAAACTGCAGTGCTTGGGTTTCTTATTTGAAAGCCTAACATGCTGTGCTTTACTGAGTATTTGCTTTTGCACCTGCCAGAAAGAGCCAAATTCTCATTAAAAGATTAAAATACACTTCACGTGGATTATTCCATGCAGCAACACACAGTTGAACTTGCATGGATCATTAAAAGAGCACGGGCCTTAACAAATAAAAAATAAAAAAAACTATGCACCTGAACAGAGGCGTTTGAGCCTCTCTTATATTAGTCTGCCAATACTGGGACAACCATAGCTCTGGAAGTCTTGGCTTGGGTTGCATTCATACCAAGCTACTGGAGACCTTGGTATGTAAACCACATGGTTTTGCTAGGTTATTGTTTTAGGCTTGATGGGTTACCAAATGTGATATTCCAGGAATATGTTTATTTCTTGTTTCTTTGAAGAAGACTAGAAGATACTTTAGGATTATGTATCAGGCTTAATATTTGCTGCACAGTCTAGTACTTATAAATGAGCCTACAACATAAAAAATGGCTGGGTAAAAAAGAGCAGTGAAATTAGTATTTACTGCTTAGGAGGTAATGATGACACCACAGGAGAGATCTCATTATCAGACATAGCTTTCAAATCCATATCAAATGTGGAAAATGTTTTCACCTGATGCAGAGAGAATGAGAGAGAAATGCTAAATAATTGACAAGCTAGATTGTGCTAATGCATTCTGCAGGATCCACTGACCTTGCTGCTTGGTATGCTACTGACATATTGACTTCCTCTTATCTCAGGAACAAAGGAAGCATGCTGAGGAAGGAGTGGAGAGATAGCTATCACATGGAGGAGAAACAGGTACGGAGGTGAAAGAAGTAAGGGTTTAGCTTCAGCACAGAAGTTGCAGTAAGACAGAAAAGACAGAGAAAAAGTAAAAAAAAAAAAAACAGAGAAAAGTTCTGCAGAAGATGCGACTGGGGGTAGTGTTGGAAAATACACTGCAAAAGCAGAAGATAAATATATATAAAATCTAAAAATATATAGATAAACAACATGTATAAAGGAACGCTGTGTGCTACAGTGAAACATTTTAACAGGAACACATATTTCCAAATGTAGAGCTAATATCTATGCATTTAAGAACGTATAACAAACCCATAAAAACAAATCTAGAAACATAAAATGTCATTCCCTTATTTTGGCAGATATTGCTACATGTGTGACATATCTATGACAAATATGTGCGTGATAAAGTATTTAAACAGGCCAAACCATAGAATGATAAAAGAGAAAAGGTGCGCAAACAGATGATGGGGCTATCAGCTGCAACCGAAACTCCAACCTATATGGAGTGATATGAAATGAAAAGAAGAGTATAGGTGCGCTTGATACAGTGCCTTGCGAAAGTATTCGGCCCCCTTGAACTTTTTGACCTTTTGCCACATTTCAGGCTTCAAACATAAAGATGTAAAACTGTAATTTTTTTTGAAGAATCAACAACAAGTGGGACACAATCATGAAGTGGAACGAAATTTATTGAATATTTCAAACTTTTTTAACAAATAAAAAACGGAAAAATTGGGCGTGCAAAATTATTCAGCCCCCTTAAGTTAATACTTTGTAGTGCCACCTTTTGCTGCGATTACAGCTGTAAGTCGCTTGGGGTATGTCTCTATCAGTTTTGCACATCGAGAGACTGAAATATTTGCCCATTCCTCCTTGCAAAACAGCTCGAGCTCAGTGAGGTTGGATGGAGAGCATTTGTGAACAGCAGTTTTCAGTTCTTCCCACAGATTCTCGATTGGATTCAGGTCTGGACTTTGACTTGGCCATTCTAACACCTGGATATGTTTATTTGTGAACCATTCCATTGTAGATTTTGCTTTATGTTTTGGATCATTGTCTTGTTGGAAGACAAATCTCCGTCCCAGTCTCAGGTCTTTTGCAGACTCCATCAGGTTTTCTTCCAGAATGGTCCTGTATTTGGCTCCATCCATCTTCCCATCAATTTTAACCATCTTCCCTGTCCCTGCTGAAGAAAAGCAGGCCCAAACCATGATGCTGCCACCACCATGTTTGACAGTGGGGATGGTGTGTTCAGGGTGATGAGCTGTGTTGCTTTTACACCAAACATAACGTTTTGCATTGTTGCCAAAAAGTTTGATTTTGGTTTCATCTGACCAGAGCACCTTCTTCCACATGTTTGGTGTATTTCCCAGGTAGCTTGTGGCAAACTTTAAACAACACTTTTTATGGATATTTTTATGGATATCTTTAAGAATAGTTTTTTTCTTGCCACTCTTCCATAAAGGCCAGATTTGTGCAGTATATGACTGATTGTTGTCCTATGGACAGAGTCTCCCACCTCAGCTGTAGATCTCTTCAGTTCATCCAGAGTGATCATGGGCCTCTTGGCTGCATCTCTGATCAGTCTTCTCCTTGTATGAGCTGAAAGTTTAGAGGGACGGCCAGGTCTTCGTAGATTTGCAGTGGTCTGATACTCCTTCCATTTCAATATTATCGCTTGCACAGTGCTCCTTGGGATGTTTAAAGTTTGGGAAATCTTTTTGTATCCAAATCCGGCTTTAAACTTCTCCACAACAGTATCTCGGACCTGCCTGGTGTGTTCCTTGTTCTTCATGATGCTCTCTGCGCTTTAAACGGACCTCTGAAACTATCACAGTGCAGGTACATTTATATGGAGACTTGATTACACACAGGTGGATTCTATTTATCATCATTAGTCATTTAGGTCAACATTGGATCATTCAGAGATCCTCACTGAACTTCTGGAGAGAGTTTGCTGCACTGAAAGTAAAGGGGCTGAATAATTTTGCACGCCCAATTTTTCAGTTTTTGATTTGTTAACAAAGTTTGAAATATCCAATAAATTTCGTTCCACTTCATGATTGTGTCCCACTTGCTGTTGATTCTTCAAAAAAAAAAAAATTACAGTTTTGTATCTTTATGTTTGAAGCCTGAAATGTGGCAGAAGGTTGAAAAGTTCAAGGGGGCCGAATACTTTCGCAATGCACTGTATGTGCTGTATGATCACTGTGTGAGTTGTGAGAAAACTCTAAGTGAAAAATAGTTAGTGTCTGCAAAGATATACACAAATATAACACAGCAAAACTATAACACAAATTATAGCATGAACATATTTATAAAACAATCTCTGTGCAAGGTAAAAAAGTGATGGATGAAAACAAGTCCCAATAAAGTCCAAAAACTTGTGCAGGTGAGTTATTCTTGGTGTTTAAGGTGCAGATAAACCAAAATGCACACGTTTTTGGACTTTATTGGGACTTGTTTTCATCCATCACTTTTTTACCTTGCACAGAGATTGTTTTATAAATATTTTCATGCTATATAGTTTTGCTTTGTTATATTTCTGTATATCTTTGCAAATACTTACTATTTTTCACTTAGAGTTTTCTCACTACTCACACCGTGATCATTCAGCACATATCAAGTGCACCTATACTCTTCTTTTCAAACAATAGAATGATCCATGTAGTGATCATAAATGTGTCTTTTTTTTTTACATTGCAGTTTGATTGCAAGCTTTGTTTTCCACAAAAAAGGTCATTTCTACTTACTCTAGAAGGTTCTGATATGTAAAATTGCTGTAATAAATGTATATCAGCTACACTACACACTTTACTCTTTGACTGGATCCCTGCATGTGTTCTGTAAGCGAAGGAGAAAACCCAACAGTGCAGAGCTGGGCTTCCCATTAGGTAAGTGTCCACACTGTGCCTACAGCCCAAGAGGACAAATAAAAGAGAAATTTGAAGGTACACAAAACACGAAAAAAAAAAGCGAGATAGAAAGTATAACCTATTTACATTTTAAGGTTTTTTTTTTTTTTTTTTAATTTACTTCGTTTTTCAACAACCTTTCTATTTTTTTTCAGTCTTTTTGTATCAAGCAATCATTTCTCCTTTTTTCTTTTTTTGCATATTGTTTTTTTGTATATATATTTTACATAAATAATTCAATATCTTCTTATATCAAATAGTTTCTGCAAAACAAATCTTTAAGCTTTATTGAAGACTTATGGCAACCTCTATTCAACCCTCCCCTGAAGTTTACCTTTTGTACGATGCTCCCTGGACCTTTCAAATCTGTCATAAAAAGATGTCTTGCGACACTTTCTAGCCGCGGCCATGGAAGTTATTCCCCACTACTGGAGATCACCAACCATACCTTCTTTGGGAGAGTGGGCCAGTGAAGTGATCCCACCACTTTTCCTGATTAGCTATGTTGGAGAGTTAACCATAAATGCCTATCTCACTGCCCCTCTTCTGCTTGCTTTATTCTCCCTTCTCCATATGTACCGCTTTTTAAGTGCCTTATACCCAACCATTAAGTAATAGTTTTAGTGATGCATTTTTGACAGTGTGTGATCCTTTCAGTATATTCCTGCCCAGGAGTACTTATGTACTAGTATATTTTGTAATGCTCTAATTATTTTATGCTCTACCCCGATAGAACACCTTTGGGATGAATTTGAGCGGAGACAGCGAGTCAGGCCTTCTCGTCCAACGTCAGTGCCTGACTTCACAAATGCGCTTCTGGAAGAATGGTCAAACATTCCCATAGACACTCCTAAACCTTGTGGACAGCCTTCCCAGAAGAGTTAAAGCTGTTATAGTTGCAAAGTGTGGGCCAACTCAATATTGGACCCTATGGACTAAAACTGGGATGCCATTAAAGTACATGTGTGTGCAAAGGCAGGTGTCTCAATACTTTTAAAAATATAGAGTGTGTGTGTGTGTGTGTGTGTGTGTATGTATGTATATATGTATATATATATATAATATATATATATATATATATATATATATATATATATATATATATATATATATATATATATATATGTGTGTGGAGTGATAGTTGGGGACAAGCACTTTTTTAAGAGCACCAGCACTGTTTTTTATATATGAATATGATTGCTTACACTGTAAATAATATGATTATATGAAATGGAATGACACATGATTTAGCTATTTAGTAGCATATTAGTATTGTACATATACAGTATATTGTGATTTTTTGTATTTAGAAAAGGGGCATTGTAGCACCATGTTATTGTAAATATAAAGATTTGGATGTGTTTAAAGCTGTTAAAGTTGTGGTTTTGGGCATCCCTCATGCTTTTTCCATTGAATGCACAGCTCCTAAAGCTCAAAAAAAAATAAATAGCTGAACAGATTGGCACCCATATTCCAGGCTGTCTACTACTGCAAGCCATAGATCCTACCTTGAGATTGGATGTGCCTGGGAGCTGTACATTTCAGTAAGTGGTTTGCTGCATTTGTTAGGCCACTTGGGGGTCAACTCATATGACTAGAGTTACATGTGATTGGGTAGTTGCTGTTTGCCAGAAGATTTTCATAGAACCTTATGAAATGTTGGAGGCATCCTTCTAAGACCTAATGGCTAATGAGGTAAACAATCTGTATAATTTGAAAAAAAAAAACAACTTGTAATATTTGTTTTATTAAACAAAAATGGAGTTTCACTTTAAAGTTGGACCCCAGGCAACAAAAGTACACAGATGAAATATATGTATTGGAGCTGCTTTACCTGCTAAGGGATTTGAATTTCTGTCTATCCAGTCCTAAAATCTACACAGCTCTGCCACAAAACACAACCAGCTTGGCAGGGGGAGAACTAATCATTCTCTACTGCAGATTCACTTTCACTTACAGGTCTCCTCCTCATCCCCATCATGTGACTGGACAGTGAAAGGAGAAGCAGCACACCGATGAGCTCATCTCTCAGTCACTCTGCTCTCTTCCTCTCTCAGAACACCTGATAAACTCTTTGTGGTGATTCTCCCTCCTCTCTCTGAGCTCAGTAGTAGATTGCAATAAGCTGATGGCAAGTCAGATATAAGTAATTCCATAATAGATATAAGTAATTCCATAATAATACATTTATAATAATACATTTAAAGAGATTGTAAATCCTCTCTTGGAACTTATACCTATAGGTAAGCCTTTAATAAGGCTTACCTATAGATACTGTAAATATCTCCTAAACTTGCACCGTTTAGGAGATGTTTACTTTTAATGCAGCCGATTACATCATCGGCGCATGCGCTCTGAAGGAACGGCCACCCGTGCTCTTCCTTCAGAGCCCTGTGCCGGTAACGGCGGTTCCTTCACGCATGCGCGGGAGTGATGTAATCGCGCCTCCGGCCAATCAGATGGCCGAAGGACGTGAACCAGGAAGCAGGTCAAACATGTCGGCTGTCCTGTCGATGAGCGGGCGGCACTGCGGGGGGCTTTGTTCTAAGGTAAGTATTTCATAATGAGCTAGTATGCAATGCATACTAGCTCATTATGCCTTTGTCTTACAGGGTTTGTTTTTTTTTGTTTTTTTTTTCATTTCTTGAGGGAGGGTTTACTTCCTCTTTAATGATAAATTAATGAATACATGGGGCATTAGGTTTTGTCTTTTATACCTTCATAAAGTTAAGCTTTAGGAGAAATGGGGTTCAGATAAATAATACCTATTTATTGAATAAGCTCCTTAATAATTTCAAAGTATATACAAATTATAGATGTTTGCAAATTACAATGTAAGTGCTAGCAATCCAATAAATTATTTGACATAATACATAAGGAAAAGCTACACAAAACTTTACCTAACAAAAAATAACTTGTTGGAAATAGCATTGTGTTAAGCTGCATGGACAACTTATAAAAAAGAACTAAAACGTGTTAAATTTCAGAATTTACACTTTTAGGACTTATTGTTTGAGGATATATTTGTTCTCAGAAGCACATGCAATCATTTAGTGGATTAACAAAGCTGACACAGATTTATATTGTTTAATATGAGAAAAACAGAACAGACATTTTTAGACCTCTTTCTCTTTATGTTTCATTTTCAGTCCCATTATTTTATTCTCCAGGCATTACTGTTATAGCTGCTACTATAAAGAGTGTAAGAGCATTTTTATGTGACAGTCACACAGCAGTAACACCTTGCTCCTCTTTGATGTTTTGATTTACTAGAAGCCTCCTTTCCTTGCCAAAAAGCAGGCTGCTATTCGATGGCCAATAAATTCTGGTGATTACTCTCAATTTGCTTCCTGATACCAGGCGACATTTTAATATTGTCTTTTCATCCATCAAATCTCACCCATCATTTCAGGAGCCCAAACAAGTCTTCTGGTTGGAAAAGATTTCCTAGTGCGACTTCCTTGTTAATGGCGAGCTTCTCCTCGTCAGTGCTTTTCATCATATTTTAATGGTGGATGGGTTTGTTGTGACATAAAATAATCAAAAATATGTTTCAGACGATCTCCTAGGGATACACCAATTCTAGTTTGCTTCTCTCCCCCACCTTCTGTTGCCTAAGTCCCGCCAAGAATTGAATGAAAACAGAGAGATTGCTATAGCCTGGACATTTTTCACTGTCCTGCCATCAATTTTTAACTGTGTCCCTAGAGTAAAAAGATACAAATGCCACAAAATATAGCAGATGGACAATCCTTCAAAATACATTCTGATCTTTCCTATTTAATTTTTAATGTGTGTAATTTTTTTTTTTCTGGCCACAAAAATGCCCATTTTATTTTTGCTTCCTCTGCTTGACTACACAGTAATTCAGCTTTGTCTTTTTTTATATGGCTGATGATAAGATTCCATTTGTGTAAACCTGGCAACCATTCTGTTCATCTTTTATAAGAGTCGATCTTTGGTATGCAGGATTATACATCATGGCATTAGAACTAATCATTCACACATGGGTGGGATGATAGGTAAACAATTGCCAAAATGAAAGAGATGTCTCCTGAGGCTGTAAATACCAAGGACTTATGGTTTGATAATTATATGAAAATAATAGAAGCCAGTTTATGAGTCTGACGTATGCTGCAAGGCTTGTTTTTCTCTATTTTTTCTTGTCTAAGCAGCCAAAAGAAATATTTCCGTAAATCAGATGTTATTATTCGTGCTAATTCAATATATGCGGAGGTCTCAGCTGGGTATCATCAAAGAAGCATAAAAGGACAATTATTTCTAGACTCAATAGGGAATTAAATAATTTGATAAGACAAAATTGACAGAACTATCAGTAGGACAGTTTCAACAGTTGGAACAGAAAGGGTTGCATCCTTTCCTAGGTTAGCCCAAAAACTGATACCTCCCCTTCTTGTTGTAGATGGGACACTAAAAAATGGCCATATAGCTATTTGTGAATACTTTTAACAGACCAGTCTGTAGGTTTTTACACTTACATTTTTACACCTAGAGGTGAGCACAGACCAGGAAGCAACCTGAATTACAGGTATTTCATGCTAAATTATGCTGTATGCCAAATTGAGGTGTTTTATTGACTTTGCGGTTTACCTATGTGCACTGCAGGGGATGGTGCACTGTTGAATGTGAGTGCGTTTTTAATGGTATTTAATAAATGTGGTTTTAAAATCAAAAAATGTATGTGGTCTGTCTCTGCTTGTTTTTGAGGGATTGTGAGGAAGTGGACACTATCTGGGAAACATAGGAAGGGGAAATAAACAATAAAAAAAGGCTTTATATGACCTCTGTAATGTGCATTTCGGTCCAATATCACTGTTTATTTTGGAGTTTCACTTTGTCTATAATAACTTTGTTTGTGAGGCACTGCACATGTGAATAGGTTTCATCACTTCACAAGTATATGTGATTTGGGTTCTTTTTTCTTTATGTTTGATTATAATCATAGTGGTAGCGCTGCATAAATATATACGGTATATATATATATATATACAGTATATATACAGTATATATACAGTATATATATATATATATATATATATATATATATATAGTTACATAGTAGGTGAGGTTAAATAAAGACAATAGTCCATCCAGTTCAACGTGTGTAGGTGTATGTGGCTGTAATCATCTCACATACCCCTGAATGTTCTGATCCTTGAGATGTATGTCTAAGAGTCTTTTGAAAGCCACCATACTTCCCACAGAAACCACCTCTTGTGGTAGAGAATTTCACAATCTTGTAGCCCTAACAGTAAAGAACCCCTCACGTTGCCTGAGGTTAAAACGCTTCTCCTCTAAACGCATTGTATGCCCTCGACTCCTCATGCTATCCCTTCGACTAAATAGCTGTTTTTCTATGCCGAGATCACCATTGAGATATTTATAAATTGCTATCATGTCCCCTCTCAGGCTTCTCTTCTCCAGGGAGAATAAATCAAGCGATTGCAGACGCTCTTCATAATTAAGGTCCTCCAATCCCCTAATCAGTTTAGTTGCCCTTCTCTGGACTCTCTCCAGCTCCAACACATCCCTCCTGAGGACTGGCGACCAGAACTGGACCGAATACTCCAGATGTGGTCGGACCAGAGTTTTATAAAGTGGAAGGATTATAGTTTTATCTCTGGAATACATCCCTTTCTTTATGCATGCTAATATTCTGCTGGCTTTGGCAGCTGCCGCTTGACATTGCATGCTATTGCCTAGTCTATCATCTACCAAGACTCCCAGATCTTTCTCCATTTTTGATTCTCCCAAGGGTTCCCCCCCTAACGTGTATTGTGCTTTTATGTTTCTAGTCCCCAAGTGCAAAACCTTACACTTCTCCACATTAAACCTCATTTGCCATGTCGTTGCCCACTCTCTTATTTTGTCCAGGTCATTCTGTAGGATATCTGCTTCATGCTGTGCAGTTATTGCCCTGCCCAATTTTGTGTCATCTGCAAAAACTGATATCAAACTATTGATCCCATCCTCAATGCTGTTTATGAATAAATTGAACAAGGTTGGTCCCAGGACTGAGCCTTGGGGGACCCCGCTTACCACCTCAGACCAGTCTGAGTATGCGCTGTTTATTACCACCCTTTGGACACGCCCTTTTAGCCAGTTCCGTATCCAAGAGCAAACCCTGCGGTCGATACCTGCAGACCTTATTTTATATATTAAGCGCTTGTGGGGAACTGTATCAAATGCCTTAGCGAAATCCAGGTACACCACATCCACTGGTCTGCCCCTATCTAGCTCACAGCTCACCTCCTCATAGAATGTTAAGAGATTGGTTTGACAAGAACGCCCATTTGTAAACATATATAAAACAGACAAAGGGTGGGGGGGCACACCCTAAACATGCATTTATAAAGGTGATGCTGCCATAAAGACCAATGTGCATACATAACCATAGAGGATAGCGCACACATTCAAAAGGAGTAACTTTCAAATATTACAAGGCTACTGAGACCTGATCAAAAGGAGTTGGTCACACCATATGGCCATATCATGCTTAAGCCCACCAGTGAGTCAAAGCTCCCCATTATCAGTGGGTCCTACACTATCCATAAAATGAAGGATAAATCCCACCTCTCTGGGGTACTTTGACGCAGTGGTGGGCTTAAGCATGATATGGTCATATGGTGTGACCAAATCCCCATTTTTACTCCTTTTGATCAGGTCTCAGTAGCCTTGTAATATTTGAAAGTTACTCCTTTTGTATGTGTGTGCTATCCTCTGTGTTTATATATATATATATATATATATATATATATATATATATATATAAATATATATTTATATATATGTAGCACCCTACAGGTAGGTGCTAGGTAAAGGTATAATGGGCCTTGTCTGCCTAACAGCAGGGCTGTGATTTATTAGTCAGGGTGTCATGGTTTCCAGTGTGCCTGCTGAAGGGGGAGTCTCCCCACTGGCTCCTGTGAGAGGCTTCTTATAGGGCGGTGGAGGAAACCCAATCAGGGGACACATCCAGTCTTGTAACTACTCCAGAAGGCAGATTGTGCTGCAGAGGATTCTGGGAGTGGGTATAAGTTTGGGGGTGGCATATGACACGTGGTCTTTGGTAGGAGCAGAGTCCCAGGAGGGAGAGAACGGCTGTCTCTCCTCATGTCTGAGGAGGAGGATCTTGGGGTGCTGCCTGAAGATCCAGAGAGTGCTGAGCTAAGCTGAGGGGATCCGGTGTGCTGAGGACCTGCGGAGAGTCAGAGGGGTCCAGTCCCAGGAAAGCCTACAAAGGTCGTGAGTACTGAGGATTTCCCCTGGGGGTCTGCCTGAAGTTAGAGGGGACCACTCCGGAAGAGGTTCGGGGATCCAGTGCCAGCTAGTGGTGAAAGGGGATACCTTGGTTGAGGACCCTGAAGTGACAGAGGGGGTACATAGTCAGTGGACCCTGAATAGCTTAAAGTGTAAAGGGGGCGTCTGCGGTTTGGGCCCTGAAGTGTCATTGCACAGAGTGAAGTGTGCCAGTTGAGCGTTGCAGCAGTACAGGAACTTACAAGGAGCTTTCTCAGCCAGTGCAGTGCTGGAGGGAGCCATTAAGTGACTTTGAGCTATAGCAGTGTTACAAGTCAAGCAGTTCTACAGTCCTGGATGTTCAGGACTAAAGTCGAGGATCCAGCACAGTTTTCAGCGATACCTAGTGTTCAAGCGCCAGGAAGCGTTGGCTAGCGTCAGCTGGCATCAAGACAGCGCTAACAGGCATTTTTTGCCAGGAAAGTCCTACAATTGTATTTAGTTGAGCCTAAAGGAGTATCCCACTCATTCCCTTCTCCCATCCCCTTAAATACAATAAAACCCACAAAACAAAGATGCCGGAGTTGTCAATGTCTCAGTGCTTACACCCAGGGTCACAGCTCACAAGGGCTGGAGGGGTAACCGGTACCGATGGCAGACACACATCAGGCCACAGGCCTGGAAAACCTGCTATATATATATACTGTATATATATATATTTTTTTTTTTTTCTTCTTTTCTTTTTTCCCCAAAAGGAATTATAGACAAAGGTACAGTTATCAGACTACTGCTTAGGTGGAATTTTAATATACATGCTACTGCACAGTAATTCCATAAGTAAACTTTCTATGTCCACAAGTTGTGAGCAGTGAACATTGAAAACCTACTACACACACAAAGTGAAGTCTATGGGGAGAAGTTAATATTGTTGCTTACTTCTGCCCATTTTAGAGCTAACTACTGTCAAAAAGGCATGATTATCTGAGCATTGGTATGGGGGATATGTACCAATACAAACAAAGACCCCAACAGGGCAACATTGAAAATACTCAAATATGTTCAATAACATAAAGAGGAGGGATTCCTTAAAGATGGTGGTTTTATGGAACATTACACTTTTCATGGGCAGTCTTAACAACAGCATATGCTGGCAGTGCACATTTGGCTGTGATAGGCCCTATCAACATAAAATAAAAAACAAAAATTCTCCCACCTTTCTAATTCACCTTCACACTGTGGGTGCGTTGTGCTTTTATAGTGAGGGCACTGGTTTATCCAAAAACTCCCTTACTGGTTCTTCCAGGCCTGCTGGCCATAGATCAAAGATGATGCAGTATATCATGGTTAAAAAATACTGGAGTAAGCCTGCACAAAAATTGACTGGGATCTTGGATTTTGAACCTATATGATTCACCCTGAACCTACAGTAGCTGCAAACCCAAAACCTCATTTATACTCTTCACGTACAACTGAATGATTTCAGGTTGTTTGCTACCATCTAAACTTCCCATACAGTTTAACAAAGTATAACTCTAACTTTTTCCAACTATCAGTTATTTACGTAACAGGCATCAATGTGTTAATGGAATGTATAAACAAAATACTCCCTTGAACAATATATTAGCTGAAGAATTATACTTGGATATGGATCAGCTATTCCAGCTAACCTTTGTGTTCTACTGAAATAGCTTTTTTAAAGCAAAATGCAAAAAAAAAAGAGACCCGTTGCTGCTTGGCTTCTTGTCATGACATAGCAAGTATATGCAGTTCAGTGTTTGTAGCATTTTACAAAATTGGGAATAGGCTGATAATGCATTAATGGAAAAAAATACACTTTTCCTTTTTACCTTAAACAGGAAAGGATTTTGATATATATAGGGAGAGTAACATGATCACTGTACAACAGGCATCACAGTGTTATTTGTCCCACTATGTAACCCTGGAACCCCAAAAAACACAACTTTTAGGTATGGAACACACACATATGCTGACCTTCCAAACCCTGTCATGTGGTGGCTTGTCTTGTTTTATGTAAATTTTGACTTCTAGAAAGTCACTGTTCACACAATTTTCAGTGGGCTCCAGCAGCTCAATAGGGGGATGAGCGGCACTGTGAAGATAGTAAAGGCCCGTACACACTTGACGGAAATCGGACGAAATATCCTCCGATTTTTCTCTCTCTTGCTCAGCGTTCATTACCGTTTTTAGTTGACAGTGCATAAATGTCCACAAAATTTCTCGTCCGATTTTTTTTTTTTTTGGGACATTTGTTCCTAGACTTCCGGGTTGTCAGCAACTTCAGATCATGCATGGTCTTTCGTATCCGATTTTTCACGGACGTACTGCATACACATTAAACGGAAATTGGTCATCTGGGTACGGACGATAAAAATTTTGGTGTTTGTCCCTCCGGTTTTTTTCAGCATCGGCTGCTGAAAGTTGTGTACACACTAGCCGAAAATCGTACGATTTTACCTCGGACGGGAATTTTTGGCAGATTTTCTACTAGTGTGTACCCCACTTAAGAGACACCTTGTGGCTGATGTACAGTGTCTGTGCTACTTCTCCTACTGTGATGAACACAGGTTGAAATTAAGAATACAATTACAGAAAAGGTCAAGATGGTCTATTATGCAAATGTTGTAGTGTAAAACAAAATACAGGTTTTTATTTGTACTTGCAATTGGTCTGCCTTCCTGACACTAATGAAACACCTTGCACCAGTAAACATATTAAATATTATGCAGTGCCAATATTTTTGTAATCCAATAATGGACAAATAGGAGATTTGATGCTTTTGCTTTTTTTCCACCTCATAACATTTCTACAGCAATATAGGCAGAATGTATGCTATGAGAACAATAAAAGGCCTAAATAATAATAAACTGAGTAATTAGACTTTATTGCCGTTCTATAAAAACATACAAAGGAATTTCCATTTTTCATTCCCCGAATAATGCATTAAAACAATTACCACATATACACAATATTAGAAACTTATCTGCACAAAAATAATAATTAACCTCTTAATGATGAAGGTAAAATGAATCCTAACACCTGAAACCATGTTTGCAACTTTGGCAGTTGGTATTAAAACTGTAAATTTATTTGCAGCAATTTCCTATATCACATAGAATTTAACTGCTAGACTGGAAGGATTTACCCATTTAATGACCAGACCATTTTTTGTGATATGGCACTGTGTTAATTTAACTGACAATTGCGTGGTCGTGGGATGCTGTACCCTAATAAAATTGATGTCCTTTTTTTTCCCACATATAGAGTTTTCATTGGGTGGTATTTGATCACCTGTGCGGTTTTTAATTTTTTGCGCTATAAACAAAAAAAGAGCGACAATTAATAATTTTTACTTTCTGCTATATAACATTCCTAATACAAAAAAAATGTAAAATCAAAATTTTTCATAATTTTAGGCCAATTTGTATTCTGTTACATATTTTTGGTAAAAAAAAAATCCCAACAAGTGTTGTATTGATTGGTTTGCACAAAAATTATCACGTCTACAAACTAGGGGAAAGATTTATGTCATTTTTATTTATTTATTTTTTACTAGTAATAGCGTCAATCAACGATTTTTAGCGGGACTTCGACATTGCGACAGGGAAGGGGTTAACACCAAGGGGGTACTTTCTAACTGTGGGGGGGGGGGCTGGGCTTGGTGCATGAACACAGAGACCGTGTTCCTAAATAAGAGGAACACAGAATCCCTGTGTTCATAACTGACAGAACAGCCATTCTGTCTCCACGGGGAGCAGTGGCAATCACGGCCGCCGGACACGCAAATTGGCTTCCCCTGTGGCTAATTAGTCTGCCCCCGCTAGCGGTCCTGCGAAGTGACGTACAGGTACGTTGTTTCACGGGAGAGAGCCGACCTGCCACAGTATATGTACTGCTGGTGGTCGACAAGTGGATAAAGGGTAACTCCACTTTCAGCAAACAAAGAAAAAACTATTTAGTGTATACAATTGTGACACAAGTGATATTGTAATTGAATGTTATTACAAATGACCTTTCCTTTTCAATCTGCAGCACTGTAATTTTCTGAAAATGCATTGCAATATGGCTACCTGGAGGACACTGACCACACCCCAGAAACATAATTTCCTGCTTGTGTGATTGGCTTACTGATTTTCCCAGAAGTCTGCACTAAGATAAAAGTCAGATTTCTGGCATCCTCTGCAACGAAAAAATTTAATTTTTGGTGAGATACTCCCAATAGAAACACATCAGGGATGCAGGCCCAGCAGCTTTCCTCATTAGAGCTCTGCAGCTGCCACAGCTGATAGAGAATTATGAAACCACTCCCATTAGACCCACTCAGCACAGATGCACAGTGGAACAAACAATGATTTCTTCAGAATAAAAAAGGTAGGAATCTGCAACAAAGTTTATTAAAATTCTTGCAATGTACAGAGATCACCCAAAGGGGAATGTTTTTTCCTCAACAAAAATGGAGTTACGCTTTAACCTTGTTAGAACTTCATCAAGTGGGATTATTTTGCGTCTTCATTCTGAGGTAAATGTTAACAGATTTTTCTTGTTTTTAATATTAAAAGTAAACTGGCTCAAATTGGTAAACAAATATATATATATTTTTTAAAATTTAGCAGTGTATTTCATGCAATTACCATGACCCACCACCAAAAACAATGCCAAAATCCTACTCCTCATGTGCATGTTAATACCAAATTATTGTGCATTTTGTGTTATCTGTAGGACTCAGAAACAATAATCCACATTTTACTTTTAAATCCCTCCTAAAATACACAGACACTGACTCTTACACCAATGCTGAAACTAGACATAAAAACTTTTTTAACCTTCCTAAAACACACTGACAGTAACACCGGGCTCAATTCACTAAAGAATATCTCATGAGATAATTGAATCAGGTGATGCATTTTCTCCAATTATCTCCTGGGATCCTAAAAATGTCAATTTACGATCACCTTGAGGTATTTACCTCACAAACCACAAACATGAGATACATAACTCGTGAAACAGTGTTAAAGTCATTCACTAAGGAAATCAATAAATAAATGCATGAGGTAAATAAGTAGTGGTCCAGGCATGACGTATTTAAGGAATGTAAAAATATAATAACCAATCTGGAGTAGTCTCTGCCTTTTTGGATCAGTCTCCCAATAATAATGGATAGAAACCTAAATATGGAAAAACACAGAATCATTGGGGCTGATTTACTTAACAGCTTAGCGACCATCCCACGCAGATATACTGCGACAGAGTGGCCACTCTGTGCTAGATCTCAACACTTCTGGGTCTAGGACGCATGGGCACGCCACTCCTAATGTGATTGGACACTGTGGGAGCCAATCAGCGTGTCTGGTGGACACAATAACCACCGGGACCCGCCGATCCTTCAGAAGAAAGGCAGAACAGGGGTCTGCCTATGTAAACAAGGCAGACTGCCATTGTGTGAAAGGGGAATGTGCTGATCCTGCGTTCCTGCTAAGCAGGAACACGGATCTTTACATCCCCCCAGTCAAAGCACCCCCCACAGTTAGTAGTCACTCCCAGGGAACACATTTAACCCTTTGATCGCCCCTGATGTTAACCCTTTCCCTGCCAGTGTCTGCCAGTGTCATTAGTACAGTAACCGTTCATGTATTTTTTTTTAGCACTGATCACTGTATTGGTGTCACTGAACCCCAAAAAGTGTCAAAAGTGTCAGTTAGGTGTTGGATTTGTCTGCCGCAATATCGCAGTTCCCGTTATAAGTGGCTGATCTCCGCCATTGCTAGTAAAAATATATATATATATATCATAGTTTGTAGCCGCTATAACTTTTGCGCGAACCAATCAATATACATGTATTGAGATTTTTTTGTTACCAAAAATATGTAGCAGAATACATATTGGCCTAAACTGATGAAGAAACTTAATTTTTTAAATTTCAGTGGGTAATGTTATATATAGCAGAAAGTAAAACATATTGTTTGTTTCTCAAAATTTTTGGCCTTTTTTTGTATATAGCGCACAAAATAAAAACCACAGAGGTGATCAAATACCACCAAAAGAAAGCTCTATTTATGTGAAAAAAAGGACATTCATTTTTTTGGGGTAAAGTGTCGCATGACTGTGCAATTGTCAATTAAAATAACGCAGTGCTGTATCGCAAAAAATGGCCTGGTCATGCAGGGGGGCAAACTTTCTGGAGCTGAAGTGGTTAATGTATAACTAAAGGCAAAACTTTTTTTTTTTTTTTGTGGAGAGGGATTAGCACCCCAATGAGGCTTTTATTGCTGTCTGTGCTCCCGTTTACTCATTATCTTTGAAATTGAAAGAAAATCCTAAATTTTGGCTTTTCCCCAGAAAAGTAATAGAGGGGAAATCTTTCAATGGGGACACTAGTTGTGGTGACCTGGGGGGACACAAGGGATTCTTTTATTTTGTAGGGATTTCTTCTCATTTCCTGTTTTGGCTATGGGACAGAAGTGAAGGTAAATCTCCTGAATGACAAATCTGTCTTTTGTATTGGTGGAAGAAGGGGATTTATCCATATGTGTGATTTTTAAAACTATTTTCATTTAAGGTGTGACATTTATAAAGATATTTTTTGCTTACTTAATATAACTTTTTTTTTTTGATACACCACATGTGTTGTCCTGTGAAAGGCTGACAGACACCCCTGAACTTGGAATTCCAGAGGAAGATTTGTGGTGTGCGGGCTTTTCGACCTCCCCGGTTGTTGGTATAGGACTATTTAGGTCCCCCCACTCATTTTTATTCTCTCCTATGGCTCCAGATGCTCCACTTCTACTCGCTTCCCTGTGGAAGTTGGGTAGGTATACCGCTAGCATTTATTTACATTATATTATGTGCGTATATGTACATATATATGTGTATGTATATATATTATTATTATTTTTTTTATTTAGCTTCTTTTTTCTTTGTTTGTTTATTCTGATGTATTATATTAGGACTCAAGTGTTGTGAAATGATTGTGTAAATATAATAAGATGTATGAAGATTAATGTACTGTTTAATTACATCTGCCAGTATTGACCAGGATTCCCTGAAGAAGCTACAAGCGAAATGCGTAGCGATCCTACAATTTTTGGAGATACCCATGGAAGCTAGATAACTTCATTTCGTATAACATGATATTTACATATACTACGAGTATTCTCATAGGCCTGTCCCTTGTGTTGTAAGAGAGCCCGCTGTATGTTATGTTTTGAGGAGATATTGCATCTATTTTTTGTATTGATTTTATATAATCTTTTAATGATGACTAAATAAATGTATATTTTTTATATAAAAACACTTGAGTCTATTTCTCCCAGGGGTTATGAGTGGCCACCTTTAAAGTCCCAATTTCCTCTACTCTTTATCCTATTTCAAACTTTGTAGGTGCTTGTTAAACTTAAGTAAGGCTGTGTACAACCATTTACTTGTATGGGGTGCTGGAAAATCCCCAGAATTTTAGAATATTTTCTGCCTCTAAGCATCTATGTGCATGGTCTAAAGAGAACTTTTGCATTCAGCTATACTACTGCCATAGTAAACCATGTTAGCATAAGTAAATGCACTCTCTATTACACAATGGTAATACGACAATGGTATTAAGGTTTTTTGAAACCAAAAAAAAAAAAAAAATGTATTGGAAAAGGATTTACATCTAAAAAAGGAAATATGCATATTAGGTCCCATTACAGACAGAAAGACAATGCAGCTAATTGTATATGTTTCAATCTTTGCAGTTTCTTTCAACATGTCAAATCTTCTCAAATTTTGAATGGGCTGAGGGACCAGTGGAATTCAATTACCACCTGTCACTGCTATTTACATTGATTTATACATTATCCACCTTGACAAGTTCATTGTGCAACATTAATATGCCCTAATAGCTTTATTGTTTATTAATATACAGTCCAATTCAATGCCATGAATTGAATGTTAGTGTCTCACCTCATCCAGATGTCTGTAACAAAAGCTGGCTGGAAATACCTAGGGAAACGACATTATGTCCCTTTTTTTTCTACTGGACACATCAATTCTGGACATTTTTAAAAGCCAAATAGCCACACACTCTTTAATGCCTAACTTTTTAAAGCCTGCACAGTTATAGCTCGTAATATTAGGCTCTATTTGTAGTTACATATAATTACAGTTACTAGAAGGTGACAGATGAAGAACATTCCAGCTATAAATGCAGCCTACAGAAATTCTAAAAATTACCATAAAAGACTAAAATGTAAAAGCCATTAAAATTATTAAAATAAAATAGAAATATAAAAATCAGTCTGCATTAGATGTTCAGGCTGCCTTCAATGAAAACCGAAAAACATGTAAGAAGGCTTATGTAAGTCAATTAAATGCATCCTTTAGAAGGGAGTATTACCTTGATCTACAACATAACTATTTCAATAAGAAAGTAAGCTTCTGAAAACTGTAGCCTGCTTGATTTAAGGTCAATATTAAGTTCTTACCTTTGAAAATTCATTGT
Source organism: Pelophylax lessonae (assembly GCF_965119305.1). NCBI lineage: Eukaryota > Metazoa > Chordata > Amphibia > Anura > Ranidae > Pelophylax > Pelophylax lessonae. The sequence goes on from NC_138771.1 coordinate 203,890,314, forward strand.
GGTTTGCTACTTTTCTGTATTTGTTTTAATCAGAGTACTTTTTTTGTGGAGAAAACATGAACAGCCTACAGAGGGGATCAAATCTCTTTTAAGTTTCTTTTTACTGCCTGGTTTCCTTCTAGTCACCAGGACAAAAAAGGGGAATAGTCAAAATTTAGATTTGTCAGCAGAAACAATTGAGCACTGTCCACTATACTTTTTTTTAATATTTGCACTAATATTTTTCACAACAAGCTTTTGGGGTATGTCCCCTTCTTCAAAGTCCCAGCAGTATTGATTTTGTAAATCTTTACTGCTAGGACCTTAAAAAAAGGGGACATACCTTGAAAGCTTGTCCTGTAAAATTGTATGTTAGTGCAAATATAAAAAAAGTATCACGGACAGTACTCAATTGTTTCTGTTCCAAGTGCACTAATACAGCTACAATCACCCCAAGTGAATTGACACCAGAATATGAATAGCGGGGAAATCTTCCTATGGGAACAATTGTTTTTCTGTTTCTCAGACAACTGTCTAAGAGAGCGTTTGGAGAGTTTTCCTCTCACATTGTATGTTTTTAGGGCCGGAAATTCCCATTTCCAATGGGAATCAGAGTCCAAAAAAAAAAAAAACCCAACAAGGATTTTAACCATTTCCTACTCTATTCTAAAGTATGTGGATGATTGCAAAAACAATGTTTTTAGGCAAAACATAGTAAAAAAAAAAATGTAATAAAGTGAAAAAGGCATTTTCAACTTTTTTTTTTTTTTTTTTACTATATATAAAAAGTATTCATTGTATTCTCATTTTAAACAGAGCAAAATATAGACTAAATTGGAATTCTGGTACAAAGCATTGCAAAGTTTCTTTTTTCACAAATGAAATAAATGCTTTTTTCAGTCTATTATTCAGTTATTTATTGCAACACTAAACATTAATGGTTAGAAAAATGAAAATGAACGTTATTAGTTAAAGGGAGAAGGGGAAGAATGAGCTAATTAGGGATGATTAGGGTAATCTAGGAGTTTAAAAAAAGGGTTAAAACAAAATAAATTTAGTTGTATGTTTTTTATTGTTTTTAAGCAAGTTATACAAAAAACACCATATTAAAAGAAGAAGGAAAAGAAATCGAATTCTTTTATAACATCTATAACATTTCTTTATATAACCCCAACTTATTCCCTCCCTCCTTTCCTCCTTCCCATCCCCCCTTAATTATCCCTATTCTATCAAATTTTACCCATCTCCTGGTGCACCTTATAAATTCTACACTTTATTTTCCCATATTTGTACAAAGTCTCCAGTTTCTTTCCACATTTTCCACTTAACCAAAAAATATCCATCATTTCTTCATCTCTACAACACAAATATTCCATATTATAAATATATTCCACTCTATTACACCATTCCTCAATAGTAAGGGGTTCAGATTCAAGCCATCTCTTTGGTATTGATCCCTTAGCAGCATTTTATACATTTGGGACAATAGTGTTTCTATATTTCTTTAAGGGAACCATCTACTTTAATAAATATACATACCCAAGGGTCATCTGCAACTTTTTCTCTGGTAATCTGTTTAATTAGATGTATCTTCAGCCAGAATATGAGTATTTTAGGGCATTCCCACCAGATATGCACCATTGTACTGTCACCCTGGCACCCCCTCCAGTCAATTCAGACTTTTCTGATTGATATCGATCTTCAATTATCGGTGTTATATACCATATCGCTAGAACTTTATAGTTCATCTCTATGGTATTCACGCCTCTAGCTGTGCAGTGGACAGATCCCAGCACAATTTTCTCTACCTAAGCCTCCAAGCTAACTTCTTTTTCTTTTTGCTTTTTCTCAATAAATGGAGGTCTCCTCAGTCTCACCAGATCAGTAAGTATCCCATAGACCCAAGACAAACCATGTCTTACTCTCTTTTGCCACATAGTTTTTCCATAGGGAATAGTTCTTTTCCTGATCTGATGGGCTGTGGCAGGGATCCAACAAAATGTGATAATTGTCTATATCTCCATTCATTCAGTGACACATTTCTCTTCATGTTAAGTTCATATAAAGATATAATGTTTCCTTTATGTGTTATATCTTTTAGTCTTAGCTCTCTTTACCCTCCCCCAAACAACATATGAGTTATTTACCTTGTACTTTCTGTGAATGTCAATAAAACGTACGTACTTCACTATTGAGTTCCATCTATCTTTGGAGGGGCATCCTTTACCAATTGCAGCAAGGAACTTAAGAAATGTGAATTTGTGACGATCCAATATTATTGATGAAGCAAGTGTGACGGACCTGGTGCCAGTTATCTTTGGGGATACCGCTTAACATGTGGTCTCTGTGATCCATGCCTATTTGACCTTCCTTAACCGGGGGTCTAATGTTCCGGTAAGGGGACTACTTTACTTGTGCACGTGGTTCCTCCAAGATTTGGGATTTCAGCTATATGGTGTTGGAACTTTTTTTCTACTCATTACTGACCCTAAGCACCTGGCCTCACGGACTTGTTTGGACTTTTTTAGTCTATCTATACTTCTGTTGCAATTAATTCATGAAGTTTCTGGCGCTGTACACTTTTCTTTGCATTCATATATGAGCAGAGTTTAGGGGTTAATATGTCCTTAAATCTTTTATAATAGCTAGATGTAAATCCATCTGGGCCCAGTCTCTTCCCTTTTGATGTATTTTTTAAAGCCTCTTTTATTTCATTTTGTGAGATTGGTACCTCTAACGCTGCTAACCTATCTATTATCGGGAGCTTGGAGTCTTGAATATAGCTCATAATCCTTTGTTTTCTATTTTCTTCAGCTTCTGGGGGACCTTTTTGTCTGACCTCTTATACATTTTTATAACAATTATGGAAGGCCCCTGCTATTTTTGTAGTGGAAAATACAAATTATCATGAACTATTCTTTATTTTCCCTATATACCGTATTTTCCGGCATATAAGACGACTGGGCGTATAAGACGACCCCCCTATTACATGATCTACCAGTAATACTTATACTTAGGTTACCTTGGAGATATTATACTTGCCGTATAAGACGACCTCCCATTTTTGGGGGATTTTTTTGAGGTTCAAAAGTAGTCTTATACGCCAGAAAATACAGTAATTATTATTATTTTTATTCCTTAATAATCCTGAGAGATGTTTTCCAGGTTTATTTCCCCACTAGTATTTCGCCTTGGCCACCCTATTTAAACAACACCGGGTCTCCTCCTCTAAAAATTCTCTTAATTTATCTTTCTTTAACACCAAATCTTTATATGTTTCTGACTCTAAATTTGCTTTATGTTTTTGTTCAAGCTCGTGCAGTTCTGTTATTATATTATTTATATTTGCAGTTCTTTATTTTTTTATCCAGATGCCATTAAGATAAATATCCCTCTAATGTAGACTTTGTGTGCTTCCCATATTGTGGCCAACGGGACATCATATTTATTAAAAAATATTGGTCCAGTTCTTCCTCTATTTTTTTTCCCACCTCATCATCAAACAGTTCTTCATTTAATATCCATGCGCTTGCTTTACCGTAGATCCCCGAGAATTTAATTGTTGCAGCCATCGGAGCATGGTCAGAAATTGCCATAGTCCCTATTGATGTATTATCTAACATCTCTATCAGTCTATGATCTATCATTATATAGATTATATAATCTCAAGGACGTCGAGTGCACAGAGGAGAAGAATGAATCATTTCTTTCCCCTGGATGCTGTATTCTCCAAGCATCTACCAGTTGACATCTATATAACTTATCTCTAACCTTTCTTAATTGATATCCCTCTCTCAGCCGTGCACTTGATGTACAATTCACAGGCGGGTCATTACAAAAATTTAAGTCCCCAACCAAAATTAAGTTACCTTTTTTAAATACAGAAAACATATCTATTATTCTTTTTAAATATTTTTTGGGGTTCTTATTTGGGGAATATACATTCGCCAAAGTGCAGTCAACACCCAGCAGTTGTCCTTTCAAAAAGATATATCTACCGTCTGGATCAACCAATCTCTCTTCTAGGGAAAACCTCACATCCTTGGCAAATCTTATTGCCACTCCATTTGCTTTTTTTTTTTTTATAGGTGAATCTCCGTAGTACAAAGTTGGAAAATATCTAGAATCTATCTTTAGGTTAGTATCCTCAGCATTTTATGTCTCTTGTAAAAAGACAATTTTAGCAAGATTACGTCTAGGTTCATCCATTGATTTATCTCTTTTAGTTGGTGTATTAGGCCCTCTTACATTATATGATATAATTTATAATGTCTTCATTTCCATGTTAATCTCTCTATTCCCCTCTATTCTTCTCTATATATGTCTCTTCCCACTTCCAAGCTCCATAGAATCTGGGAGAGACAAACAGGAGATTGGCTTCACTGCTCTTCCTGTGGATCGACTATAACATTTAGAAAAAGAATTGACTCTATGTAATAGGATCATAAATTTCAACTTTCTAGGGTTTCCCTCACCCACCACTTTCCCTCCCTCCCTTCCCTCCCCACCTAATCCTCTATCCCCTTTCTCCTTCCCCTCCACCACCCCCTCCCCTACCTCTTTGATCCTGATTTGATTATGACCAATCAATGGCCCTATCACAGAGATTAGTAGGAACCTATCCATAGGTTCCTCCCCCACTCTACTTCCTCTAGGGTGAGGCTCAGATAGCGCAGTCGTGGCAATTCCCTCCCTTCCATCAGGGTGGAGGGGAATCAAATTCCTCCCAGCAACCAAATTATTTAAAAAAAATTCTGTCCATATTCTATTGATCTATCTACTCCTACCCTCAACTCCTAAGCCCACTCCCTCCCTCCACAACCCCTCCCCCCACTCCCCAACCCCCCCACTCCTATTCAAGATTTTAGTTGGTTAGTTAGTTCTTCTTCTTCTTCTTCAGGGCTAAATGCCACTGTTCTTCACTGTCAGTCTCTGCCTCTACCTCTTCACATTCCACAGTCCATCCTGGTATCATAGGAACAGGAATTTCTAATTTTCCACAAAAGTCTTGAATTTCTCCTGGGAATCTTAATCTTGCTGATGTGCCATTTCTTTCTCCTATCAAACAAGCTGTAAATCCCTAATTATATTGGATTCCTTGTTTATGCAATAATTCTTAGAGTAACTTGCGACAGGTCCACAAAAACCTGGACTTCTACACCTTCATATTTAACAGGTGTTTTCTTCTTTAAGTGTATCCAAATCTGAGCCCTGTTTAAATAATTCTGAGTTTCAACTGTGATATTTCCTGGTCTCCTCAGAAGATGTACTCTCTGAATACTGATCTTTTCTGTCTCTGCTCTGTGCAACAATGAGTTAAATAATTTCTTCATTTTCTCCATCAGATCTTCACCATGTTGTTCTGGTAATCCACAAATTCTTAGGTTTTTTCTCCTGCTCCTATTCTCCTGGTCCTCTAATCGATGTGCCATTCTTCAGTCAGTCTTTAATTCTTTTACATCCCCTTTAGGGCATTTATCACTTTCAGATGTCCTTCCTGTTTTTTCTCTAGGTCCTCCATGTGGTGCAATAAATTGCTCAGATCTTTACTAATTGTTGTCAAGTCTGTTTTTAAAGACATTTCCAGTGATTTAGGCATAATAGCAATTTCTCCCTTGGTTAGTGGTTGAATACTTTGTGTATCTTCTGCATTTTGTTCTATCCCTACATTAGCTTCAATGGTCTGTTCCAAAGGGGTTTGCTCCCCATTAATTAGGCCAAATGATGACCTATCTGAGTCCCTTTTTGTTTCTCTCTGTTTTAGTCGAGCCCTTTGCAATTTCTCAGTCGATATCGTATCCGCTTTTTCTTCCTGTATCATAAACTTTTTTATAGTGTTGGGGCTGGCACTGATCTTTGTTTGTTTTTTTTCGTGGACTGTGGCCCTTACTGGTCTGCCCCTCATATTTGTCTACCCAATATTTTATTTGAGGTCTGAGAAATAACAGGTGTCCTGTTTAGAGAGAAAAATCCAGTGTTATGGGCCGAGAAACGTGAAATGTCTTGCACCATCCAATCCCATCTGCATCAAATTTGCCAGCGTATGGACTTTCACTGAACATCAAGTGAATTGCACACTTACCAGGAATATATGCTACAAGTACAAGGAACACCACCTGATCATTCAAAGCACAAATAATATTGTCTATTAGGCTGCTAGCAACAACAATGATCGGTAAAAATTCTGATGGGTATGTATAAATAAATAAATAATTGTTGTGTCACTAAAATAAATGTGTGTAATTGAATAAATACATGAATAAATAAATAGTGAAATAAATCCAAATGAATCCAAAGTAAAAAAATAGTTAATAACAATATATGAGCGCAAAACAAAAGTGTCACAACTCACAAGACATCTATATAAAACAAATTCATGGTTAGAAAAGTCTTTCTATTAAAGTGCCCAGTGATATAGGTAAAGAAACATAAAATGTCTTCCACCATCCAATCCAATGTGCATCAAACCTGCCAGTCTTTGGACTTTCTTAAAACACCCAATGAATTGCATACTCACCAGAAATATATGTGACAATGAGTGCAGCGAACACTGCCTGAGCAATCAAGGCACACATGCTCTCTGCATAGCTCCAGTCTTCTAATGGATGCCTTGTCTCTTTCCTCGCCTTTCTACACAATAGAATACTGGCATGGGCTATAGTAAAGATCACCAATGGAGCAAACTGAGTATGGCCTTAGTGTGGTAGTTTATTAGGAACCTAAAAAACATACAATAAACCACATCCACATAAGCCACCAGAATCAGTGCAGTGGTGTGACTTCAGCGCATATACTTTACCCTACATGTTTTCTCCAATAGGACATCTGCAGGGACCTCTAGCACCGACTGTCCTTCATCTTTTTTGTAGCTATCCTTACTCCTTCTATTTGAGGAGAGTTGGAGAAACTCAGCCAAGTTATTACCGGGGCTCGCTCTTCCCCATCTTTCTGAATACCAGGATCTCTAGTTAAACCACTCGAGACCAAATCTTAAAACTCTTCCACCATATTTCCAAAGACCAGATCATACATATTATCACAGCCAAATTCCGAAACAACCCATTAACAAAATATCAAGAATGTCAAAATCTAAAAAAAATAAAGTATTGAAACCACCCTAAAATGAACTACATGGAGGGTAATATATTATATACTGTATAACAAACATGGATGGAGTCTCCTAGATGTACATATACGAGGGATCTTCAAAATGTTTCCGCACTTTTATTTTTTTATTGGAACCTATGAGGGCAGGAGGAGTAGTAGGAGTGTCCTGTGACTAATCTTCAGTCTAGTAAAATAGTTGTCACACTGTGATGAAGATGGCTGTGAAACATATAAAAAAAAGTGTGGAAAATTTTTGAAGAACCCTCGTAATATACAAGAAACTATCACAATGTAACAGCATAAAATACTTGTAAAAGGCACTAAAAAATAAAAGAAATTAAAAAGACAGAGAAGCTGATCTTGGGTATATATATATATATATATATATATATATATATATATATATATACTGTATATAAATATATATATATCTGTATACAATGCTTTTGTAGAACTAACAAGAACAACTAAAATGAGGGACATACGTATAGCGAAGGGACAGGAACTGCTACCTCGTGTTAATTACTGAACACCTGAGTTCAGAGCTCAACTCCACAGCAGTGATACAACTGCAACCACAGGAAAATGTATCTTCCCCTCTCTCTCATTACGAGAGTGGAAGAGTCTGGGACACTCACAGGCATGTTAAGAAGGCAGCATCCACCGCCACCACCACCACCGCTGCCTCACACAGTATTTTAGCTCCCTGGTAATGCAAGCTGCCCAAGATGGCTCCAGCCCTGGGTCTCTCTCCACCACCACACATGGCAATGCACAGGAAGAGACCCAGTAATAGCAGTAGAAGCTACATGACACATCACCTGAGAACAATCATGAGGACACGGATAGCCTTCCATCCTCCACAGCAGCTCCTGAATCTGTACCAACTGACAGAGGTAAGAGGATTGAATCTTTCCCAGCAAATTCACCCAGAAAAACACCACTGACTAAAAAACATCACGGGGCTACCTCAGATACCAATAATCAGGGCTCTAACCAAACTTCCAATCTGGCCTTCATCGCAGTTACTGACAACCCTGTATCGGAAAGTATGTTAAAATCCATGCTACTTACACTGCAGGGAGATCTACAAAAGGTGCTGCAGCTCTCTCTCTCCCAGATCCATGACAGGGCAGACTGTCTGGAGGAAACAGCTGACATGTTGGAGGAACATGTTAGTGAAATTGGCAAGGCTGATAATGAACTATTGGATGCACATGACCACCACTCAGATGACATCCATAGAGTCAAACTGAAACTTGCAGATCTCGAAGATCGGTCAAGACAAAACAACATTGAATTTAGGGGCATCCCTGAATGAGTGAATGAGCTAAAAGGGTACCTGCAACAGCTTTTCACTTCACTACTTCCAAACTTTTACTCCCATGATCTCCTCATAGAACGGGCACACAGGATTGCAAAACCTGAACATCTCCCTGCAGAAATATCCAGGGAGGTTTTAGCCCGGATACATTCATTTCATATAAAGGAGCAGATCCTCTCCACCACAAGAGCTACTAAGCCTCTACCTGCACCCCTTACTCCCACATATCTCTTTTTGTGAATCTGTCCCCTGCCATGATGAAATTATGTAGGGCTTACACCCCATCACATCACTTCTACAGGGGCATAAAATCACCTACCAGTGGGGTTTCCCCACCAAACTAGTGATTTACCAGCCAAAGCTCATTCAAAACCTAACGCCTAAAGATGGCTACAAAAGGCTAACAATTTGGGTTCTACACCTTATTCTGCCTACCTTCTCAGCCTCATGCAGCTCCACCAATACTCCATCTCCTTCATGGTCTCATTCAGAAAGGTTGGACACAGGCTAACCATTATCTCAAAATCAGTTGTCCCATGCACAAATGTGTCCTGACTGGGCGTTCTGTGTGATTTATATTTATATGTATATATATGTATGCATGACATTGAATTTGACTATACTATTTATTCTCACTCCAACTGTTCTTTTTCTTCGATAGATCTCTTTCTCACAAACAACCAACTCCTCCTATCGATTTCAGAAAAAAACTGCACCTACCCAGATACTCACAAATGGTCTCAGAGAACTCAGATGTAAGTTAGGTGCATTCCTCTCATCCATACAGCTACTGTCAATACCCCCCCCCCCCTCAACTAGCATCCCTATTGGCTCTTTTTACCCGTGGCAAAGTTCGTATAACCATCAAAACCCTTTTTTTTACATAAAGCTCTGGGACTAGATGGCTTTTCTAATGAGTACTCTAAACATTTTACAAACACTCTTACCCCTCGCCTCTGTGGTATCTGCAATCAATATGCGTCTACAGAGAAAATACCTAAAGAGTCTTTAGAGGCCTTAATAGTAACCATATCCTTGCTTACCACAGATACAAAATTTTACGCAAAACTTGTAGCGCTACTTAATAATGAAAACAAGAAAAGTTTGTCCTGGACTTTGTAAAGCTCACCATATACTATAAAAGAAGGAACTAAGAATTCTAGTTAGAAGTGGCTATTAGAAAGGTATAGTCAATAATTTGGCATGTTGCAGGTTGTTTTTTACTGTTCATTTGTACTGCTGGACGGGTAAGAGTCTTAATATTAAAAGTCAGCAGCTACAGAATTTGCAGCTGCTGACTTTATTTTTATTTTTTTTTGGGGGGGGGGGGGGGCTTGGAGCTTTACTTTAATAATAGTCTTACTAAAATTAAAGGTCCCCATTCCTTTTACATTCGCCTCCTCATTGATCCTCCTCTCTTTCTTTTTCTGCATTGATGCTTCTTTTTCTTGTTGGAAACCCTCTCCAAAAAACAGTTGTTCTGAACCTGTTGATACCACCAAGAAGTGCTTTGAATGTTAACATCATTATGGGTATCCCACTATTTCCTATTTCTAACCATAGAACTATAAGAAGGATTGGGATTCCCCAATCTAGGTCCCCCAATAATTATCATTATGCTGACACCAATCAGCTCATTCCTGAGCCAGATAATATTCTTGGAACCCATGTGGATGTTTCTCATTATAATGTCTGGTAATTTTAACCACTTAAGCCCCGGAAGATTTTACCCCCTTCCTGACCAGGGCCTATTTTGCGATTCGGCACTGCGTCACTTAAACAGACAATTGCGCGGTCGTGCGATGCTGTACCCAAATGAAATTGATGTCCTTTCTTTTGGTGGTATTTGAGAACCTGTGCGATTTTTTGATCATGCGCTATAAACAAAAAAAGAGCGACAATTTTGCAAAAATAACAATATTTTTCACATTTTTTTATATGAAATCCCCCCCCCCCCCAAAAAATGTAAAAATCTAATTTTTTTAACATTTTAGGCCAATTTGTTTTCTGCTACATATGTTTGGTAAAAAAAATCGCAAAAAGCATATTTTTATTGGTTTGCGCAAAAGTTATTGCGTTTACTAACTAAGGGAAAGATTTTTGTAATTTTTATTGTTTTTTTTTTAACGAGTAATGGCGGCAATCTGCGATTTTTTTTTTTGCGGGACTGCGACATTGCGGTGGACAGATCGGACCCTTGACTGACATTTTTGACACTTTTGGGGGTACCAGTGACACTACTACAGTAATCAGTGCTATGCATATGCACTGTTACTGTAAAAATGACACTGTGTAAGATTCTGGTACCTTCGGTACCCTTATAGGTCATTTCCTTCTTCATATTGCGTCCCACCTTTTCAGCTAGGTGGAATGCATATGCCTTTAAGCCGCATGACGTCATCACTAAGCGCCGCTCTGAGCGGCTATTTCAATCGCCGACTTCTCTCTCACAAATTGTTCGTTCAAACCGCATGGTATACAGCCTTGTCTTACGCTGCCGGAGCCTCCAGCTATTGCCATACCTGGATAGACCGGAACCTCGCTATTGATCCCGTATCTCGTTACCCGATCATTCACTCATTACCGGACCCTTCAGCTTACTAATCTAACTAGTGATAGGTACCCCACAGGGGATTCCTTCCTATCAAACTTACACTATCTACTTCTGCATACTAAAGGACTGTTACTATCTATGCATTACTATTTCTATCATCTACTACTCTCCTGAACATTACTATTTAGTACTCATCATTGCTATCACAACTCACGCCTGTCCTTTCAGCACATCACCTCTATACTATCATATACAACCTATCACTCCAGGAACATCTTATTGAGTGTTTGTATATTGTATGCTGAAGCAGGCTGGCCACAATGATGATGAGTCTGGAGAGTTGGACATGGTGATTCAACACATCTCTACACGACTACTGAGTGGAGATTCTGCAGCTGCAAATCCAACTCTCTAAACAAACGCTAGAGCGTTACAGATTGAACGAACCCTTAAAAAATGGATTCAGCAGAATTAGCCACTCAAGTGATACAATTAACACAAAAGGTAGATGCATTAATCCTTGCTCTTACTGAAGTAAAAAATGAAAATCAGACTTTAAGACAGCAGATAGCCCGTGTTTCACAACTCACTGCTGCTCAACCTCGTGAGCCTAAAATAAACCCTCCTCTAGTGTTTACAGGTGATCGGAAAAAATTTTGTGAATTTAAAAACGCATGTCAATTGCTTTTTAATTTAAAACCTCGTACTTATACTACAGACCAAATTAAAGTCTGTACTACTATTTCATATTTATCGGGTGATCCACGGGCTTGGGCAGACTCTCTCTTTGAGAAAGAGGACCCTCTTCTCAACTCCTATCCTTTGTTCATAGCGGAACTCGCTAGCTTATATGAAGACCCCAATAGGCAGAGTACTGCTGATAGCCAATTGAGGGCTTTAAAACAAGGAAGGAGACCTGTTGAAGACTTCATAGCAGAGTTCAAAAGATGGACCCTTGATTCTGGGTGGAATGATGCATCTCTGCGAACTCAGTTCAGACTCGGGTTATCAGAAGCCGTTAAAGACGAGCTCGCCCGAGCGGATTTACCTGGCACTTTGGATGCCTTAATACAGCTCAGCATCAATATTGACAGGCGACTGCGAGAAAGAAAGGCTGAGAAGATGGGAATGCCATTGTCCAGTCCTTCTCGGGTTTCGCCCGTTGACCCTACTCCTATGGAGGTAGGAACGATACGCCCACCTTTATCGACTACTGAACGAGCCAGGAGAAGATCCGAAAACCTCTGCATGTACTGCGCCTCCTCGGATCATTTGATAAGCGTCTGTCCCCTTGTCCGCAAAAAAGACGGTGAGTGTTCACATGTCTTGCTGGGGGGTTTAACGACTTCCTTTTCTAATCCCTATCTCTTTATTCATTTGACACTACAGTGGGACCAAATTAGGATCACCACCAAGGCTATGATCGACACAGGATCTTGTGGGAACTACATCGATACTCGTTTTGTTACCTTAAATAAAATACCTATTATTTCAAAACCTAAACCTGTCTCTGTTAGTTTCATTAACGGTATCCCGTTATCTTCTGGTCCAATCACCAATCAGACACAAGCACTCCTTGTTACTGCTAACGAGTCTCATGCGGAGACAACCACTTTTGATGTATTACCTTCACCACATTTTCCCATTATTTTGGGACTTCCCTGGTTACACATACATCAACCAACCATTGATTGGAAGACACGGACTCTAACCTTCCCTTCTCACTATTGCGAGATCACGTGTAACCTCCAATCATATAAAAAAATCCTGTCTATGGTGTCAGATGAAATTACACCATCACCATGCTACCAGGATCTGTCAGAAGTCTTCCTTGAGAAAAACGCTCAAGTGTTGCCTCCCCATAGGGACTATGATTGTTCTATTGATCTACTCCCTAATAGCAAATTACCTTTCGGTCATGTTTATCCTCTTTCTCAGGATGAACTTTCTCATCTCAAGGAATACTTGGATGAGAATTTAGCGAAAGGGTTCATCAGACCCTCTACTTCTTCCACAGCTGCAGGACTTTTCTTTGTCCGCAATAAGGATTCAAGTCTTAGGCCTATTATTGACTATAGGCAATTAAATACCATTACGATAAAGGATCGCTATCCTTTACCTCTCATTCCTGAACTCATTGAACAAGTGCGCGGAGCTACCTACTTCTCTAAATTGGACCTAAAAGGGGCATACAACCTAATCCGAATCCGTGACGGGGATGAGTGGAAAACAGCATTCAGAACCAGATACGGATTATTCGAATATCTTGTGATGCCTTTCGGGTTGTGTAATGCTCCCGCAGCTTTTCAGCGATTCATAAATGACATCTTCAGAGACTTACTTGATGTTTGTGTTGTGGTATATCTGGATGATATACTCATTTATTCTCAATCTTTGTCTGAACATATAAAACATGTAAGACTTGTGTTGTCCAGATTACTCGCACACAATTTATACGTAAAATTAAAAAAATGCCTATTTCATAAAGAAGAAGTACTATTCCTAGGATACATCATATCTAAGAACAGAATCAAAATGGATATGAGCAAGATATCGTGTATTCTGGATTGGCCTGTACCAACAACTCGTAAAGCATTACAACGATTCCTTGGATTCTCAAACTTCTATAGGAAGTTCATCAAGAACTTCTCTGCTATTGTGAGACCTCTCACACAACTTACAAGTGTAAAGAAACCATTTAAATGGTCTGAAGAAGCCAATGGAGCTTTCTGCTTGTTAAAATCAAGCTTCACTTCCGCTCCCATACTACGCCATCCAGACCCATCCCTCCAATATATACTGGAGGTAGATGCGTCAAATATGGCAGTAGGAGCAGTTCTCTCCCAACGACCAACAAATACTTCACCACTTCACCCAGTTGCTTTCTTCTCTAAATCATTAAGCAACCCAGAGGTGAATTACCCAGTGGGTGAAAAAGAGTTGCTTGCCATAAAACTGCCACTAGAGAATTGGCGACATCCACTTGAAGGTACTCGAATGCCAATACTCATATATACAGATCATAAAAATCTCCAATACCTTCAGACTAACAAGACCCTTTCCCACCGGCAGGTACGTTGGTCACTATTCTTCCTAAGATTCAACTTCCTAGTGACCTACACGCCTGCAGACAAAAACAAAAAAGCGGATGCGCTATCACGATTAACCGAAGATAACTGCGCCGAAATCCCTTAATTTCCTATAATACCCTATGATCGTATTGTTGGTGTTGTTCGCTCCCTGAAGGAAGAGATTCTGTACAGTATAGGACTGGATTCACCTCCACCACAACTAAGTGCTGATGCAGAAGGCTTCCTCTACTTTACGACAAACTCTACATACCTCCTAGTATGCGTACCAAGATCTTGGAATTATCACATGACGTACCTATGGCAGGACATATGGGTATGACTAAGACATTTAATTTGCTCACCAGGCAGTTTTGGTGGCCTGATATGAAAACGTCTGTACAAAAGTTTGTTTCCTCATGTGACATCTGTGCAAGGTCCAAAATTGACACTACAAAACCATCTGGTCTACTTTGCAGTCTACCAATACCCCAGGTTCCATGGGAAGTTGTATCCTTAGACTTTATAGTAGAATTACCATCTCCCAGGGGATTTAATACCATTCTAGTGTCAGTGGACCATCTGACAAAGATGGCACATTTCATTTCTATTCGCAGACTACCTTCATCTAAACAAACAGCGGAATTACTAGTGAAACATGTGTTCAAGCTACATGGAATTCCAAAGACTCTTCTATCTGACCGAGGTTCACAGTTCATCTCCAAGTTCTGGCAAGCTCTATGTCATATACTACGTATTGAGCGAAAACTCACTTCTCCTTACCATCCTCAGACCAACGGACAAACTGAAAGAGTCAACCAGTGCATTGAACAATACCTACGTTGCTACACCTCATACCTACAGGATGATTGGGTGGACCTCCTCCCTCTGGCAGAATTTGCTTATAACAATGCAACCCACAGTACTACTAAGCAGAGTCCGTTCTACTTAAACTATGGGTTTGATCCAACACTTCTTCCACCACGCATCCTTCCATCAAGTAACCCAGTAGCCTCAGATTATCTTACCCAAATAAAAGACTATCTGGGTTTACTTAACACCACCATCTCACATGCTCATAGCCAACAAAAAAGGTATTACGACCTTCGTAGAAAACCTTCTCCTCAATACGCTATTGGGGATCTCGTTTGGCTATCTACAAAAAATTTGAGGTTAAAGATACCCAGTAAAAAGCTTGGACCTCTATTTCTCGGACCTTTTCCAATTAAAAAGCTCATTGGAAGAGCTGCAGTGCAACTCACTTTACCGGCAGATCTTAGAATATATCCCATCTTTCACGTGTCGTTACTGAAACCACATGTTCCCAACCAAGGAATAAGGCCTACCATCTCGCCTCCACCTCCAGTACAAGTTGAAGGCGGAGAGGAATTTGAGATTAGGGAGATTTTGGATTCTCGTATCCACAGAGGAAAACTCCAATATCTCATAAGATGGAAGAACTATGGACCCCAAGACGACACCTGGTTGGATACTTCTGACGTTCACGCACCCAGGCTTATACGAAGGTTTCACTCCAAATACCCGGAGAGACCAGTGCTATAGGCCTTCCGGAGCCGGCCTTAAGGGGGGGGGGGGGTACTGTAAGATTCTGGTACCTTCAGTACCCTTATAGGTCATTTCCTTCTTCATATTGCGTCCCACCTTTTCAGCTAGGTGGAACGCATATACCTTTAAGCCGCATGACGTCATCACTAAGCGCCGCTCTGAGCGGCTATTTCAATCGCCGGCTTCTCTCTCACAAATTGTTCATTCAAACCGCATGGTATACAGCCTTGTCTTACGCTGCCGGAGCCTCCAGCTATTGCCATACCTGGATAGACCGGAACTTCGCTATTGATCCCGTATCTCGTTACCCGATCATTCACTCATTACCGGACCCTTCAGCTTACTAATCTAACTAGTGATAAGTACCCCACAGGGGATTCCTTCCTATCAAACTTACACTATCTACTTCTGCATACTAAAGGACTGTTACTATCTATGCATTACTATTTCTATCATCTACTACTCTCCTGAACATTACTATTTAGTACTCATCATTGCTATCACAACTCACGCCTGTCCTTTCAGCACATCACCTCTATACTATCATATACAACCTATCACTCCAGGAACATCTTATTGAGTGTTTGTATATTGTATGCTGAAGCAGGCTGGCCACAATAATGAGTCTGGAGAGTTGGACATGGTGATTCAACACATCTCTACACGACTACTGAGTGGAGATTCTGCAGCTGCAAATCCAACTCTCTAAACAAACGCTAGAGTGTTACACACTGGGAGGGAAGGGGTTAACTTTATTGGAGAGGGAGGGGTTAAGTGTGTCCTTGGGGCATGCTTCTAACTGTGATTGGATGTGGCTGTGTGTGTAACAGCAGAGATCTACGGTCCTACATAGCAGGACCGTATGATCTGTGCTTTTACACAGGGGAGAATGACAGGCGGCTGTGTGTACATTAGCCGCCTGCCTTTCTCCCTCTCCACCCGACGATCGCGAGTGACCGGCGGACATTGGGTCCGCCGGTCACACGCGCAGGCTGCCTAGGGAACGAGCGGAGGTGGGAGAGCGCCTCCGGCGGCGCGCACTCGCCCCCCTATTGGCTCACAGGCTAGTGACGTACCGGTGCGTCACTTTGCCTGTGAGGGGCTGACCGCCACCGTATATAGTCGGGCGGCGGTCGGCAAGGGGTTAAAGCAGACCTTCAGTCATTTGTTCATCTTTCCATCTATTAAATCTTCTGCCCTTGTTGTTTTAACTTTGGATAGTAAAACATTTATTTTTTCTGCCAGTAAATACCCTATACAGCCCGCTTCCTCTTTCTTGTCTGGAAATTTGCCTAGGCTAATGACATCATGCACAACTCTCTCTCTCTCACTCTCGCGAGAGTTTGCCAGCAAGGGAGAGGGGCTGGAGAGTGGAGGAGGGATGAGTCACAGTAGAGCCAAGGAGAGCTGCAGAGCTGGAGGGGGGTGGATGAGGGCGGAGTTAACAGAAGACTGCAGAGATCCATGTGTATTCATCGAGGAGAAATGTGCAGGCAAGCAGTGGTGTGAGTGTGTCTTTCTCTCTGTATATGTGTGTGTGTGTCTGTATAAATGTGTATGAGTGTCTGTCTAAATCCACTAAGTGAACAGGCAGCAGCTTTGGCTGCCCACAGTTAAAATGGCTGCAGTCAGACTTAGTGGAGGGAGGTTTCTACAGCATATTTGTCTCATCTATTTCTATCTCCAAGTTTTCCACTCCTAAAACAAGACCTGGTCCTAGCAATTCAATTCAAAGACACCTGAAGTCTTTTTTTAGAATCTCAATCTTAAAGGTACATTAGCTCCCAATATCTTAGACACCTCCCCCCCCCCCAACCCAAGACTTAATTTTTTACGTTACTTTAAGTTTTTTACGTTATAAATGTTTATTTGCACAGTTAATGGTACCAGGTGCACCAGACAAACATGTTTTCATTCCACAACAACAGGTAAAGCTTATTACCTGAATACATATCTCGTGTAGCACCAAATATGTGATGAACCTGCTGCAGTCTCTCTGCAAGCAGCAGTATGTGGGTAGGATTACGAGATTGCTTGAGAGAACATATTTATCACCTTTAAAAAAGGTTTAAAGGTCACAGTCTCTCATCACATTTTAGGAAGCACCACAATAGTGATCCCATGTGTAATAATTTGGGGTCCCATTGGAGGGGTTGCAACTTGACCTAAGAGATCTAAAATGAAGATGTGGTGGGTCCATGAGTTGAAAACAGTTATTGTTTAGCTATTTTCAATGAAATGAAAAAAATGACAGTCTCATGGCTAAAAATAAAAAAAATCTGAGCCATTAGTGGGCCTACATATTACATTCAATTTAGTTTAATATTTCCTGACCATAATTATAAACAATTCTATTTTTCATGTCGATCTACCCTTGCAATTCAATATTGGGAAGCAAAAGAAGCAGTTTGGGATGTGATATACATAGAGGAGTGGAGATGTGGACAAACAATGTAGGGGGAGGTAAGGGAAGATGGTGAAGCAATATACAATTTCAACTCTAACAGGAACTGTAGGTAAAACATACTTTCAGCTCTACAAGTCTTGTAAAACTGTTCACAGCTAACAAATTGCCCCCTAACTCCAGTTTAGTTCTATAGATAATTAAAATATATTTATTAGGCAAATGAATTCAGTATTTGAGTCAATAAAGTACCAAGTTCAAGGAGTAATAAGAAAGGATTAACATTGTTTGCAGATTCTCTTTGGCCTTATTTAATGAAAATTCATTAGTTCTTACTGTATGTTCAATTAATTTGGAATTAAAGCTGAATTCCAGGTAGACAGTTAAAATAGGTTGAAATAAATGTATGTAGACTCTTTCACCGGTCAAAAAAATTGTAATTTTATAATACGAGCATTGTAATCCAGGCATTTGTCAGACAGTTCACATTGCCCTGTACTCCTTGTGAACTTTACATAATACAATCAGGGGAGGCTCTAGACATTTATTTTAAGAAAGGGGGGGGGGGTGCTGTGTGGTTGCTAGGAGTATAGGAGGTGTTCTGGCAGGTTTATAGATTTTCCCAGTGCTAATACACAGCTGCATTACTGTGCGGTTTATTGCACTCAGACTGAATTTAATACTTTGCCATGTCTCTCCTTTTTTTCCTGGTTCTATTGTAAACCAGAACAAGGATTTATACTTTGAAGCCTCATTCTGACTGGAGTGAACAACAGCTTTTGGAAACTCCCTGCCTCTCAACCTGTTGTGCACAGCGCATTACGTGACTGGTGCAGCCAGGCTCCTATTGCTCTGCTGTGGCTAGAGATGCTATAGGGGTGCTTGATACAATTTTGTGGGTGCTACAGCATATCCATACATCCTTCTGCTGATGGTCCTGACTACACTGTATTCAAATGATCCAGGCCAGTCTAGGAACTAGCCTATGATAAAATACATGCAGCACACTAATGGCATAAACGCTATTTTCTCTACTGCTAATGCTAGAGAGACAGCGCTGTGCAAAACAGTAGTGTCTAGTTGGCTTACACTGTTGCTGTTGACTCTCTCTCTCAAGTTATATGATGCTGTGCAACAGATTACAGTAAATTAATATCAAAACAGTTTCAGGTACTCAGGCTAGCTCTATATTAAAACACATTGTTTAATTAATCTATTACTGAATGAAGTGATGAAGTAAAGAAAGGTGTTATAAGTGAATAACTGTTGGGAACAACATTAAGCCAATAAAATTAGCAAAAAACTGGCACTTGGAACCTCCATGTTATTAAGTTGTGCTTGTTTTTTTTTGTCAGCCTTAGGAAATCATGATGGTAGATAGTAGCATTTTAAAGGAACACCTTTAGAAAGAAGAGCCAATGGAAGAGGACTAGTATTTCCAAAAGGCTTTCAGCAGTGGAGCATTTGGATTGTAGTGCACTGCAACACACAAATGTCAACCATCTGTACATTGTGGTGTCCTGCATTATCTTTCAGACAGGATAGTCTGTTATTGACATACTGTATACAGTAGTTTCAAATGGACTTTCAATGACATAAAAATTAAATCAAGAAAAAAAGTCCATGCTGGCAGAAAAATAGACAGGCACTAGCAATAAGGAATGATATATGTATATCTTAGAAAACTATAAATGATATTGCAGCACCAACAATATTGTTATTAGAACTAAAAAAAAGGAAATTTAAAGTCAACCAACAATCAATCAAGCGCAGTGAATACAATAAATAACAAATGCTGAAATATTCTAATCACATAATTATGATCCTATTGCTGTAAATACAATAAATAAATAGTGAATGCAATGACATCCTGCACTGGACACATGAAAAGCTGTAGGAAGCGGCCATGTTGATCAGCCATTATAGGTCAGCTATCACAGTCTTGCGGAACAGTTATACACGCACCGATATTATCCCCCTCCCCACCTCATTTAATTAATTGAATGCATAGGTTTTACACCTATTAGTGATTAGTGAGCTGTTATCTGAACTCAGAGACATCAAGATAAGAAAGTGAAAGAATGTTGGCTCACCTTGACACAGCAATCATTGCCACATCCCTAAATCACAATTAGAAAAATATATAAAAATGGTTAGGGGCAGGTCCGACATACGATCATGCCAGAAGGCTGAAGGGCTGACAGAGCCGCACCTCTCCACACGCATGGGACTTTAAAGGCCATGATTGGTGGTAAATTGTGGTAGGAATTTTAAACAAAGGACCGTTATAAAAGAGTGGAGAGATGTGCCGAAGCCACCAGTCGCGCCTACCAAGGTCTCGTCAGGCCCTTGATAATGACTGTGGGCCAGTTTGTCCCTAAGAGAGGGGGCTCTACGGTAGACAATCTCTGGTGATATATTTTGAAACAGTCATGTCGTCAGTGAGAAAGTGCCAATTCTTATAAAGACTCAACATTTAGGCCTGTGCAGAGCTGTAAACTGCTAATTGAGTCCTGGCAGGGTGTCTGTTTGTTTCTTCCGTCCTGGCCTAAACTTTGAAGAAATCCATTAAGGATAACCAGAACTAATGGGGATCGTAAAAGGCAGAGAGCTCTGCCCAATTCAGAACTTAACAAATACACACACAATTCATAAACTCAGACAGGAACATGACACATTAACAAAAAGTATATATGTGGATGAGAAATGTCATACTGAATGAATTAAGATCATGTATGACCACATTATCACATATAGGAGGGAAGATAGCTCTCAGATATTCCCTGGGTGACAAGTTTATCTGAGATATTCTGTGTTTGGTATCCCTGGATGCAAAATTACATGCTGAATGATAAACTATCAGTTTAAAGAATGTAACTAATACATAATTCAAGATATAAATAGTGGTATAAAACTGTCCAAAGAGGAGGGACCTGATATTGTCATAACCCCAGGACAGCCCATGGACAATCTGTTTTAATTGGTCAGGGGCATCTGCCAACACCCCTTTGATCCCAGAGAAAAAGGGAGACCCCTAACCAGTGATGAGTTCTCATGGTAACATCAAAAAAGGAACTTCTATCAAGTTTAAGAACCAATCACTAGGGATGATCGAATGGTTCGGGTCGACCATCGGTGACTGTTCGAGGTTCGGCCGAATTCCGAACTTTTTGCTGAAAAAGTTCGGAAATTGGCAACCAGAACAGACCAAAATGCAATGGGACAGGAAATGGGCTTTAAAAGCCCGTGATTGGACCAGAACCATCAGTAAAAGCCAATTGAGGGGGCAGGAGAATGCTAGGAATGTGATTGGAGTGACTAGGGGGTCCAGAGGCCAATCATTAGTGAATACACCCCCCAGTATATAAGATAGCCCTGCCAAATTCCTAGCATTGTAATACAGGGACGTGGAAGAGAGTGGAAGCAGTTCTGTTACTTCTGCTTCAAAGTGTCATTTAGCAATTATTAGTGTGAGGAAAGGGATATCTAGTGTAGTTAGGGTACTATTTTCCACTATAGTTAGCTTTAATAATCTAGTTTCTGTAGGGAAAGTGTTAAGTGTAAGGGGACCGTAGTGTAGTGTAGGGTTAACTGACTCTGACTGCTATGGCAGGGTGACAAAACCCTTCAATGTCAGGGTGACCGCTATAGAGAAAAGATCGTTTCTCTTAGGTCACTTATAGAACAGCGATATGGCTTCTCGCCTGTCACCCTGCTTTTTGCTGCAGGCGTTTATAGGGCTTTTTTGAGGACATGTTTGGAGTCAGGCATGACATCTGAACTTCTGTATAGGGGTATATATACACACACATGTATGTATATATACACATATATAGGTGTGAAAGTAGCAAAACACTATGCTTGCGCTAATGAAATAATTAACAGGCATATGTCTCCATTCCTATAACACCTATATATGTGTATGTGTATAAATACATATAAGTGTAAAAAAACGCCCAGGTGTGTTATTATATATATACACACACACTTATATGTATTTATACACATACACATATATAGGTGTTATAGGAGCGGAGACATATGCCTGTTAATTATTTCATTAGCGCCAGCATAGTGTTCTGCTATTTTCACACCTATATGTGTGTAAGTGTATAAATACATATAAGTGCGTGTGTATATATACCCCTATACAGAAGTTCAGATGTTTTGCCTGCCTCCAAAGACCCACAAAAAATGCCCAAAAAAACGCCCAGGTGTGTTATTGCATGCGGTTTTTTTTTTGGGCATTTTTTGTGGGTCTTTGGAGGCAGGCAAAACATCTGAACTTCTGTATAGGGGTATATATATACACACTTATATGTATTTATACACATACACACATATAGGTGTGAAAATAGCAGAACACTATGCTTGCGCTAATTAAATAATTAACAGGCATATGTCTCCCCTCCTATAACACCTATATATGTGTATGTGTATAAATACATATAAGTGTGTGTGTATATATACCCCTATACAGAAGTTCAGATGTTTTGCCTGCCTCCAAAGACCCCAAAAAAATGCCTGCAATAACACACCTGGGCGTTTTTTTTGGCGCAGGCCTTTTTTTGGGCATTAGCATAGTATAGTGTTCTGCTACTTTCACACCTATATATGTGTATGTGTATATATACATATAAGTGTGTGTGTATATATACCCCTACACAGAAGTTCTGATGTTATGCCTGCCTCCAATAACCCCCAAAAAATGCCCAAAAAAACGCTTGCTACAAAACCGGCAAGGTGTGAAAATAGCGGAGCCATATCCCTGTTCTAATACAAACAAACTTTGGACATGCTACAGAGCTGAACCTTCACAGGTAAACTTTTTAGACCCCCCAGACACTAAATCCAAAGAAATCTCTTTTTTTTTCAATAATTTTTTCAATAATTGGCTCTCTATCAAAAATGCCTGGGGCATGACCCAGAACCCTAGGCACTTTTTAGGGGCATTTATTGGGTTTTAGGGATTCAAAATTGTGTTTTTTTATTCCAGAAGTTCGGGTCCCATTCATTTCAATGGGGTTCTGAAATCCGAACCGAACTTTCAGGAAATTCGGGTGTTCTGGTCGAACCGAACTTTTCAAAAGTTCGATCATCCCTACCAATCACACCTGGCTCATCAATTCAACTCTGATAACACCCAGGACATTGACTTCAAGTATTCTTCCTCCTCATATCTACCTTATTTTTCTGATTGATGAATTATGTCTCACGTTCTTTGAAACAACTTTTTCTGTAAATATTTTATTTGCACCAACTTTGAGCTTTTCATTAATAAAATCTTATTTTTAAAAGTGTTAACCTTGTCCCTAAGCTCTTAGAGTGCTACTGTATAGAATAAATCCTATGAACATACATGTCTGTGGTGACAGTGTGTGTTACAGACGATTATTCTAAAATCATAATTGGTATTTCTAAAATTTCAAGCTTCCTTGGCTCAGACCAAATGGAGGTGGTGACAGTTGAAGGGTTAATTGTTAATTAGCCCAGTGACAATCACTCTCAGCCTGCTGGCACCTAGATTGTGGTCCCACAAGATGGAAAATCTTTGTGCAGGGTGCAGCTGAGAATGGCATTGATACGTAAGTGGCAGCAGGGTGTGAGATTGGCTGGTTCTTTGTCAGGAGTTAGTGAGAAGGACAGGGATCTGATACCCACGTCTGTCACAGTGAACAGTTCAAATAACATAATAGTCCAAAATAGTGAAATGTCCCAGTAGGTCCGAAAAAAATCACCAATGTGATGCCTTTAGGAAGCAGGCAGTTACCTGACGATAACTGGAAAAAAATTATCAGATCCACCAATGTGAGTCTAATATCTCTTCTATTTGTTAAAATACCTTGATTGATATACCCATCACCACACAAGCAAGCAGTGCACTCACTAGTGGTAATACCTCCCAAATAGAGGTATAATATGCTGAATCAAGCCAAATGGCTGTCCCTTGTCCCTTCCTCACAAGCTCACTACTAGGGATGAGCTTTGAGTCAACTTGAACATTGGCTGTTCGCTTATTCGTTGACAAACAAATGGGCTTCTTTGTGGGAACTTCGAGTTCCCGCTTTATCATGGACACTCTGACCTCTGAATTCCAGATGTTGGAGGGATTTGATCTCACGGCTCTTTCATTGCAAGGCTGGTATTCTATCACGTACGCCACCAAGCCTGCTTAGCTGTAAATGCTGCTTAGCTGCTTAGCTGCTTAGCTGCTTAGCTGTGAAAGCTTTGAAAGGTGTGAAAGGAGTGAAAGGAGTTAGTTTGTTAGTTAAGCAGGGAAAGTGTATGCATCTGCAGTGTACTTGACAGTTGCGTAGCTGGTAGAGTACCATGCCTGTAATTGCAATGGTTGCGCGGTCAAATCCCTTGGCCAGCGGGTGATTTTTAAGTGGAATTTCATAATTAATAATAGCAGGGAGAGAGATTTTTGCATTTTACAGTTTGTCAAATCCTTTGGCCAGCGGGTGATTTTTAAGTGGAATTTTATAATTAATAATTGCAGGGAGAGAGATTTTTGCTTTTTACAGTTTGTCAGTGCAGTGTATACGACAAAGTTATTTATATATATCGTGACAGGAAGTCAGGTAAATCTGTGAATGTTGTCACAGACAAGAGATACACTTCTGTTTGGGTTAGACAAATTCACCAATTACTATAGGGTGTCGGCTGCAAAGGCAGCAGGAAGGTGTAAAGAAGTTGAAAACCATTCAGCTGTTCGGAATGAGGAAGTTAAGGCCTCTATAATTTGTCCAAAGGAAGTCTAAGGATTGCTGCCTCCTGACGCCTGGGTAGAGGAGGACAGTCAGATGTGTGCCTCCCGACGCTGTGTGAGCATGGGAGAAGACCTCCTGGAGCGATGTGCGCTGAGGAGGGTAAAAAGTGTGAAGACTTCTCAAGGTGAGAAAATGAACTATTTCTATGTGGAAGAAATAAATGAACTATTTCTATGTGGAAGAAATAAATGAACTATTTCTATGTGGAAGAAATAAATGAACTGTTTGCTATGTGAAGAGACAAGCAAAGGGACATGTTCAAGGTGAAGAGGAAAAGGGACATGATCAATGGACATTTGTTGTGTGCAGAAAAAACATGGACTATTGAGTGTCTGCTGTAGGATCAGCAAAGTTTGCCCAACAGTAGGTTGGAGACAGACTCCGTAGGTAGGTTCCTGTATGTGAGAAGGTAGCCGCCCACAGTGGCAAGGATTTATTTTGTGTTTTATTTTTATTTTGCTGTTTTTGAGGCTTGCACTTGTGTGAAGTAAATTGCAAGAATAAACCAAACTGTTGTTTGCAACCACTTCTCGGCTACCTCCCTGTGTAACGAACCCCCCCAAAGGGGTCATCCATGCCCGCCACCGAGCTAATCTCCCACAATATGTATATATATATATATATATATATATAGGCACTTCAGCTTTATGTCAGTATTGCTGAAAAAAACGGCGTGGGGTTCCCCCTAAAATCCATACCAGACCCTTATCCGAGCACACAGCCTGGCTGGCCAGGATGGGGATGGGGGCAAGTGAGCACCACCCCCCCCCATTTATACCAGGCCACATGCCCTCAACATGGGGGGGTGGGTGCTTTGGGGGGGCTCTGCCCCCCCAAAGCACCTTGCCCCCATGTTGATGGGGACAGGGGTCTCTTCCCCACAACCCTGGGCTGTGGTTGTGACTTGTGAGGGTCTGCAGGGGGAGGCTTATCAGAATCTGGAAGCCCCCTTTAACAAGGGGACCCCCAGATCCCGCCCCCCCCCTATGTCATTGGATATCGGGTACATCTTTCCCCTACCCATTCACCAAAAAAGTGTACAAAAAATAATGAAAAAAGCCAGTTTTGGAAAAGTATTTTATTAAAAAATAAAAAAAATACTGTCCCCCGATGATCAGTCGCCCATCAGCCTGAAAAATAGAAAAAAAAAGAAGAAGCTCTTGCTTCCCCGTATGCTTCCTTGGTGGCATAGCTGGTAGAATAACAGGCTAGCAAGTGAGAAGCTGAGAGGCCATGAGTTCAAATCCCTGGCCAGTGGATGATCAATAGTCACTTACATTTAAGCCTTTAAAATTAGGATTTGTCATTGTTCGTATTTTCACTAGAACATTTCCTCTGTTCGAGATGTTCTGGTGCGAACCGAACAGGGGGGTATTTGGCTCATCACCACTCACTACTGAATGTAATCCAATCACTGCCACTTCAAAACAGAAAGATACATGCTCAAACAGATATGTGGGACCAGAGGAACACTCTAATAGCATGGTAAATTAAAAAGTTTAATTAAACAATAAATAAAAAATCATACTTTTCATACCAAACTTTTCATTTCACTTTTTGTCCAATCAGACATCATCAGGGGCTGGATACACTATAAAAAATGATTAGTCAGTGTATATACTCTGCTCTAGATCATAAAAAAATGTAATAATAATAAATAAAAAAGACTAATTTCAACTTTTTTTGTTGAATATTGGTTTCAAGCATATGTAATCCCCTGGTAGTTTCTGTCTTCATCCACTTCCACAAGAGTATAGTAAAGGTGTCACAGCTAGACCCAACAGTCACTTGTTTTTTTCCTTATCTGAACGTGTTCATAAGGACTCCTTCATATAGCTTTTTTTAATCTTGCCACTGAATCACTACACAGATATAAAGTCAGTATATGAGTAAATCTGCCAGAATCAGACAAAACCAAAGGATTTTTTTTATTGATTTATCCTAACAGCATGGATACAGAGTTGTGCCTTAAGCATGACTAAAAAGATAATGCCAAAACCAGTAGCTCTTGAACACAATTTTCATGACTCAACCTTTTTTTTTTTTTCATTGTCTCTATACACTGGTAATCGTTTTACTATTATTGATCTCCTTCTTTGGGGATGATCATTTACGAAAGTACAAATGTGCAATAACCCCCATGAATCAGTCATTTACTTCCATTTGTCGTATTTGTACTAGTCTGATCAGTGTTTCAACACTTGCTATGGGATCATGCCCATTTCAGGTTATGTTTTTAAATCAGTCAGTTGATCAGTCAGTTTATGGACTTTAAAGTTCTGTTGCCTTCTTACCTGAATTTATATGTGAGTGTGTGTGTGTTTGAGATGTTAACTTTTCAAATGAAAATGTTTACTTAGAAGCTAATTTTTAAAAGCTGAAGATGTTATGATTAATTGATTTGCAATTATTTTCTTCACCTTCCATACAGTTTGCTTTATGCAAAAATAAATCTAAGATGCGTAGGATGCAGAGGATTCTTGAATACTCCTGAGGTTTTGGTAATGCATATAAACAACTTGAAGCAGACATTAAAAAAATTCTTTAATCCACAGCTGTTCCCCACAGTAATACCTTTCCACCTGTAGATGTTGAAAGTTTTCTGGAATGGCCAGCATGAGACAATACACCTATGAAAAAAGCCCTTGAGGTCTGCTTTAAATTGCTTTTAGAAGCAGTTCCAGTGCAAAATTTTAATGTGTCAGTAAACTATCCCTGCTAATTAAGTCATGAAATCTATTCATATTTCCTGAATTGTTGGCCTATCCAATACTGCAGCCATATTCCAGAGTGCTCCTTGTATGTGTAATGGGTGGGTTAACTTTCTAAATTTGTGGTGCATTAAAGTGATATTAAACTCAAAGACAAGAACATATTACACTGCAGCTTGCCAATTCTTAGATGTGGTAACTGCATTACTTTTCTGTTTTTTCATGCTTTTATCTCTTTTTCTTTTACCTGGTGATCCAGCTAATAAGTCTTTTATTTTTTCAAAGTACTTTAACAGACTAAGCTGTCCAGGCAAAGTAGTAGTTAGAAGGTTGAAACAAACCATTTACCACTGAAAGAGGTGCTTACAATAGTCATCTTTTATCCACTTGCCGACTGCCTAACGATGATTTACATCGGCAGTCAGCCTCTCACAGGCAAAGTGACGTAGATCTACGTCGCTAGCCTGTGAGGGTCTAGGGAGCGAGCGCGCACCGCCGGAGGCGCGCTCCCGCATGGTCACGGACCCCCCCGCGCGTGTAACCGGCGGACCCAATGTCCGCCGGTCACTCTGCGATTGCCGCTGCAGAGGGAGAAAGTCAGGCGGCTAGTGTAAACAAGCCGCCTGTCATTCTCCCCTGTGTAGAAACTGTGATCACACGGTTCTACTATGTAGGACCGTTGATCACTGTTTCTACAGCTCAACCCACAGCCAATCACAGTTAGAATCACGCCCCTAGGGACACACACAGCCCCTCCCTCTCAAATAAAGTTAACCCCTTCACTACCAGTGTCATTTTGCAGTAACAGTGCATATGTATAGCACTGATTACTGCAGTAATGTCACTGGTAACCCCAAAAGTGTCAAAAATGTCAGTCAAGGGTCCGATCTGTCCGCCGCAATGTCGCAGTACCGCAAAAAAATCGCAGATCGCCACCATTATGCGTTAAAAAAAAACAACAAAAATGACAAAAATCTTTCCCTTTGTTAGTAAACGCGAAAAATAACTTTTGCGCAAACCAATCAAAATACGCTTTTTGCGATTTTTTTTTTACCAAACATATGTAGCATAAAACAAATTGGCCGAAAATGTTAAAAAATTTTGATTTTTTATTTTTTTGGGGGAATTTCATATAAAAAAATGTGAAAAATATTGCTATTTTTGCAAAATTTACGCTCTTTTTTTGTTTATAGTGCATGATCAAAAAATCGCACAGGTGATCAAATACCACCAAAAGAAAGCTCTGTTTGTGGAAAAAAAAGGACGTCAAATTAGTTTAGGTACAGCGTAGCACTACTGCGCAATTGTCCGTTAAAGTCACGCAGTGCCGAATCGCAAAATGGTTATTCATTTATGTAAAACATTTATCCAAAAAGGAAAAAAAAGAACCTGCTTGCTGTAACTGCTTATTAAGTGTTAGCTGGAGTTCAGTTTCACATTGTTAGTCAAGTCCATATTAATTTGCTAGTTCATCTAACACTATACTCTCTCCAGATTTAAAATATTGCTGTCAAA
Source organism: Pelophylax lessonae (assembly GCF_965119305.1). Classification (NCBI taxonomy): domain Eukaryota; kingdom Metazoa; phylum Chordata; class Amphibia; order Anura; family Ranidae; genus Pelophylax; species Pelophylax lessonae. The sequence goes on from NC_138771.1 coordinate 203,919,315, forward strand.
AAATGTCTGCTTTGCTATTTTCATCCAGAATTCAGACACCCTATAACAGAAAGTGTGTTACTGGTCGGATCACCAGGTGAAATAAATGGAAACAAAAATCAGCAAAAAAAGAAAAGTAATGCAGCCACCACATCTGATTGGTAAGATACAATATATTACATGTTTGGTCTTGCATGTAATACTACTTTAATAATAATTCTCTGCTTTATATGATGCATTTGGCGTCTGGAGTCCAGCAGGTATAGTTTTTTAACAGAAGCACTACTCTAAAGACTGTCACACTCACCCTTTCTGTAATCCAAATCCTAAGACCAGCAGTCTATCTATCATTAATCTAATGTATATATTTTGGTATTAAAATTTGCTTGGCCATCAGCTGCTGGAGCTGGCTTCTGCAGCTTATCTTTGTCTATTACTGAGTAACCATGCCTTATTCTGTGTCTCTGTGTGAAGAACTGTCATCCTGGTAGAGACAGGTGTTCGCTTCTTTATGTCAAAGCCTCCAGAAGATAAAACAATAAGCATCACAGCAGGGAAATTACCAATTCCCCCTCCAGATGTATTGAGACTGGTGAGAGAGAGGCACTGCAGTCAGAGGCGGCAGTGCCTGAGAGCTTACAATGCTAATATACAGGTATAAGGCTGTAGGCAAAAGAGTGTCTGGGCACATTCACATAAGAGGAAATGCACCATTATTTTCCAGGAGGCATTCCAGAGAAAATATATATTTTTTAGAGTACGGTTTTAACAACCTCATCTCCAGAAGATGTTACCCCCTTCATGACCAGGCTATTTTAGCAATTTAGCAGTAAGCTACTTTAAATGTTAATTGCGTGGTCATGCAACGCTGTACCCAAACAAAATTTGTATAATTTTTTTCACACAAATAGAGCTTTATTTTGGTGGCATTTGATCACCACTTGATTTTTTTATTTTTTATTACATAAACAACAAATATCTTTGAAAAATAACCCCAATATTTTTTTTTACTTTATGCTATAAAACATTTCCAATAAAAAAAAAAAAAAATGTCTTCAAAAATTTAGGCCCAAATGTACTGCTACATGTCTTTGCTAAATAACAAAATCCCAATAAGTATATAATGATTGGTTTGTGTGAAGGTTATAGCATCTACACACTATGGTATATTTACTGGATTTTCTTTTTGTTTTATACTACTATTGGCAGTGATCAGTGATTTAGAGGGGGACTGTGATAGTGTGGCAGGAAATCTGATGCTAACTGACACTGAGTAGGAACTGACTAACTGCCACTGACATCACCAGTGACACTAATACAGTGATCAGTGATTATCCCATACACTGTCACTGTACTAATGACACTGGTTGGGAAGGGCTTAACATCTAGGGTGTTTAAAAGTTTAATTGCGTGCCTAACAATGTATAACATGTGCAATATGTGCTGCTTTTTACTACTAATCTCTTTGTTTCTTATCCCTCCTATACCATCCTAAACCTGGAAACAGGCAGCGACAAACCAGTATGTTGATTTGCCTGTACATTTTAAGCACACTTTCTAGATGTTATCTAAATGTAAATCACTTTTGAAGTACAGTTCTGCTTTAAAGGGTAACTCCACTTTTGTTAAGAAAAAAAAATTCCCCTCTGAGCGATCTATGTACATTTCAATGATTTTAACAAACTTTGTTGCAGATTCCTCCCTTTTGTTATTCTGAAGAAATCCCTGGGTGTTTTTCTGTGCCATGCGGGAAAGTGAATCTAATCCTTTTAATCTCTATATATATATATCAAGGATGTGGTGGAAGTCCGCTTGGTCTATAGGCATTTGAGTATGGCATCAACCATATCTCCATGAGTTTTAAATAGATTGGATAAAAAAAAATGCAGCGCTAAAAGAACAAAACAAAAAAATATGTTTAAAGATTTATAACATGTTGTTTACATTTAGAACCTATTTGGAGGTCACCAATTCTTAAAGGTCCCTGAGGAAGCCCACATAATGGCGGCGAAACATGTCGGACCCATGTGACCCCGTTACCACAAGATATGGTTCTCTAATTGTACCATTTTGTATAATTGCATTGATGTTTAGTATCACTTCGTGATCTAATTTTATTACTATTTTGTGTTAATAAAACTTTTTGTATTTTACTTATTGTTTTGTATCATCATTTATCTATGTATGCCAAGTGAACTTCACCTTTAAAGTCCCACAATTTGGTGTATTCCTAGCACACATACGGACCCTCTGGGGCCAATACAGAGTCCGTTGTTCTGGAAACACCTATTTCCTTTTAATCTCTCTATTTAAAACTCATGTCAGTTCATGTGCTAACAGCTTTTTTTCTTTTCTTTTAATTCTGGTTAGCATAGTTTGATATACTATATATTTTGCACAATAAATATTTGAAAAATAGTATATAAAAAAAAAATGCAGCGCTAATAAATATTTATAAGCGCTGCATTTTTTATATACCTGTGAGTGATTAGCCTTGGATGCAGATGGGAGTGCTGAAGCTTTGCCGCTTCAGAATGTCCCAGCCATGCAGGAAGCAATTAAAGCTGCTGTAATTTTTCTGATGGCCCTTTAAATGGATGAAAAGAATAGCCATATCCAATGAACATCACGTGAATCCCTAAAAGGAGGATCAGAGAGTAATGAACAAGTTTGCTGTTCCATATGTCAGACATGTGCAATTCGTTTTAGTTACGAATTCGTTTTCGGACGAAATTCAGCATAGTCGTTCATTCGGGAGCATGAATGCATATGAAAATTAATTGTCAGAAAAAAGGTAAATCCGAAAGAATGAAAATCCGAAAGAACGCAAATACGAAAGAACGAAAAACAATTCAACCTACGAGTTTAACAAATCAATTACATTCGGATAATTTTGTTTTTCGCATTCTCGTTCTTTCCAACTATTCCTTATCGCTGAATATAAAGAAATAATGAATGCATTATTTTGGATTTTTTTCAGATTCATTCGATTTTCAGATGGGCAGTGTTAGTGATGTAATGTGTTATCTCTGAGGAATGAGCTTATCCATTATTCCCTTCTATCTGCAGCAGTCTGCACTGCAGTGCAGTGCTAGTGGTCTTGTGAGTTGTGGAGTGAGAGAGAAATTATTCATTTCTAATTAACCTTACTATTATTTTTTCTTAGTAGTAAAATATGATTTCCTGCAGCTCTATTTTTTTCCTTTTGTGAGACAATGTGGGTTTTATTATCTTGCTGTGTGTCTGCAACAGTCTGAATTTTTTATTTTTAATAATTAAACAAAACAAAATCTTTTTTCCCGCAGTTTCCTTTAGTGAGACAGTGTGGGTATTATTACTTTGCTATCACAGCAGAATTATTTTTGTTGTTGTTAGCCCTCTACTAGATAATGATGTTGGTAGATCTTTGTTTTCATGTTAAGCCGGCTAATTCTAAGGACCGGGAGGTAATACTCATTCTCTATCTCTTTCTTTTCCTGATACATTTTTTGTTTTTATTATTTGTTAGAAAAAAAAGTTAAATAATTTATTAGTACTATGTAGCAGTTTTTCCAGGCCTTGTGCCTGTTGTGGGTCTGCCATTGTTACCGGTGACACCTCCAACACTTTTGAGTTGTGAACCCAGGTGTGAGAACTGAGACAATGACCATTCTGGCATCTTTGGTTTGTTTTGTTTATTGTATTTAGAGGATGGGAGAAGGGAATGAATGGGATACTCCTCTGGCTCAACTAGGTACACTTTGCGACACTTGAAGAAAAATGCATGTTGGCGCTGTCTTGACGCCAGCTGAATGCCGACCAGTGCTTCCTGACGCCTATAGATACTGTAGTACTGAAACTGTGCTGGAACCTCGACTTTAGGTCAGAAGATCCATGACTGTAGAACACTTGACTCCTGACAATGCTTTAGCTCAAAAGTCACTGAACAGCTCCCTCCAGCCCTGCACTGACTGAGGTAGCTCTGTGTAGACACTTGTGTTGCTACAACTCTTAACTTGTACACTTCCCACTGTACACTGACTCTTCAGGGCCCAAACTACAGGTGCCCCCTTTAACACTTCAGGGTCCTCTACCTAAGTACCCCCTCTAATATTTCAGGGCACTCTGACCAGGCACCCCCTTTAACAGCTAGCTGACTCCTGGATCCCTAGAACCTTCTCTGGAGTGGTCCCCTCTGACTCTAGGCAGACCCCCAGGGGCAGTCCACAGCACTCACGACCTTTGTAGGTTTTCCTGAAACTGGACCCCTCTCTCTCTCCGCTGTTTCTCAGCACACCGGATCACCTCTGCAGCTCAGCTTCACACTCTTTGGATTCCCAGGCCGCCACCCGGGACACCCGCTTCCTCTGACAGGAAGAGAGACAGCCGTACTCTCCCTCCTGGGACTCTGCTTCCCACCAAAGACGCTGCGTCATGCGTTCCCTTCAAACTTATATCCACTCCCAGAATCCTCTGCGGCAGAATCTGCCTTCTGGGGTAGATACAAGCCTGACTGAGCCACTGATTGGGTTTCCTCCACTGCCCTATGAGAATCCTCTCACAGAGCCAGTGGGGAGACTCCCCTCTCAGTAACCTCACCTGGGAGGCATGACAGTCCAGCTGAAATCGTGGCCCTACTGTTAAGCAGCCAAAGCCCACTATACTTTACCTAACACCTACCTGTAGGGTGCTACAACTATTTAAAAGAAATCCTCTCTCATCTGCTCCTTAACTCCTACAAAGAATGAATTATGTGATTCTAATGTATTGTTATACACAGTTTTCCAAGTCTAATACAATCAGTGTGTGTCTTTATTTAACATTATTGTAGAAAATACCTTATTTACAGTGCCGCTAGACGCTTATGTGAGCCGCCGGAGCTCTCCTCCTCCTCCCAGCTGATGTCAGTGGCCCCTCCCTCTGCAGTGCTTGAAGCGGGGCTGACATCAGCAGGGATTTTGGCATCTCCCTCGGCAGTGCTCGGAGCAGGGAAGAAGAGCTCCGGCGGGTCATGTGAGCACCCAGTGATGCTGTAAATAAGGTATTTTCTACAATGTTACGTAAAGAAACACACTGGACATTATACATTCCATTTACAGAACAGATTAAATGATTTTTACAAGAGCTTTAACCAGACTTTATTTTGGGGATTACAGAGATGCTGACTCCTGAATTGACAGGGCGGGAGAGGGGGAGAGAAGACAGAGGACACATAAGACATCCGCCGAAAATAAGCCCTAATGCATTTTTTGAAGCCAAAATTAATATAAGACCCGGGCTTATTTTTGGGGAAACATGGTAGTAGGTAGCTGAGCCCTACTAAATGAATCCCAGCACAGCACACTGAGTCTGACTCAGAAATAATTAATAATCTGTATCAATGAATACATCCGAAATAGCTAATGACCAAATATAAAATATATACCACGTATAAAACAGAAAAAATTGAAACTAATGAAGGTTACGAATACAACCAATCTCTGAATGAACGAATGGTCCGAGTCCTAATATGAAAGCATCCAAAGTTAAGAATGATCTGAAGTAACAAATGCCTTTTTGTAGTAACAAATGCCTTTTGTTACTACGCAGCATTGTGTGAAATAGACTGCTTCATCCTATATCCTCTAAACCTCCCCTTCTTCCACAGTCCCTAATCCATCTCCTGATAGAACAGAGCCTTGGAGGCACTCTGCACAGGCTCAGTTTGGTGTGTATTGCTAGAGAGTTTTTTTGTTTGGAGAGTGCATGTGATCAGCACAGGGCCAATCAGCATTGTCGAGGCAGAGGGTCAGGGGTCCTGAATCCTCATAGGACAATCATGGGAGAATGAAAGTTCCTCCTACAAGCTTTAACCAGACACTAATAGAAGTCACAAGACTGCTATATACTGCTAATGGGAAAATGTATCTAGCAATTTAGATTTACTAAAACTATTGCATTTCCATGCTCTGTGTACTTTGGGAGCCCAGATATAGTGAATGCAGGGTCCTTGGTTTAGTAACTTTTAAAATCTAGTAGAATGCTGCTACTATGCTTTGGTATGCATAAATGCAGTTTGTTGTGTGACAAGATGCTGGTTTTGAATGTCTGTTTATTATGTGAATGTAACATACAACGTTGCTAAAAAAGTTATTTTTTATACTAGCTCGAGGAAAAAGAATATACTGTAACCAGTCAGTTATGTATTTATACAATTCTGGTAATTTAAAAAAAATGTTATGTGAGTATTTTACATAAAAACCTATGCAGTGCAGTCAGCTGTATAGTGCCTTAGTCCTGATTTTGTATTGCATTATAGAGTCTTCTCTGAACAGGGTATAATGCTGTGATGAGTGAATTGATTCTCAAATACTATGAATTGTAGAGCTGAATTTTTCATTCACTTGAATATATGAATGTAGGCTAAGTTTTACAGTTTGTAAGTAAGAGGAAGTTAGAGTTAGTGAGCAAAACTAGAAGTTCTAGGAACATCTATTCTAATATTGGAGATTGTATGGGGAGAAAATGGGCAAGCAAAAAATATAAGTATAGTGGCACCTTCCCCTATAGAGTCATAGTAGAAGCAATGGGTCCAGATATGCCAGGGAAATGTAGGAGAAGGGGACTGGCCAAATAGGAAAAGGAAACCAGAATATCTGAAAGATGGGGATTTAAATGTGCCTGTCAAATACCTTAGATTATATAAAAAGTAAATTTCGTAAAAAATATATCAAAAATTTTATTATGTATATATCAAAGGAGTCATATCATATTTGTATTACAGACATATAGATAGTCGCAAAAATCTTTACAATACAGTTGTCCCAGAAGGGTAGTACATGAATGAGTCTATTGCTGGATCAACGCGTTTCGCTGAAGATGCTTTATCAGGGTCCAGCAAGTTTAAATCCACAATAAATAATAGAGTTATACAATGATATCAAATCCTTTATTTGTATCTGCAAAAAAGAGATGCTATGTGCAATGGACAACATTAGTTAGTCCTAGATTAAATCAGTATTGATCGCCACGGATCCCCATCGTGTTTTAATTACGAAAATTGATACGACCTTAGAAGGCAAGGGCCTGTATCATGAAGAGTTTTGGGTTCAAACGAGGTCAAAGAAATCCATCAATAAATAGAAAGCCAACCGGAAAGCCAACTGGAAAGTCCCAAAACTCTTCATGATACAGGCCCTTGCCTTCTAAGGTCGTATCAATTTTCGTAATTAAAACACGATGGGGATCCGTGGCGATCAATACTGATTTCAATCTAGGACTAACTAATGTTGTCCATTGCACATAGCATCTCTTTTTTGCAGATACAAATAAAGGATTTTATATCATTGTATAACTCTATTATTTATTGTGGATTTAAACTTGCTGGACCCTGATGAAGCATCTTCAGCAAAACGCGTTGATACAGCAATAGACATTCATGTACTATCCTTCTGGGACAACTGTATTGTAAAGATTTTTGCGACTATCTATATGTCTGTAATACAAATATGATATGACTCCTTATATATGTACATAATACAATTTTTGATATATTTTTTTACGAAATTTACTTTTTATATAATCTAAGGTATTTGATAGGCACATTTAAATCCCCATCTCCCAGATATGCTGGTTCCATTTTCCTATTTGGCCAGTCCCCTTCTCCTACATTTCCCTGATCTATTCTAATGTTGTTTTTTTATTTATGGGAACATATTTGAGGCTAGTTTCTTTCATGTTCCGTGTGTCCAAAAGACCTCATAGCAGCCCGATGGCCAATTGAAGGAGCATGGCAGTCTTACAACATGCTGCTAACTGTGAGGTCAGTAAGAAGTTGGGTTTAAATTGCTGTATGTTCGTTCTAGGTCAGAGAGTCTAAAGCATGGGTGTCCAACCTTTCGGCTTCTCTGGGCCACATTGAGTGTAGAGAAATTTTCTCGGGCCGCATATAAAATTATACTATAGTTAAGTTATATAAGTAATAAAACGCTGCCACGCCCTTTACCGCGCTGCGCCGTTCCCTCCCCCCTCCCCTGCACTAATTTAACACAACTAGAGGATGATCAAATGAAATGCAATCAGTATACAGAGGTTTACGTCTTCTGAGAGATTTTAAAGAAACAGTGATTTGAAGTGATCAGCGTCTACAGATCAGTGTCTACAATTATGTGTTGGGGGATAGTTGCACCCCTAGCACATATGACTTAGGCAGCCAGAAAATGTCATGTCCTTATTCATACATGTATGAACAAGGACATGACATATTATGACAAAACACAACTGGTTATTAAAAAACATATTGCAACAATTTACACACACTAATGCACATACCTTTTCTACTTATTTTGCAGGCTGTTGGCGGTTACTGCTGGCGATTACTGCTGGCGGGTAATGCTGGTTGTGATGTTGGGTACTGCTGGAGGAAGCAGCAGCTGCAGTAGAGAGCAGAGCCGCTGCTTCCTGTATGGCTCCTGTCACAGGCGGAGTGCATTTCATATCACTCCGCCTGAGACAGAGCCAGAACTATGCAGGAGTGACAGGCTCTGTCACTGACTGCAGACATCCTAAGTCTTTCGCAGCAGCCAGGGGATCACACGGCACTTGCAGCCTAGTGCGTGCCCATCCAATGCAGCCTAAACCATGCCATCCAATGCAGAGTCACCAGTGCCTGCCCATCCAATGCAGCCTGATCAGTGCCCATCCAATGCAGCCTCGCCAGTGCATGCCCATCAAATGCAGCCTGATCAATACCCAACAATGCAGCCTCACCAGTGCATGCTCATCCAATGCAGCCTAACCAGTGAATGCCCATCCAATGAAGCCTGATCAGTGCCCATCCAATGCAGCTTCACCAGTGCATGCCTATCCAATGCAGCCTCACTAGTGTATGCACATCCAATGCAGCCTCACTAGTGTATGCACATCCAATGCAGCTTCACCAGTGCATGCCCATCCAATGCAGCCTGATCAATGCCCATCAAATGCAGCCTGATCAGTGCCCATCCAATGTAGCCTCACCAGTGCATGCCCATCCAATTTAGTCTGCAATGAAGAGAGAGGAGAGCCGATGGATCTCCCGCTTACCCGGTGACCGCTGTCATACAAAGTCCTGCCTCCTGGACTGGCTCCTATGATAGAAGTCACCAATGTGCTGTCTATCATAGGAGCCGGTCCTATGACAGCGACAGCTGGGTAAGCAGGAGATCCCTGATCAGCTTGTAATCCAGCAGCGCTCTCCCCCCCCCTCCTCCTCTCCGAGGCAGCCTCTGCCTACAGTTAGTTGGAAGCCACTGTGGCCGTGCCCCCGACTCAACTTCCTTCCTCCCCAGCAAAAAAGTAATAATTGTCAGGGGGCAGTGGGCCGCATTGCCTGTGGTTCTGGGCCGCATGCGGCCCTCGGGCCGCAGGTTGGACATGCCTGGTCTAAAGGTATTAAAGCCAGGAAAAACTCGATAGCTAGCATTTTCAAAAGAAAATGCTTGATCATACCTTGTTCTGTATTCACCTCCAAAGTCGGCTTACTTCAAATTGGTATTGTATGCCCACATGCAACAGTATGCTATGTTTGTGTAGACAATTGTCAATTTATTAGTAGAGTGGGGGCTGACTGGGCATGTTGTAATTTTTTTGGCCATTTATGAATCCCTTTAATGTTCAGTTCTTAGTCTTACTATGTATTGCAATTCATGATGAGCAACTCTGCCCAGGCTCAATTTACAGGTTCATTGAATCCTGTGTGAACTCCCAGAACCCTGAGCTTAACTTAAAATGTAACTACTTTGAAGTTTTGGTGGGGGTGAATCTTCATACCATGTTCTGGCCACTTTCAAGGCTAATGGGCAAGGTATTGTCAAAAAATGGCATGCAGAGCTGGGCCCTGCCATGAGGCATATTTAACAAAGCAAAAACCTGTACAGTACAGTGGGGAGAGGGTCCTCCTTTTTTTTTTTGCGACTTCAAGGGTGACACTTGAAAAACCACACTCTTTTAATGCATAACTAAAGGCATTTTTTTCAGTTTTGGATAGGGAGGAGAGGAATTATCATTATGGAATTGTCAGCACAACAGAAATAGAGGGAAAATCTTCCAATAGGGACACTTGTTCTGGTAATCCCGGGAACACAACCTCACTTTGGAGGGATTTCATCTCACTTCTTGCTTTGGCACTTCATTTTTTAATTGTTCTCTTAAAAAATCTAAATATAGACCTCAAGCATGTGCTTTGTGGCACTTTACTAGCATAAAGACAGGACACCAGTGCTTGATTAGGCAAATTGGAAGTGGCAAGGCAATTTTCTATCTTGTGTGAATTATCTTGGAGGCAATAGCCAAAAATATTGTTTAGTGGTTGAACAGTATGTAGGTAAGTTGGTTATGTCACAATAGAAGAGGTAGAGAGAAGGCAGGTTTTGTCTTGAAATATAAATAAAGTGTATTATGTGAGAGACAATAGCCGCAGATATCGAACAGTGGTTAAATAGTGCAGCTTCAGATTAAAGCTGGAATATGCTGCCTCTGGATTTGCAAAAAAAGCTTTACTATAACCACCCCAAGTCCCACAGTTTGAGCTCCAATGTGTTAGAACTCTTTGCCCTGCAACCCCTCCTCTATATAATCTAGTGGACATTTCCTGCCCTGAGCTGAACCAGAGTGGCAGATTCCCATCAATAATTCTATAATTTACTTTTTATTTTTATCTTTTCTGTATTTTTGTGGTGGCTTGGCTGAAGAGGCAAGGCAATTCTGCCTTTTCTTTGACAGCCTACTCTTTTTACCTCCAGTTACTCCGAAGCCAGGGCACTGGAGGCATAAGTGCCAGGGAAAAACTTATAACTGTCCTCCCAACCCAAATGTAGGAGGAGAGGGCAGGCAGCAACAAAGGAAAGTTAAACATGTAATTCAAGTCATAAGCTGCCCAGGTTTCAAACTTTCCTTCATCGCTAACCATTGAGAGAGGCCGTCTGGATCAATTGTCATAGGCTGGAAGTTCTGAATGGATAGGCAGCAAAAGCAATTTTGGAATAGAATCCTGTGGCTTTTCACTTTTCCCTAAATTACAACCTCCCCTCCCCCTAAAAAAAATAAAATAAATAAAAGCAGGCATAAAAGGACAGATGCTAGTGTGGAGGTTGTAGGTGGCACGCCTTGCAGATGTGCCCTCTGCTCTCCTCTACCTTCTCTTCCTTTACCTCCACCTTAGGGCTGAGCCAAACATACCTGGGTACAGTTCGAGGTTGGTTTACTTAACTGTACTGAAGTTCAGGTGCAGATTTCCTTTGAAGTCAAAGGGAGACAAATCTTAGAAATCACCAATGCTAATAGTCCTAATCCCTTGGGGTGCCCTTAACTTTGCCTGTGAAGGGGCATATCACTGTGCTGTACAGAAAGTGATGAAATTGGTGCATCGTTACTGACATTTACAAAAGAAAAAAAATGCCGGCAAATTACTTTGACAGCTTGAAAAGAAGAATGAAAAGAAAAACCCCCTCACTGGCAAAGCACCTTGATTTTATTCTGAAGAGAATAAGGGCCTCTTCTCCACAACCCCTGCCTTGTGGTTTTGGAGGGTCTGTGGTAAAGGGACCCTTATTTAATAGGAGCCCCAGATACTGACCCACCCTATAGGAATGAGTACCCCTAGTCATTCACAAAAAAAAAAAAAAAAAAAGAATTGTAACCTATAAATAAGGACATTTAAACATTTAACAAATCCTTAAAAAAATAAAAATAAACCACCAAAAAAATGTCCATCATCAATTTCGATGCCGGCCACCCATGGACTCACTGGATAAAAAACCCCAACCACTTAGCCCACACAACCAATCTCAAAGGTAACACTAGCCAAATGACAGCTCCCCAAGCTGTCATCAGTTATATGAAGGAAGGGATGTGTATAGTCCAGTATGTGCTAGAACACGAAGATTTTTGCATGTTAATGTTCATGCACATGCTCATAGTTCTGAGCAAAGGATCCCTGCATGACACACTGACCACTACATTTACCCCTTAGTGCCACTCTGTGTCCTCACATTTCCTGTTACTACTACCAGGGGTGTTGGACAAGAGGTACAAGAGAAGCTACCTCTCCCCCTCAATCGCTACCAAGGTAAGTGACATTTGGTAAATGTCTCTGTCCAAATATGTCCAAGCAATAGTTGGGCAGTGATGTCACTGCTATCCCTGCCCCTTTGCTTAAAAGGAGCAGGGTTTCATCCTGGGGGGTGATGTCAATAATTCCTAAGGATGCCCTTGGGTGGCAGCTCCCTTCAGGAACCAGTGACAGTGGAAAGCTGTCATATATAGAAGCAGTAAAAATACAGATTTGATATCTGATGCATTGCTCCCACTGAACAGGGGGCCGATTGGGCTAAAGTTTGGATGTTTGTCTGAACCGTTGATTCATCCCTAATTATGGGCAGTAGTAAAATACTCCATCATGATCACTAGGTAGAGCTAAGGAGAATAACAAATATGTTTGGCTTTGTAAAAAGATACAATGTAAAAATTCTAGAGAAGGCTAGAGGGAAATAGATAAATGTAACTGTTATTAGCTAATTCCCTCCATAAGTCTCTAAAATTGAACTTTTCTTTTGCAAAGCATGCTATAAATTAATATGGAAGGTAGAAGGTTGTTTTCTAATTTCCGCCTCCGTCAACCTTCCTTTAAAAGCAGTCCCTGTGAAAATGGTTCATATGGTACTATGGTTCTGATCCAGTATTAGTTTTATTATTGGATTTTCCAGTTATTCAGGTCCTTTTGAATATTTTGAATAATATTAGTGATGCTGGACATATTCTGTATACAGGATATGTCCAGGATATAGGCTTGACGATGTCAGCCTATGACGAAACGCATCGGGAGGAGCCTACGGCGACACTCGCTACCACAAAGAGGAGACGCGGCGGCCATCTTTTTGGTGGTATACCGGAGTGCAGACCGCAAGCAAGAGGCAAATCCCCAATGCTGCTGAGAATCCGCTCCCATGTAAGCCTTTAATTGAATGTGTCCAATAAAACTGCATATACATAATACGCTATGAGGATGCTTTCTTTCTGTTTATCTGAGCCATATACCTGTGGTGGAGATTTCACTTAGTGGAGGAGTCGATTGACTACAACCTGATCAGTGGCAGCTGGTGCTCAAAATTTTTGCGGGGGCGCAAAAAGAAAAATGTAATAGGTATTGCTTCGCGTCAAAAAACACAGAAAAATTGCGTGACTTTGAAGTCATGGTACAGGCATGGCACAGGTGATGGTATAGGCATGGCATAGGTGATGGTACAGGCATGGCACAGGTGATGGTACAGGAGATGGTATAAGCATGGCACAGATATGGTATAGGCATGGCACAAATATGGTATAGGCATGGCACAGATATGGTATAGGCATGTCACAGGTCATGGTACAGGAGATGGTATATGCCCCCTTTCAATGCAGAGACCAGCGTACATGCCCCCTTTCAATGCAGTGACCAGCGTACATGCCCCCTTTCAATGCAGAGACCAGCGTACATGCCCCCTTTCAATGCAGAGACCAGCGTACATGCCCCCTTTCAATGCAGAGACCAGCGTGCGTGCCCCCTTTAATGCATAGATCAGTGTGCGTGCCCCCTTCAATGCAATGAACACTGTGCTGTGCCCCCTTCAAGGCAATGAACACTGTGCTATGCCCCCTTCAATGCAATAAACACTGTGCTGTGCCCTTTTCAATGCAATAAACACGGTGCTGTGCCCCCTTCAATGCAATGAACACTGTGCTGTGCCCCCACAATGCAGAGTTCAGCGTGCATGCCCCCTTCAATGCAACTGTGCTGTGCCCCCTTCAATGCAATGAACAATGTGCTGTGCCCCCTTCAATGCAATAAACACTGTGCTGTGACCCCTTCAATGCAATAAACACTGTGCTGTGCCCCCTTCAATGCAATAAACACTGTTCTGTGCCCCCTTCGATGCAATGAACACTGTGCTGTGCCCCCACAATGCAGAGTTCAGCGTGCGAGCCCCCTTCAATGCAACTGTGCTGTGCCCCCTTCAATGCAATGAACACTGTTCCCTGCCCCCATCAATGCAGAGTTCAGCGTGCGAGCCCCTTTCAATGCAGAGCGCCACAGCATTGTCCCCAATCACTGCAGAGCGCCACAGCATTGTCCCCAATCACTGAAGAGCGCCACAGCATTGTCCCTAATGATTGCAGAGTGCCACAGCATTGTCCCCAATTATTGCAGAGTGCCACAGCATTGTCCCCCAATGATTGCAGAGTGCCACAGCATTGTCCCCCAATGATTGCAGAGTGCCACAGCATTGTCCCCCAATGATTGCAGAGTGCCACAGCATTGTCCCCAATGATTGCATAGTGCCCACAGCATTGTCCCCCAATGATTGCAGAGTGCCACAGCATTGTCCCCCAATGATTGCAGAGTGCCCACAGCATTGTACCCAATGATTGCAGAGTGCCCACAGCATTGTACCCCAATGATTGCAGAGTGCCACAGCATTGTACCCCAATGATTGCAGAGTGTCCACAGCATTGTACCCTAATGATTGCAGAGTGCCACAGCATTGTCCCCAATGATTGCAGAGTGCCGACAGCATTGTACCCCAATGATTGCAGAGTGCCCACAGCTTTGTACCCCAATGATTGCAGAGTGCCACAGCATTGTACCCCAATGATTGCAAAGTGCCCACAGCATTGTACCCCAATGATTGCAGAGTGCCACAGCATTGTCCCCAATGATTGCAGAGTGCCCACAGCATTGTACCCCAATGATTGCAGAGTGCCCACAGCATTGTACCCCAATGATTGCAGAGTGCCACAGCATTGTCCCCAATGATTGCAGAGTGCCCACAGCATTGTACCCCAATGATTGCAGAGTGCCACAGCATTGTCCCCAATGATTGCAGAGTGCCACAGCATTGTACCCCAATGATTGCAGAGTGCCCACAGCATTGTACCCCAATGATTGCAGAGTGCCCACAGCACTGTACCCCAATGATTGCAGAGTGCCACAGCATTGTCCCCAATGATTGCAGAGTGCCCACAGCATTGTCCCCCAATGATTGCAGAGTGCCACAGCATTGTACCCCAATCACTGAAGAGCGCCACAGCATTGTCCCCAATGATTGCAGAGTGCCACAGCATTGTCCCCAATGATTGCAGAGTGCCACAGCATTGTCCCCCAATGATTGCAGAGTGCCACAGCATTGTCCCCAATGATTGCAGAGTGCCCACAGCATTGTCCCCCAATGATTGCAGTGTCCACAGCATTGTACCCCAATGATTGCAGAGTGCCACAGCATTGTCCCCAATGATTGCAGAGTGCCCACAGCATTGTACCCCAATGATTGCAGAGTGCCCACAGCTTTGTACCCCAATGATTGCAGAGTGCCACAGCATTGTACCTCAATGATTGCAGAGTGCCCACAGCATTGTACCCCAATGATTGCAGAGTGCCACAGCATTGTCCCCAATGATTGCAGAGTGCCCACAGCATTGTACCCCAATGATTGCAGAGTGCCCACAGCATTGTACCCCAATTATTGCAGAGTGCCACAGCATTGTCCCCAATGATTGCAGAGTGTCCACAGCATTGTACCCCAATGATTGCAGAGTGCCACAGCATTGTCCCTAATGATTGCAGAGTGCCCACAACATTGTACCCCAATGATTGCAGAGTGCCCACAGCTTTGTACCCCAATGATTGCAGAGTGCCACAGCATTGTACCTCAATGATTGCAGAGTGCCCACAGCATTGTACCCCAATGATTGCAGAGTGCCACAGCATTGTCCCCAATGATTGCAGAGTGCCCACAGCATTGTACCCCAATGATTGCAGAGTGCCCACAGCATTGTACCCCAATTATTGCAGAGTGCCCACAGCATTGTACCCCAATGATTGCAGAGTGCCCACAGCTTTGTACCCCAATGATTGCAGAGTGCCACAGCATTGTACCCCAATGATTGCAGAGTGCCCACAGCTTTGTACCCCAATGATTGCAGAGTGCCACCGCATTGTCCCCAATGATTGCAGAGTGCCCACAGCATTGTACCCCAATGATTGCAGTGTGCCCACAGCATTGTACCCCAATGATTGCAGAGTGCCACAGCATTGTCCCCAATGATTGCAGAGTGCCCACAGCATTGTACCCCAATGATTGCAGAGTGCCCACAGCATTGTACCCCAATGATTGCAGAGTGCCACAGCACTGTCCCCAATGATTGCAGAGTGCCCACAGCATTGTACATTAATGATTGCAGAGTGCCACAGCATTGTACACCAATGATTGCAGAGTGTCACAGCATTGTACCCCAATGATTGCAGAGTGCCCACAGCATTGTACCCCAATCAATGCAGAGACCAGCGTGCGTGCTACCTTCAATCCAATGAACTTACCTGGCGGCGGCTCGGCTCCCGGCGGCGGCTTCTCCCCTCCTCGATACTTTGTCCTCTTCTGCGGCGGCGGAAAGATGAGCGGCTTCTCCCTCTCGGCCTCTCCTCTTCTCTGCGGCAGGCGGCGGGAACTGGCGGGAAGGTGAGCGGCGCCGGCTTCTCCTCTCCTCGAGACTCCTCTCTGCGGCGGTGGGAAGGTGACCGGGCGGTGACGGTGAGTGACTGATACATGCACCGGCACCGCCCCCAGTGCGACATCAGCGGGATGTCCTGGATGATGATTGGTCCAGGCTGGAGACTGGACCAATCACAGCCAGGATATCAGGAAAGTGGGTGTGTCCTAGCGCTATGACCTGCGCCCAGGTTACGCCCCCAGAAGACAGCCAATCGGCGCCTCTTCTGGGTCGTAAACTCCACCCTCCCCCCCTAGCCAACACATAGGCCAGCAAACGCGATTTTTTTTAAACTTTATTGTTCTTTTTGTAATTTTTTTTCGTTTTTCTTAGGGGGGCGGCGCCCTGGCGCCCCCTATGCACAGGCCGCCACTGAACCTGATTGCTGTACAAGACCTTTGTAATGAGGGTCCCGGATTTTTGGTAAGAGGCAGTGTGTCTTCTGGGCTCGGTGGCGGTTCTTTTTGGCTTTTCACATATGTTTGTGGAGTGGACACTCTTATGCTGTGGATCTTCCTAATCATATGGACTTGCATATCTGCCATATACATCTTAGATTAACGCTACACCTTTATTTTCATATACTGTATAACCTAAATGCTTTAAAAAATCTTTGTTTCACTTGAAGTGGAAATGATGTGCCCATGGGTGTTATATGTTATTTTCCTGTTTGGATACAAACCTGAGGAGTTTTTTTTTAGGTCAATAGTTCAACCAATTATAGTCCTGAATAAGGTTATACATTGGAAAATATGGGGTAGAGTATTCTGTATTCCTAGTCTGTGGATATGCATTGACATGCAGGGAAAAGAAAAGTCTGCAGACTTTGTGTTACCATTTAAAAATCAGTAGCCTGATAATTATGCTGAGTTTCAAAAGACCATCCATGTTTGTAAAATTGTATAAAATATATTTGTACGAGATATCATTTATTTTCCTTTTGCAGTCTTCAATAGTGTGAACATTCAGTAACATCTAAAATCTGGATATCAACTTTCTAGTGATAGAATGATGCAGGATGATGCATTGGTGCATTTTTCTATTTTTACATGTATCGAGAAGACAAATTTACCCCCCATTCCCCCACACACACTTGTCTGGTGCTTTGTGATGCGTTACTGCACACACAGCAATTAGAACTCTTGTATCTTAGTAGTGCACCCCATTCCACCGATGTGATGTACTGGAAATTAAGGCACATTGGAGAGCCATTCAAAATGTCTGGGACTACATCCCCTGATCACATGCTACACACCACTTTGGAAATGTATGGTAAAACAAATCTAAAACAAAAGGGTTTACAGTTGGAGGGAAATGCATGTCATCATGTGGGAAACTTGCCATCTGCAGCAAAAAGCTACATTATAGCACAAATTAAGAGCAAAACAAAAAAGGTGTCAACTTTTTGAAAAATTAGAGACAGATATGCGTTATGTACTTCCTGAATGTGGTTATATTCTTAATATACAGTTTATTTAAAAGATTACAAAAACAATCTTCTAACCTGTCTATATATCTTCTCTTTATTTCGACTATGGGTAAGTTTGGGAATGTAAAGTTCACCCTAATCTTTATCTCAAAGACTGAATAATAGTTACACAGTTAGACTGAAAAAAGACACAAGCCTATCAAGTCCAATCAATAGGAAAAAAAATGATAGACATTAGTTTTAGCTAATTACTCTATGATTCCAATGTTCCACCCCCTATGCTCTAAATAGGCTTTTAATTAACTTATTAAAAAACCTTGTAGAAAAACTTGTTAAAATGTTTCCTAATAATAAATTAATCAATCAATCAATAAATCAATCAGAGCACAACAACTGATGTAGGGGAATATTCTATAATTATTAGTATCATAATAATCATAATAAAAATAATAATAATAGTATGCTTTTTTACTTACCAGTAAAATCCTTTTTGCTGGAGTACAGTACAATAATGTAATTAATTAAAATGAGTTATATGCAGATACCTTCAGGGGATTGGACACTGGACATTTCCTCTTACTCTTTCCTCCTTTTCTAACATGCAATATAGACATAATAAAAAAAATATTTTGTATTTTTTTTGTTCTATGGGCACATTCATACAGTTATTATTATTATTCTGTCATTTATATATATGATATGTAATTTATATACTAGCACTGCTCTTGTTTTTGTTTCACTGTTTAGAAGGTACATATTCACCTTTTTGTGCTAGCGGCTCCTACCTCATAGCGCTTGCTCATTACAGTTTTTGCAAATATAGACATAATAGGGACAGAGGGGAGGGATCTTTCTCCTGTTCTGTACTCCAGGAAACAGATTTTACTGTTTAGCCAAAAATCCTATTTTCATGATCATACAGTACAGTACACAGCCAACAACACCAACAGGCTCATGTAACAAGAGCTCAAGAAGGGCTAGACAGACTCAAACAGAAGTCCATCCACAGCTGTCACCTCTGCATCCTCCTTTCTCCTTGATAAAGCATCTCTACAATCATTAATACATCATGAAATTTACTTTTTGAATACAAGCAAGTACCTGACCTTGACCTGGTATCAGTTTTTTGCAGTCCCTGTACAGCAGAGCTTGAGTGTGGGGGGATGAAGCAGCACAAAGAGCCATTCAGTTTATGTGCTGGCAGAGAGACGATCTCATTAGTGTTCTGCTTCTCTTTTCACTGTCCAGTCACAGGCTGTCACATCTAGTGACAGAAAAAAAGTGCTGCAGGGAAAATTAGTGGGTTGAAGGGGAATATTGCAGCAAGTGATGTCTTTGATATTTTATTTATCATTAGACTATTCATTTATTTTTTATTTTTGGCTTCAGTCCTGAGTTAAAGTTAGAAGACCAAGTGGGGAGAAAGGAACTCTTCTTAACCTCAGGAGTAGAAGACCTGCTGGTAGAGGAGCAAGCTTTTTTCTTCTGGGGACAAGAGTACTCTTGCCTGTAATCTCCTTGATATACTTATGAAATGAGAAACCAAAAAGATAGATTTTTGCAAGAGAGTTTAGGTAACAAGTATTTTCAGTGCATAAGAGCCATCCTTAAAATTTGGTGAAGTGTACATGCCAAGCTATGTATTCAATACTGTAAGGCTGAGGGCAAAGGTTAGGACAGGACTGCAGGTGGGGGGGACACATTTATTGAATTCAGCTGCCATTGTGCTTTGCTGGTCTTCTGGTGTCTCTGTGCCTTTAAAGAGAAATGAGCTGCCTCCAGGTATACCTGCCCTTAATTTATCCATTACTATATATGCTCCAACATGGAGATTCTCAAAGATTATAGTTAGGACTGCACTATACAGAGGGACCTTAAAAAGACAGTGCATATGTGTGTATTTTTTCTTTTTTCTTTTTTTGCTGGCTTTCTAGTAAACATACTAGCAAAACATTTGTTTTGTCTGTACAGCACAACATTAGGCACCCCCCAGTAAGACAACTAAGTTTTGCCATCCTGCCATTAGCCCTGGCAATCCTGAAATCCTACACCATACCATCGGAAGTGGGAACAGTGGTGTTATCTCCCCCCAAAAGGAGAATAACTGGGACATTAGGATAAATGTTTAATGGGGCTTCCATCCTGTAGTCACCGGGTCAGCAGTAGGAATAAGGTGGATTTAACCCCTTCCTGACCTCTTAATTTCTTTAGTACCATCCACAATGGCCATACCTCTTGAAAGACTTGGCTTTTGCCCCAGGCAAACCGTGATTCTGGATCAGTAAGGCAAACTGAAGCTAACTCAACAAATGGAAATGCTCATAGCAGGATCCAATGCAAACCAGCATTACAGGCTGGCTCAGCATCTTCTTGCAATGGGGCAGGGTACAGGTACAGTTCCCTCAAGGCTCTGTCAAGTAGTCCACAAATCCAGAAACTGCATGTAGAGCCACAGTGACTATGGTGCATCTGAGTGACGATAGAATCATCTTGGAAATAAATCAGCCAGAAAGGGGCAGAGAGAAACCCTTATTGAAGAAGATACACTTCTTTCAGTAAAGTAACAAGGTCAATCACCTAAGTACACTAGCAAACAACTATGCTAACTGGGAGTGGTAGAGTTTATATAGGGAGTTTCCATGAAGCTTTTCTTTTTGCCAATGTCAAGTTACCGGAAAGTAGCTGAATATAATCCAGCTAGATGCATATAACCCTGTCATAATGATTAGAAGAAGCCAGTGCCCAGTACTGTACGATAAAAAGATATGTTTTATTTTTTTTTACATCACAAAAGTTTTCAAATAAACCACAAATAGTGTATTAAGTAAGTACAAACTAAGTGTGCGTTTTTTAATTGTTAAATGATGTATATTTTTTCATTTTCATGCTTACAGTACATTCTGGCTTTCTAATGTGTGGCCATTTTTCTACTTTTTTCTATTGTTATTGTTTTTATTAGAATCATTACTATCAATAAATATGTATATTTTTATAATAAAAATTCCAATGATTTGGCACAGTTTTATATAATATTGCTCTGTTAGACATTCAGAATAAGCTGCATTTGATTTGCATTATGTATTTATGTAAATGTTGCACATGTTTCCATTTAAATGTATTTATGCACTTTTATTGATATTTGAAAGCAATTTCCTTCAATGTTTATTTTTCCTCCAAGCATTTGATATGCTATTAATATACTTTAAACATACATTTTCTGAATTCCAGCTCAGCATTTAGGGTCATACAAACACATTTTAATTCTAAAATGTAAGCAAGGAAGTTGGCTGTGACATGTTCATACTTTCTGATTCACTATGATAAGCGAATTAGGCAGATGTGTCTACTTTCAATGATGAAATGTGATCTGTTTTAATCAATGGTATCCACTTTCACCCTGTCCAGCATCTCAGCTGAAAGTGCATAATGACAAGTTATTACACAGATAGAATCATTTTAAGTTTTTCGACAGTGGAAGCTTTCCCAGAATCCATTACAGCTTGATTAAATTACCCAGATTTCGGCGTGTGAAGGTTTTGTACAGCAGCATGTAATCCGCAAGAGTAACTAATCATATCATATTGATTTAGATGCTCCTAGAATGGGAAATCTAATTGTAATACTATGAAAGCTTCTCGGGGAATCTGTACTAATGATTGCATTTGTAATCCCATTTGCAGGTGAAAGTTCTGAAATGAATTCGTGATATGAATGTCAAAATTCACCTTGCAGGATAGTATATGTGTGCTGGAGCCAGGTAACAAATGGATAAGCCTTTGTACCACGTAGGTGACTTAATGTGCTCAAAGCTTTCCATTTGGCTTAAGCACTATTATTCTGCAGACTATTATAGTACTTTATTAGGTATTTTCTGAAAACTGGGGAATATCATTGATATGACCTTCAAGTAAAGGCAAGTCTTAGCTGTTGCTAAAGGGTAAAGAGTCTGCACTTTGATGTGTGCTTTGAAAATAAAGAGAAAAAAGTATTGCTGTGCATTTTTGCTACCATCTTTTTTCCTCTTTCCAAGATAACACACATTAAAAAAAAATAAATAAATAATCAAAAAAGCTTTGCATTTAGGGCCCACTAGCATATTATTTTTATCATTTGCTCACTGCTGTGATTTAGTCCTTTTGCTCTTATCCAAAAGCAAAATAATTCATCACTTTGAGCTTATTGGCAAGGAAATAAACTGGGCTGTTTTTTTTTTTTTGTAAATAGTTAAAAATGTACTAGGCCCAGCAAAGTTATGTATGAAAATAACCTCTATCAGGTACTGTTGTATTTTACTTGGCTCTGCATGGTTTATTTTATTGCTCTATAGATTAGTGCATTATGCAAGTTTTTGTTATGCTGTTTTAATCAGTGTTGTACTTGCAAGATAAATTCCCTTTCCAGAACTTCAAAAGACATTAAACAGCGTGATACTAGTACTTTGTAAAATCAGGAGACTTTGTTACTGGTTCATTGGTTTTACAATTTTTAACCATACTAACACGCATAATTAAACAATTCAAGCAACTAAAATTTTAATCACAAAACTTTTAGGAAAATCTAGCGCAGATATTTTGTGGTTATAAATTGCTATAAGTGGATTTGCTAAGGATTAAAGCTGAGAGGAGGAATTATTCAAGACATCCAGATTAAAAATTGAAGTAATGTGCAATATGCATCTAAATAGTTTGCATAAAGACATATAAAATGTATGCTTTGCCATTTATTTAGCGATTTAAAGAGATCAAATGCAACAAAAACAACAAAAACATTTATTAGCTTGGTTTTAACTGGCTTATTACAAAAATAACAAATAGAGATAAATATAATATGACTATGGTGTATTTGATATGCTAAGCTTGTACATACACTGTAATAAGTACATTTTGATGGCTTTAGAAATTATCCACAGATATGAAGCTATTTGGTGCCATGAAAGTTTGTTTGCTTTTTCTGGTAATCAGTAGCTGGATGCTTTAACCAAAGCTTCCATCTGTCACTATTTTTATGGTACAGCTCCAATTTTTAAAACCCACAAGGCAACTTTTTAAAAAATGCACATTTTCTAGTCTAGTCTAACTTTGGGCACAGTTGGG
The DNA here is from genome assembly GCF_965119305.1 of Pelophylax lessonae. NCBI lineage: Eukaryota > Metazoa > Chordata > Amphibia > Anura > Ranidae > Pelophylax > Pelophylax lessonae. The sequence goes on from NC_138771.1 coordinate 203,942,334, forward strand.
TGGGTAGGCTAAAATTTCAATGAGAAAATGCTAACATTTGTGCTTAAGTGTGGGGTATGGGTTGGTTTCTCAGGCCAAGAGGTGGGACTTTTACGGGCAAGTGAAGGATACACAGTTGTATAAAATAGATAATTGCAATTTATTGCGAATACAATTGTATATTCAATAAAGATATTTAAAAGACATTTGTGGTGATGTTTGGTGTTTGGGTTACAGACCCAAGGTGCATAGAAAAATGCTAGGTTTGGAAAAAGAGTTTCCGTGACAGTGGTGCAGTATGTGTGACTTTATTTTTGATGAAAGAGACTCTGTTTCTCCAGGCTGGATTGCTTGGATGTGTCACAGAGAATTCATCAAAAACGTTGACCCGACGCGTTTCGGCTAACAGAGTAGCCTTTGTCAAGGGTTTTGTGTCACCAAGTCTGTAGAGATAGTGACAGATTTAGTTATCATCTGTATATATCATAAATATTTACATATAGTGGGTTACATAATGTCGGTATGGAAAAACAACTGAAAATACATACGTTTGACCTGTTTTGGTGATACTTATTCAAAGTCTTAGAAGATCCGCAACGAGAACCAATTGTGAGCAACCTGCAGGTATGGTGAGTGGTAAATATCAGGAGATACTGAATAAAGAAATTAGCATTCTTGATGGTGGCATCAACTTACTAGGTATTGGTTGGATGTCCGTTTATGCCTGGATTGGCCGATGAGATTTTTTGGAATTTTGTCAGAAATAGTATATAGTTATGAATGTGTGTATTTATAAGGGGATTTTTAACCATAAGGTGAATTTAACCTATTTTTTAGTATTAGGCTTTTAGGGAGGTTTTATGTTTTAGTCAGTTTTCCCTGATACGAAACCTTCCAGAAAAGGGCGATAGCTTGCTATTTCGTTTAGGCCCGGAGGTACGGTGGCTTTTAGACGTTGTATCCACCGTAGTTCTATTTGGAGGAGGCGTTTGTTCCAATCCCCCCCTCTGTGGGGAATATGGATTCTGTCTAGAGCCATAAAGTTTATTTTGGGCATTTTGTAGCCATGTTGGTACGCTACATGTCTTCCTAGTGGAAGGTCGGGATTACAAAGATCCATGCTGTTTACATGTTTTCCAATTCTTTTTCCCATTTCTTGTTTTGTTTTCCCAACATAGTATGCTCCGCATTCGCATCTCATCAAGTAAATCACTCCCTTTGTCTTGCAATTTGCAAAATGTCTTGGTATAAATTTTTCCCCATTTGGTAGTATAGTTTCCACGCATTTCTTAATGACGTTGCATTGAGCACAGGATCCACAAGGGTATGTTCCTTTAGTTTTACATGGGTCTTTCCTGATGTTTTCTTTAAATTCACTGTGTATGAGGTTTTGTTGTAAGGAACCTGCTTTACGATATGTTATTGATGGATTATCGGAAACCAGATGTTTTATTTTGGGGTCCTCTTTTAGAATTGGCCAGTGCTTTTGAAGAATGTTTTTTATGGTGGGATGTTCGTTGGTATATCTTAGTATAATCCGTGTGTTGTCTTTTTCTTGTTCTTTTTCTTTTTCTTTTTCTTTGTGTTTTTTGCCACTTGTTTGTTTGGTTGGGAATAAGATATGTTGTCTTTCTTGTTGGTTCGCTTTGTTGTAGGCTTTTTTAAGTGTAGTCTTCGTGTAGCCTCTTTGGAGTAGTCTATTTGTCAGGAGTCTTGCTTCATTTTGGAAGTCTTTATCTAGGTTACAGTTCCGTTTGAGTCGTAGGTATTGACTGTATGGGATGGCTTTCTTGAGGGGTGTTGGGTGAAAACTGGTGGCATGTAAGATCGTATTTCCTGCTGTCTCTTTTCTGTATAGAGTTGTTCGTATCGCGCCTTCTTTATCCTTTATAATCCAGGTGTCCAGGAAGGGAACTTTATGGTTGCTGTAGTTGAGTGTGAGGAACATATTGTAATTCTTTGTATTCATTGCTTTCAGGCATCCCTCAATTAGCTCTTCTGGTCCGTCCCATACAATCAAGATATCGTCTATATATCGTTGCCATAATGTGATGTGGTCGGTATATAGGCTGTTTTCCTCCTTTCTTAGAAAGTCCCGTTCCCATGCTCCTAGGTATATGTTGGCGTAGGATGGGGCACAGCTTGTGCCCATCGATACGCCACATGTTTGTAAATAGTAGACCCCATCAAAGGTAAAAAAGTTGTGGTGGAGAATATATTCGAGCATTTGAGTAATGAAGTTATTGAACTTTAGATCGGTGTTACTTCCTTGGCTTAGTGTTTTTTTGATAACTTCTATACCTTTTTTGTGGGGGATGTTGCTATACAAGGATTCCACATCCACCGTAATTAGAAAGGCGTTTTTTGGTATGATTATGCCCTCTAATGTTTGTAGGAGGTGTACGGTGTCTTTGATATATGAAGGTAATGTTGTAACATATGGTCTGAGGTGTGCGTCAATGACCTGACTTGTGGCTTCCGTGATGTTGCCGTTTCCTGAAATGATGGGTCTCCCAGGTGGGTTTCGTTTGTTTTTATGCACCTTTGGGAGTGCATAGAATGTCGGTGTTCTAGGATGCTTGGTTTTCATAAAGGTCCAGAGTGTTTGTGTAATTGCCCCTTCTTGTAGGGCTCTATCTAGTCTTTGGTAGAAGTCTTCTTTGAAGGAGTTGATCATTACAGGAGATATTTGTTTGTAACAAACAGGGTTGTTCAAGATGTTTAGACACATTTGTTTGTATTTTTCATTACTCATGAGTACAATATTGCCCCCTTTGTCGGCTGGTTTTATTGTAATGCCTTCAAGGTTCTGTAGTTCTTTAATTGCTGATTTTTGTCTTCTGGTAAGGTTGTTTGTCTTGTAATCTTTTTTGAGTTTTAATTTTTCTATGTCTTTGGTTGTTTCGCGAACAAATAAAGCAATCGCCGGATTCAAGTTAAGTGGAGGAAATTTTTGAGATCTTTTTTTAAATTCTGGTATTGTTTTTTCTTGAGTTGTGTGGTCCTCCTCTTCGTCTTCATCTCCTTCTGGTTGATTGTCTTCGTCTGGCCAGTCCTCCAGGCCTCCTTCTTCCAGTAGTAAATTCAAGTCTCTGATTGCTCTGAGCTCGGCTGCCGTCAAGTTGGGTGGTTTTTCTATCGTTGGTGTTTTTTGGTACATTGTTTTAAAGAGCAGTTTTCTGGCGAATAAATTGATATCTTTTATGATTTCAAAAGTATCAGATGTTTTGTTGGGACAGAAAGATAAGCCTAATGTCAATACTTCTGTTTGATCTTTAGTTAGCGTATGTGAGGATAAGTTTATGATGGTTACGCCTTCCATCTCTATGGTTTTGTCTGTTTTTGTGTTTTCGTCTGGGTTTTCGGGTCTGTTTGCCCTAAAAAACCTTTCTGTTTTTTTGGAGGGTTTTCTTTGGGCTTATATGATCTTGTGAACATTTGATGATTTTTCTGGGGTGCTGACGTTTCTCCTTCATTTGTTGAGGTAGGTTCAAGGGTGTAGGGTTCTTCTTCTCTGTCTTCAGTTTCATAGTTTTGTGGGGGGATCTGTACGTCTCTCCTTCTTGCCATTCTTTGTTCAGTTCCCGATGCGTAGGAGGAGGAGTCTGATGAGTAATGTTGTCCTGTATTTCTAGGTTGTCTGTAGTTTGTTCTTCTATTTAGTCTAGGATTTGACCATTTGTAGGCTCGGTTTTGGCTAAATGCATTTTTATCCCTCCAATATTTTTGCTCCTTCTTTTTTAATATTTCCTTACTGTACTCCTCTAGATGTTGTTTAAGTTTCCTTTCTTGTTCGCTGTAGAGGGCAATCTTTTTTAATGGTGTTAGTTTTTCGTAGATAAGTTTGATGTCGTTTTCTAGGCTTTTTATTTGGCGTAGGTATTCTTCTTGAAGTAGTATCATTAGATTCTTTGAGCACTCATTCAAGGCGTTTTCCCAATCTTTTTTCATCTGGTTAGTGATGTTGTCCATGGTTGGGAATATTTGTATTCTCAAACCAGCAGGGTTAATTTCCTCCGTTATGTACCTCTCAAAGGATCTTATGTGCCAATGTAGGGCTGCTTTTCTCTCAAGATGTTTTTTGAGATTATTGAATAATGATGTAATGTCTGAATCTTGTTGTTCATTTCCTTGGAAGTTTTTCTGGATAGCTGACATTAGGTTTTCCCATTCAGTTCCCATTAGGTCTCCATCCTGTTTGTCCTCCATGGTTGTCAATGAGGGAGTTTCTTCCTTGAATCGACTATTGTTGAGACAATAGAGGGTTTGGCTGTGGAGATGCGATTTTCCTTTCCTCCAATAGGCTCTATGCCTTGGAGGGCGGAAATGTATAGATCTCCTAGCTTGCTTATAATGAATATATGTTGAGGTCCTGCTGAGCGACCTTATAAAGTATAAGGAAAAGTTTTTTAAGGTTGTTTTGCTTTCCAGAGATCGTGAGAAAAGTGGATGTGTTATCCATCCAATGGTCTATGGAGAGGTTTTTTTGGTTGATCTCTGGAGAGTTTGTAGTTGTGTTTTGCCTCCGTCCCTTAGAGTCTGGTGTGGGGTATGGGTTGGTTTCTCAGGCCAAGAGGTGGGACTTTTACGGGCAAGTGAAGGATACACAGTTGTATAAAATAGATAATTGCAATTTATTGCGAATACAATTGTATATTCAATAAAGATATTTAAAAGACATTTGTGGTGATGTTTGGTGTTTGGGTTACAGACCCAAGGTGCATAGAAAAATGCTAGGTTTGGAAAAAGAGTTTCCGTGACAGTGGTGCAGTATGTGTGACTTTATTTTTGATGAAAGAGACTCTGTTTCTCCAGGCTGGATTGCTTGGATGTGTCACAGAGAATTCATCAAAAACGTTGACCCGACGCGTTTCGGCTAACAGAGTAGCCTTTGTCAAGGGTTTTGTGTCACCAAGTCTGTAGAGATAGTGACAGATTTAGTTATCATCTGTATATATCATAAATATTTACATATAGTGGGTTACATAATGTCGGTATGGAAAAACAACTGAAAATACATACGTTTGACCTGTTTTGGTGATACTTATTCAAAGTCTTAGAAGATCCGCAACGAGAACCAATTGTGAGCAACCTGCAGGTATGGTGAGTGGTAAATATCAGGAGATACTGAATAAAGAAATTAGCATTCTTGATGGTGGCATCAACTTACTAGGTATTGGTTGGATGTCCGTTTATGCCTGGATTGGCCGATGAGATTTTGGCCGCAAACAATATATATAGATATATATATATATATATCTGTATACATATACACATATATCTGGACGTCTTTGTAAAAAATGGCCAATCTGTAGGTATATAATATATACATAAAGTTGGTATCCCAAATGTTTGGAGAGGGGATGTAAAAAGGAAGATAAGTCTTCCACTACTTACAGAGTATGTTGCAAGAACACGGTTTCTGGACAGCTCAGGATAACTTAAAAGTTATTTTTTCGGTGCATAAGTGCAGCCGTCCTCAAAGTCCATTCTGTGTCTTTTGGTTCTATGCAGGTGTTTTGATGCTGGAATTACATTTGACTAATTTGAAACTCCGAAAAAGACACAGGCAAGTGGAGCCAAGTATAGTGCTTTTATTAAGGAGTGGTGATTTTGGCAAAGTAGGTAACACTTACGATTGTTTGAAGGGGTTTTCTGCAGGTTGCGTCCGCTCTGTCTCCTCGTTTCCCTCGGTGTGAGGGTGAAGTGAGGAGACGCTGATTCCCCGGCCTTTTTAAAGCCCGTCGCGCGTGCGCACTGTGAGCCGCACGTACCGAGCTTCTTGTGTGACTGACGTCATTCCCTTGTTGTGCGCACGCGCCCGTGGGGTGCGCGCGCATCGGGAGACTGGTCGCACATTATTGGCCGCCGACACGGGAGGAAGGAACCAAGATCCCGGGAGGGGGATCTTATGGAAGATGGTATATTCCGAGGTTCCTAGTTTAACCCCTGGCTTGCCCAGGGGCTTTCCGTGCCGGGTGCGTTCTTCATGATTGAACAGTTTCATCAAAGGTCAATGAGTTATATCAAATATATATATATATTGGGAAATTGTACAATAAATAAAGCAGAGTATGTATTTAATTATATAATCAAGTATCATAAGTTTTAACAGCAGAAAAATAAAAGGAAAAGGGGGGGGCTCATTGTACCCTGGAGAACAAAAGTTTGGAGGTCGTGTGGAAATGAAGGGGGAGGGGGGGGGGTTTGGTGGGGGGGGGGGGGAAGGATTTTTTGGAATTTTGTCAGAAATAGTATATAGTTATGAATGTGTGTATTTATAAGGGGATTTTTAACCATAAGGTGAATTTAACCTATTTTTTAGTATTAGGCTTTTAGGGAGGTTTTATGTTTTAGTCAGTTTTCCCTGATACGAAACCTTCCAGAAAAGGGCGATAGCTTGCTATTTCGTTTAGGCCCGGAGGTACGGTGGCTTTTAGACGTTGTATCCACCGTAGTTCTATTTGGAGGAGGCGTTTGTTCCAATCCCCCCCTCTGTGGGGAATATGGATTCTGTCTAGAGCCATAAAGTTTATTTTGGGCATTTTGTAGCCATGTTGGTACGCTACATGTCTTCCTAGTGGAAGGTCGGGATTACAAAGATCCATGCTGTTTACATGTTTTCCAATTCTTTTTCCCATTTCTTGTTTTGTTTTCCCAACATAGTATGCTCCGCATTCGCATCTCATCAAGTAAATCACTCCCTTTGTCTTGCAATTTGCAAAATGTCTTGGTATAAATTTTTCCCCATTTGGTAGTATAGTTTCCACGCATTTCTTAATGACGTTGCATTGAGCACAGGATCCACAAGGGTATGTTCCTTTAGTTTTACATGGGTCTTTCCTGATGTTTTCTTTAAATTCACTGTGTATGAGGTTTTGTTGTAAGGAACCTGCTTTACGATATGTTATTGATGGATTATCGGAAACCAGATGTTTTATTTTGGGGTCCTCTTTTAGAATTGGCCAGTGCTTTTGAAGAATGTTTTTTATGGTGGGATGTTCGTTGGTATATCTTAGTATAATCCGTGTGTTGTCTTTTTCTTGTTCTTTTTCTTTTTCTTTGTGTTTTTTGCCACTTGTTTGTTTGGTTGGGAATAAGATATGTTGTCTTTCTTGTTGGTTCGCTTTGTTGTAGGCTTTTTTAAGTGTAGTCTTCGTGTAGCCTCTTTGGAGTAGTCTATTTGTCAGGAGTCTTGCTTCATTTTGGAAGTCTTTATCTAGGTTACAGTTCCGTTTGAGTCGTAGGTATTGACTGTATGGGATGGCTTTCTTGAGGGGTGTTGGGTGAAAACTGGTGGCATGTAAGATCGTATTTCCTGCTGTCTCTTTTCTGTATAGAGTTGTTCGTATCGCGCCTTCTTTATCCTTTATAATCCAGGTGTCCAGGAAGGGAACTTTATGGTTGCTGTAGTTGAGTGTGAGGAACATATTGTAATTATTTGTATTCATTGCTTTCAGGCATCCCTCAATTAGCTCTTCTGGTCCGTCCCATACAATCAAGATATCGTCTATATATCGTTGCCATAATGTGATGTGGTCGGTATATAGGCTGTTTTCCTCCTTTGTTAGAAAGTCCCGTTCCCATGCTCCTAGGTATATGTTGGCGTAGGATGGGGCACAGCTTGTGCCCATCGCTACACCACATGTTTGTAAATAGTAGACCCCATCAAAGGTAAAAAAGTTGTGGTGGAGAATATATTCGAGCATTTGAGTAATGAAGTTATTGAACTTTAGATCGGTGTTACTTCCTTGGCTTAGTGTTTTTTTGATAACTTCTATACCTTTTTTGTGGGGGATGTTGCTATACAAGGATTCCACATCCACCGTAATTAGAAAGGCGTTTTTTTGGTATGATTATGCCCTCTAATGTTTGTAGGAGGTGTACGGTGTCTTTGATATATGAAGGTAATGTTGTAACATATGGTCTGAGGTGTGCGTCAATGACCTGACTTGTGGCTTCCGTGATGTTGCCGTTTCCTGAAATGATGGGTCTCCCAGGTGGGTTTCGTTTGTTTTTATGCACCTTTGGGAGTGCATAGAATGTCGGTGTTCTAGGATGCTTGGTTTTCATAAAGGTCCAGAGTGTTTGTGTGATTGCCCCTTCTTGTAGGGCTCTATCTAGTCTTTGGTAGAAGTCTTCTTTGAAGGAGTTGATCATTACAGGAGATATTTGTTTGTAACAAACAGGGTTGTTCAAGATGTTTAGACACATTTGTTTGTATTTTTCATTACTCATGAGTACAATATTGCCCCCTTTGTCGGCTGGTTTTATTGTAATGCCTTCAAGGTTCTGTAGTTCTTTAATTGCTGATTTTTGTCTTCTGGTAAGGTTGTTTGTCTTGTAATCTTTTTTGAGTTTTAATTTTTCTATGTCTTTGGTTGTTTCGCGAACAAATAAAGCAATCGCCGGATTCAAGTTAAGTGGAGGAAATTTTTGAGATCTTTTTTTAAATTCTGGTATTGTTTTTTCTTGAGTTGTGTGGTCCTCCTCTTCGTCTTCATCTCCTTCTGGTTGATTGTCTTCGTCTGGCCAGTCCTCCAGTGATATTCAGGGCAGATTTAAAAAAATTAAAAACATGTTATACTTACCTGCTTTGTGCAGTAGTTTTGCACAGAGCAGCCCCGATCCTACTTTTCTTGAGTCCTCTGTCTGCACTCCTAGCCCCTCTCTCCTGCTGAGCTCCCGAGCCCTTGCTCTGTGTGTCCATTTACACATGGAGCGCATTGTAGCCCTGCCCCCACAATCTCCATATTAGTTCACTGCCTGTGATTGACAGTAGCGGGAGCCAATGAGGAGGAAGAGACCCAGAAGAGCTGCTGCTCTCGTGTACATCGTTGGATAACGATAGACGTCAGGTAAGTATTAGGCGGGGCTGGGTGTGCTTCTGCAAACAGAAGGATTTTTACCTTCATGCATAGATTTGAGCCTTTACCACCACTTGTTGAAAAAGAACCTGTGTGTTTTACATAGTTCTTTCAAGCTTATTTCTTTTAACTTATTGTATTGCTACTGTATTGCACATGCTTGTAAACCTGAGACAGCAAACACTCTGAACCATTTAAAACAATTGTCATTCTTGGTCCAGGAAAACTTGACAAAGAAAGATATTTTTTTTAAAAGTGTTTCTATAACTTTGATTAGCAGAACTGTGTTTTTATTTATCTGGTATATGAACAATAAAACCAGTTTCATTATAATGAACTCTGGTGAAGGATTTATATATTTATTTATATACTTTATGGAAAGTGTTATTCTTCAAACTTTTTAATAATAAGGTGTAGGTGGAAGAAGAGGGAGTAAATGGCAACTAATATATTTACTTACGTGCGGATACTCAAAGTTTCCAACACTGTAGGGACATTTGTTTGTGGAACAGAAAACAAAAAGGTTCCAGCTCTACTCATACAGGGCATTTGTTATCTTGCCTACCTTGTATGACATTCTGACAGCATAGTTAGAAAACACACATAGTGAGTTTCTACATAGCTAAAATAGGCAGAATTAAAAAAAATTTTGATAAAATGCAGCACATGGATTTGTAACACCTGAAAACAAAAATAAAATAAAAGGTTTGTTTCTCTTTGCAATGATTGTTAATGACCAGTGGCCCTATTCCTCATGAGTTTTTTGATGAATTTGTTGTGAAAATACCATCCTGCTTTCATAAAAGTGATTGAAAAGTGAATTATCACAGTCAGGGGTCAGGTTTGGAGACCAGTAGCTATAGCAGTAGAGAAGCTCCCAGAGAAGTGTCTAAGCACAAACAGATATTCGCCAGAGCTCCTGAAGGTGGAGATGGGTTTTGCTGCATGTTAGGATCGCTCCACCAGGAGGTGAACATGATGGGGCCCAGTAGCAGATATAGAAGGTAAGGATCAAGCAGAAGCGTAGTCAGTAAACAAGCAAAAGGTCTGTAGGAAGTGGTTGCAGGTTGGGAGCAAGCGGAAGCACAGTCAAGAAACAAGCCAAAGGTGTATAACGAGTAATAGTGGAGATAATGACAGCTGCAGGTATGTAAAAGAGATAAATATTGGCTGTAAAGAGCATAATAATCTGGCAAACAGGAAGTGCAGAGACACGGATTAAATCAGAAAGTTCATGGCAGGAGCAAAGAGTTAAACCGGACACCACCACCAGAAATAAGAGACAAGTCAAGATTGTTCTAAGAGATCAGACAGGGAGCTGTCCAGCATCTCAGGGGACTGAGTAAGAAGAGCCACTGCCGTACACAGCAGAGGTTATGGGTTCAGACCATGGCCCTGACATGAACACTCATCCACAGTAGACTTCAAACTTGCTTAAAAGATGTTAGATAAAGTTTTTGAAGACAGCACAAATGATTAGTGGTTATTACTTCTGCCTAGCAGCACTAGAGTCATTTGAATCCCAACTATAACACTACCCCCCTGGAGTTTGCATGTTCTCCCCGTGCCTGTGTGAGGGTACTGATTTCCTAACACACTCCAAAAACATGCTGATAGGTTAATTGGCTCCTGTCTGAGTCAGCTTTAGTGTATATGTGTATGAATGTGAGTTAGGGACCTTAGCTTGTAAGCTCCTTTAGGGCAGGGATGTAACGCTTCTGTGTTTCTTATATGGTGTGGATTTTCAGCTGCAGAAATAGTTCCACGTCAGTTGTCATGTAAGAGATATGCTGAGATACCATTCTCAACCTCAATGACTCATCATGTGTGGAAGGTCTTATTTCAGCCAGTAAATACACACAATTAGCAAGCTGGTTCCTAGAGTGACTTTATGTATGTGGTAACACAATGATGAAGGTTGAGGGATAGGTTGAGTGGAGGTGGTAGGTGATAGACACTTGAAGGTGAGACAGTAGCAGATGGATGCAGGAAGGTTTAGCAATGTTGTATGATAGCAGATGATAGAATAGCAGGTGGACATACAAAAGAGATCAACCCAGTGCAGAAAAGTAGCAGTAGTCTCAAGAGCTAGCAATCTAGTTATGCAGATGTGATAAACAGTCTTTACTATGCAGAGCTAGATAGTGTAAGCTTAGTATAAGTTTATAGAGAATTCCCCTGCGGGGTACTTAGCACTATTAGCGATACAGCCGAAGGGTGGTTCAGGAGAGGCGGATGATCCAGTAGCGGGATACAGGGATCAGCGCAGCGAGGTTCCGTCAGCGAAGTAAGCTTGCAAGCATGGAAGCTTCAAGCAAGGTTAGCATCCAGGTAAGGGTGTTTGAACGAACACATGTGAGTGAGAACCGACGCCTTAAATAGCCATCTAGTCCGGCGCTGAGTGATGACAGCTCCAGTCTTAAAGGTGTATGCGCACCTTTCCAAAAGTAAATGGTGGGGCGCATACACTTGTGGAAAGTGTAATTTAGGGTACCAAAGGTACCGGAACATTACAATACCCCCCCCTTAAGGCCTGCTCCTGAAGGCCTCTGGAGCTGGTTTGTCTGGGTATCTCGCATGAAAATTGCGGATTAATCTAGGGGCATGTATGTCAGAGGTGTTTAGCCAGGTGTCGTCTTGGGGCCCATAGTTCTTCCATCTAACCAAGTACTGAAGTCTTCTTCTGTAGATACGAGAATCCAGAATCTCTTTTATCTCGTATTCTTCTCCACCTTCAACTTGTACAGGAGGGGGAGGTGGAATATTAGGCCTTATTCCTTGGTCCGGAACATGGGGTTTTAGTAGTGACACATGGAAAATGGGATGGATTTTTAGGTCCATTGGCAATGTAAGCTGCACTGCAGCTTTTCCAATAAGTTTCTTGATTGGGAAAGGTCCCAAGAACAGAGGTCCAAGCTTTTTGTTAGGGATCTTCAGTCTCAAGTTTTTTGTTGAGAGCCAAACGAGGTCCCCGATAGTATACTGTGGAGAAGGTCTTCTACGAAGATCATAGTACTTCTTTTGTTGACTGTGAGCGTGTGCAATGGTAGTATTTAGTAAACCCAGAGAATCCTTTATTTGGGTAAGATAGTCTGAGGCTACTGGGTTATTTGAAGGAAGGATGCGTGGAGGGAGAATAGAGGGATGGAACCCATAGTTCAAGTAGAACGGACTCTGCTTGGTTGTACTGTGAGTTGCGTTGTTGTAGGCAAATTCTGCCAGGGGGAGAAGATCCAACCAATCATCCTGTTGGTAAGAAGTGTAACAACGTAAATACTGCTCGATGCATTGGTTGACTCTTTCAGTCTGTCCGTTGGTCTGCGGATGGTAAGGAGAAGTGAGCTTCCGCTCAATCCGTAGTATGTGACATAGTTCTTGCCAGAATTTAGAAATAAATTGGGATCCACGGTCAGACAGAAGAGTTTTTGGGATACCATGTAATCTGAAGACATGTTTCATCAGGAGTTCTGCCGTTTGTTTGGACGAAGGTAGTCTGCGAATAGCAATGAAATGTGCCATCTTTGTCAGATGGTCCACTGACACCAAGATGGTATTAAATCCTTTGGAAGGAGGCAATTCTACGATGAAGTCCAATGACAAAACCTCCCATGGAGTTTGGGGTATTGGTAGACTGCATAGTAAACCGGATGGTCTCGTAGTGTCAATTTTGGACCTGGCACAGACATTGCATGAAGAGACGAATTTTTGTATAGATGTTTTCATGTCAGGCCACCAGAATTGTCGAGAAATCAAATTGAAAGTCTTTGTCATACCCATATGTCCTGCCATAGGCACATCATGCGATAATTCCAAGATCTTGGTGCGTAGGGTAGGTGGTATGTAAAGTTTGTCGTTGTAGTAGAGGAAGCCTTCTGCATCAGTATTTAGTTGTGGTGGGGGTGAATCCAAACTTATACCATGCAGAACCTCTTCCTTTAAGGAACGGACAACTCCAATAATGCGTTTGTGAGGTATTATAGGAACGGAAGGGATTTCAAAGTAGTTTTCTTCAGTTAGTCGTGATAGTGCATCCGCCTTTTTGTTCTTATCTGCAGGTGTGTAGGTCACTAGGAAGTTAAACCTTAGAAAGAATAGTGACCATCGTACCTGTCGATGCGAGAGAGTTTTGCTAGTCTGAAGATATTGGAGGTTTTTATGGTCCGTGTATATAATTATTGGTAATTGGGTGCCTTCGAGTAAATGTCGCCAATTCTCCAGAGCCAATTTTATAGCAAGCAGTTCCTTTTCACCCACGGGGTAATTTATCTCGGGACTGCTCAGGGATTTAGAAAAAAAAGCGACTGGATGAAGTGGTGAAGTGTGGGTAGGTCGTTGGGAGAGTATTGCTCCTACTGCCATGTTTGACGCATCTACCTCCAGAATGTATTGGAGGGATGGGTCTGGATGGCGTAATATGGGAGCGGAAGTAAACCTTGTCTTTAACAAGTGGAAAGCCTTATTTGCTTCTTCTGACCATTTAAATGGTATTTTTATGCTAGTGAGCTGTGTGAGGGGTCTCACAATAGCAGAAAAGTTTTTTATGAACTTCCTGTAGAAATTTGAAAATCCCAGGAATCGCTGTAGCGCCTTGCGTGTAGTTGGTGTAGGCCAATCCTGAATGCAGGATATTTTACTCATGTCCATCTCGATTCCTGTTTTGGATATGATGTAGCCTAGAAAGAGTACCTCATCTTTATGAAACAAGCATTTCTTCAGCTTCACATAAAGATTATGTGCAAGCAATCTCGATAGTACAAGTCTTACATGTCTTATGTGTTCGGACAGAGTCCGTGAATATATAAGTATATCGTCCAGATATACCACAACACAGACATCTAGTAAGTCTTTAAAAATATTGTTTATAAATCGTTGGAAAACTGCAGGGGCATTGCATAGGCCGAATGGCATCACAAGATATTCGAACAATCCGTATCTAGATCTGAATGCAGTCTTCCACTCGTGTCCATCACGGATTCAAATGAGATTGTATGCTCCTTTCAGGTCTAATTTTGAAAAATAGGTAGCTCCACGCACCTGCTCAATGAGCTCAGGGATAAGCGGTAGAGGATAGCGATCTTTTATTGTGATGGCATTCAATTTTCTGTAGTCGATGATAGGTCTGAGACTTGAATCTTTATTGCGAACAAAAAAGAGTCCTGCTGCTGTGGAAGAAGTGGAAGGTCTAATAAAACCTTTTTCCAAGTTCTCATCCAAATAGGTTTTGAGATGGGCAAGTTCATCCTGTGAAAGAGGATAAACATGACCGAACGGCAATTTGCTATTTGGGAGTAGATCAATGCTACAATCATAGTCTCGATGAGGAGGTAATGCTTGAGCATTTTTCTCAAGAAAAACCTCAGAAAGATCCTGATAACATAGTGGTGCAATCTCATCTGTCACCACAGACAGAATCTTCCCGGAAAACGGGAGGTTACACATTTCCTCGCAATAACAAGAAGGGAAGGTCAAGGACCGTTTCTTCCAATCTATGGTTGGTTGGTGTGTGTGCAACCAGGGAAGTCCCAACACAATGGGAAAGTGGGGTGATGGTATTAAATCGAAGGTAGAAGTCTCCCTATGAGACTCGTTAATAGTGACTAGAAGTGCTTGTGTCTGATCGGTGATCGGACCAGAGGATAACGGAACACCGGTAATAAGACTTACTGAGACAGGTTTGAGTTTAGAAATAATAGGAATTTTATTTAAAGCAGCAAAACATATATCCATATAATTTCCACAAGATCCTGTGTCAATCATGGCCTTAGTAGTAATCCTGTTCTGGTCCCACTGTAATGTCAAAAAAACAGAAATGTAGGGGTTAGTGAATGAAGTTGTCAATCCTCCTAGGGAGACATGTGAACACTCACCCTTCTTTTTGTTGACTAGGGGACAGACGTTTATCTTGTGATCCGGGGATGCACAGTACAAGCAGAGATTTTCATTTCGTCTTTTGGCTTTTTCTATAGTTGATAACGGTGGGCGTATGGTTCCTATCTCCATAGGAACGGGGTCAACGGCCAGACTCCGAGAGGAAACGGATAATGGCATTCCCATCTTTTCAGCCTTTCTTTCTCGTAGTCTTCTATCTATGGTAATACTGAGTTGTATTAGTGCATCCAGGGTTTTTGGCAGATCCGCTCGGGCGAGCTCGTCCTTAACGGCTTCTGATAGGCCAAGCCTAAATTGGGTTTTCAGAGATGCATCATTCCATTCTGAATCAAGGGTCCATCTCTTGAACTCTGCGACAAAGTCTTCTACAGGCCTCCTTCCTTGTTTCAAGGATCTTAACTGAAGATCAGCAGTACTCTGCCTATTGGGGTCATCATATAGGCTAGTGAGCTCTGCCAGGAACAAGGCATAGGAGTTGAGAAGCTGGTCGTTTTTCTCAAAAAGAGAATCTGCCCAGGCTCGAGGATCGTTTGATAGGTAAGAAATAATAGTACAAACCTTAATGTGATCAGTAAGGTAGGTACGAGGTTTTAGCAAAAAAAGTAACTCACATGCGTTTTTAAATTCGCGAAATTTTTTGCGATCGCCTGAAAATACCGAAGGGGGATTTATCTTGGGTTCAGGGGACTGAGCAGAGGTAAGTTGTGTCAGTCTAATTACCTGCTGCGACAGAGCCTGATTATCTTCTTTTAATTCAGCAAGTGCGTGTATTAACACAGATACTTGCTGTTTTAATTGTGTCACCTGAGTGGTTATTTCTGCTGAATCCATTTTTTGGTTCGTTCAATCTGTAACGCTTCTGCGTTTCTTATATGGTGTGGATTTTCAGCTGCAGAAATAGTTCCACGTCAGTTGTCATGTAAGAGATATGCTGAGATACCATTCCCAACCTCAATGACTCATCATGTGTGGAAGGTCTTATTTCAGCCAGTAAATACACACAATTAGCAAGCTGGTTCCTAGAGTGACTTTATGTATGTGGTAACACAATGATGAAGGTTGAGGGATAGGTTGAGTGGAGGTGGTAGGTGATAGACACTTGAAGGTGAGACAGTAGCAGATGGATGCAGGAAGGTTTAGCAATGTTGTATGATAGCAGATGATAGAATAGCAGGTGGACATACAAAAGAGATCAACCCAGTGCAGAAAAGTAGCAGTAGTCTCAAGAGCTAGCAATCTAGTTATGCAGATGTGATAAACAGTCTTTACTATGCAGAGCTAGATAGTGTAAGCTTAGTATAAGTTTATAGAGAATTCCCCTGCGGGGTACTTAGCACTATTAGCGATACAGCCGAAGGGTGGTTCAGGAGAGGCGGATGATCCAGTAGCGGGATACAGGGATCAGCGCAGCGAGGTTCCGTCAGCGAAGTAAGCTTGCAAGCATGGAAGCTTCAAGCAAGGTTAGCATCCAGGTAAGGGTGTTTGAACGAACACATGTGAGTGAGAACCGACGCCTTAAATAGCCATCTAGTCCGGCGCTGAGTGATGACAGCTCCAGTCTTAAAGGTGTATGCGCACCTTTCCAAAAGTAAATGGTGGGGCGCATACACTTGTGGAAAGTGTAATTTAGGGTACCAAAGGTACCGGAACATTACAAGGGACTGATGTGAACAGGACTGCTGATAGAAATCACAGGGCCCGTACAGCCTACCTGGCAGGGCCCCCTCCTCTGAAAATATCAAATTATATATTTTTCAAAAATTTAACGGCCTGCGATACTATGCTTTGCAGCCATTGAAGAAATTATACCCCCATTGAACAAGACCTATTTAAGTGAATAGTGGCACGGAGGCAATATCTTCACCCCCACAGTGAGCAATTGGTACTGATCTTTCACTGTGTTCATTCAGGATAATGAGCCCTCCGCTCACCATGCTAAATGAAATAATGCCCCTGTGTGGGCAGCTGCCGGCAGGAGAGAAATAAAACTTGAACCACTGCGGGGAAAGGGGCACACAGGGTCCCAGACATCAGGTACTAGCACTGATCCCTCTTCGGTGCAGCTTGAGGGAGAAAAGAAAAGTAGAATCCGGCAGCACTGCACAAGAGTCACATGTGTCAATAATAAGGCAGTACTGCCAACCCTCCTGGTAAGCAGGTGCCTGGGCCCCCCTTTTGAACTGATGAGGCCTGGGCCCAGTACAGGAGGGCTGGCTGTAATGCCTTATCAGCGGCCCTGGGTGTGAATGTACAATATATATGTAAATTGTTTAGGATATATAAATACCTCTAATAAAAAAATTGATCAGACACATAGCAATTTTTTTGTCAACCCCTGCCATCCATAATTATTATATCATAAGTCTTATTACCAAAGATAATTGGTAAGTGTATGACCAGTGTTGCTCTGTAATAATACAGATCCCAGAAGTTATACAGAGTACTGTAGGCATCAACCAATTATGAGCCTAATTAAAATTCACTGTAGTATAAAACATACTGGTTTAAATGTATAACAGAAGTAGTTCCTATTAACACACATGACACATTGTTGAAGTTTAGTATCATAAATTATAATTTCTATTTCTGAAAATGTACTAAATATTGTAAGGAATTTCATAGTAGGGTACATCATTTACATTTTGCTCTTGTATAAAGTAATATCTTGTTTTGACACATTCCAGAGAATGTTTGTTCTCTTGGTATGAAAAGCATAGGAAGACTTATATCTTTTTAATATAAAATCACTATACGCTCTTTTTATACATGATTAAACTCTTTGTAAGAGTGTACTGCACTGTGCATCTGTATGGCTCCTTCATTATTTTTTCATTATGTTGCTTTACCTAGAAATTTATAATTGATAATGGAAGGGCACCAAAATGGTATTGTTTTTTTAGCATTAACAGAAAGATTAAAAGAAAACTATAAAATGGTTGAAATTTCCAACATACCATAATATGCATATATGATTCTGTATAAGTGCTACTTTTGTCTTCATGTATGGGGTAGGGGTTTTCACATCATCTAAGAAATCAAATAAAAAGAAAAAGACTTGCAAACCTATATTGTAAAGTTCACATTATTTAGGATTTGCATTTGGCAGTTACATATTATTAAGTATTAATTCTCAAATAGCATAATGCATTTGCCAATTAATATGAAATATTTCTCAAATCGCCTTTCAGGACAGCACAATGGAGAGAGCGCAGCTCCACCCACTTCACAAGAAACACTGCAAGATAAAACTCCTCCTCTTCCACCATGCCTCAGTCATTGTGTTTCCTCCGCCATGGTGGAAGCATTGCAGGAGCTCTGTGAAGGCTGCGCTATCTCCAGGGGGGGGAAAAAGTGGATGCCTACGGCTATGTGTATTTACAAGAGACCATCCCAACTCCCCTCCCTGGCTTGCAAAGGGGGTACACTCCGGAGCAACTGACCTCGCTCGCTCAGGGGAGTAAGAGACTCACCGGAAGATTCAGCCCGTGTGTCGGGGATCCGCGACTTCCGGTGGGGGCGTGGCGGCTGTAGCTCCAGCCGCAATAATCACATGGGTCAGGGACAGGTCCACAGCGGGGGGATGCGGGAAGCGGCATTTGAGTGTGCACCCGTCGGTGCGGAGAGATCTGCCAGTACGCTGAGCTTTCTGACATGGAAGAAAGGACGGCAGCAGCGGTGGAAGCAGGCACCACCAGCACCGGCCAGGCTCAGGTAGGAGAGGTGCAGTGGTGCCTCTTTTCTCTTTACCATTTGAGCTTTATTGGGGTTTTTTCTTGGCCTCCTTGGGAGCCTGCCCTGCAGTACTGAGTATACTGTTCTCAGTCTGACAGGATATGTGTGTGTCTGGGAGTCTGTTTACTCTTATACTTTGGATTTGGGTCACTGCTCTCCCTTGTAAAAAATCACTGGTGGTGGTTTTCTTTAATGTTTTTTGGAGACTCATGGTGGCCTTTTCTTTACTAGGTTAAAGCCACAGTGAAAACCAGGGCTCAGCATCAGGAAGGAAATGCCCTTAATGCAGGCGAAGCCTCTCTGCAAAACTTGTATTGCTGACCTGGTGAAAGAAAAAACTGTTCAGCAGAATAGGGACTTCATCTGTTCATTCAAGGAACTTACAGACACCCTGTGCTCAGGTCGTTCCCTATTGTGGAACATCCTCTCAGCCATCCACTTCTAAATCTGCAGTGTCCAGTGACTCAGAGGAGGAAAGGGCAAGTGCTCTCTGTTCCCTCAAGGATTCAGAGGATAAAGAAAAAGAGGTGGCTAGATCTTCCAGATACAAATTATCATTGGAAAAAGTAGAGGAATTACTCGGAGCGATTTACACCACGTTAGAAATCGCAGAGGAAGAGGTTCAAGTGTCAACCCATGACAAGATGTACCAGGACCTAGAACAGACAAACGCAGGGTTTTTCCTGTTTATAAAGTCCTGACGGAGTCTATTGAGAAAGAATTGAAGGACCCGGAGAGGGCCCCATTTTTCTCTAAATCCCAAAAAAGGAGGTTTCCTTTTGAAGAGGATACGGCACATCTGTGGAACAAAAAGTCCAGAGTTGATGCAGCTTTCTCTCAGGTGTCTTGCCGCATGGATTTGGCGTTTGAGGACATGGGTATACTAAAGACGCCATGGATAAAAGGGCAGATTCTCTCCTTAAGAAGGCTTGGGATTCTACTTCATCCAGCCTCAAGCCAGCTATGGCCTCCACAGTGGTAGCCAGAATCCTAGAGCATTGGCTCGAACAGCTCAAAGGGCATGTGGAGGCTGGAACAGCGAGGAAAGATCTCCTGGAGTCTTTTCCGCTGCTCCTTAAGGCAGTGAAATATATGGCCGATGCTTCTGCTGAATCAATTAAAATGTCTGCCAAGTCGGCAGCCCTGGTCAACTCTGCCAGGAGGGCAGTTTGGTTGAAAACTTGGTCGGGTGGTTAAGTTTCTAAGGTGAAACTCTGTGGTTTACCTTTTGCCGGTGACTTGCCTTTTGGGCCAGTGGAAGCAATTCTTGACAGAACGGCGGATAAAAAGAGAGCCTTTCCATCAAAAAAGAAATCGCCTCCTAAAAAGAGACGTGAACAAGATCAGAGACCCAGATGGGCCTCCCAGAAAGGAAAAGGTGGAGTCCTCTTCAGACCACCTGATCAGGTGGCCAAAAGCAAGTGACAACTGTCTTCCAGTGGGACGAAGACGGTTATGGTTCCTCCCACGATGGAAAGAAGTATCCGCAAGTCCCTTTGTAAGAAACATCGTGGCTCGGGGATACAAGCTGGAGTTCTCGGAGACTCCTCCAAGCAGTCTCTATTGCAAGAGCTGTTTCAACAGGAAGTTCTCATTCATGTCCCCAAGGGACAACAAGGCCGTGGGTTTTATTCTCACATTTTCCTGGTAAAGAAACCCTCCGGCAAGTATCGGATGATCTTAAATTTGAAGATCCTGAACAGATCGATTCGGTACAAACACTTCAGGATGGACACCATCTATTCAGTGACCAAATTACTGTCCCCAGACTGCTTCATGGCATCTTTGGATCTGAGGGATGCATACCTGCACATCCCAATAAATCGAGATTACCAGAAATTCCTAAGGCGGGCGGTCAATCTGGGGGAAGCGGTCTGGCATCTGCAGTTCAGGGCCCTCCCCTTTGGCCTCTCATCCTCTCCAAGGGTGTTTACCAAGGTGATGGCGGATACTCTGGAACCGTTAAGGCTGAAGGGTATTCCCATTGTCCCTTATCTGGACGATCTGCTAATTTTTGCAGAGTCCAAGAGCCAGGAGTTGGTACACCTCCAGGAGACTCAGGACCACCTAGAGAGTCTAGGGTGGCTCATGAATTTGGGGAAGTCCAGCTTAAATCCATCTCAGCAGATAAAATTTCTGGGATACAGGATAGATTCAGTCCTCCAGAAGGTCTTCCTACCTCAAGAGAAGATAGTGAAGACTCAGAATGCTGTTGCCCAGATGCAAACCAGTCATCAAGTTACGGTCAGGTCGGCTGTGGCAGCTCTGGGCTTGCTCACAGCCGCTATCCCTGCCGTACAATGGGCAAGATTACATTCTCGTCTTCTCCAGAGAGACATTCTGCAGAGATGGTCACATCCGGAACCTCTGGAGAACTTCATCAAAATTACCAAAAAAGCAAAAAGATCTCTGTGGTGGTGGTGGAGAAATTCCAGAAATCTGGAAAAAGGTCTGGAGTGGTCCTTCCATCCAAACAAACGTCTGACCACGGACGCCAGTGCGTGGGGCTGGGGAGCCCACTTGGACGGTCGGACAATGCAAAGAACATGGTCCAAAGCAGAGACCAGGAAGTCATCCAACTGGCGAGAGTTCAGGGCCATCCTTCTAGGTCTTTGGTCCTTTCAACAGGCAGTCAGGGGCCAGCATGTTCAAGTTCTATCGGACAACATGACAGCAGTGGCCTATGTATCAAAACAGGGAGGCACAAGAAGCAGGCAGCTTTCAGATCTGGCAATTCAGCTTCTCTCCTGGTCGGAGAAAAATCTAGCCTCCCTGACAGCTGTGCATTTAAAAGGATCACAAAATCTTCTGGCAGATCTACTAAGCAGAAGAAAAGTGTTGGAATCAGAATGGAGTCTGAACCAAGAAGGATTTGCGGAGATTGTGGAAGCCTGGGGGCTTCCCCAGATAGATCTGGTCACTCGTCAACAGAACGCCAAGGTCCAAAGATTCCTTCCCTACACAGGGAAGATCAGGACTGGGGCTTGGATGCTCTCACCCAGCAGTGGGACTTCCCCTTGTCCTACGCGTTCCCGCCGTTCCAGCTGATCCCGTTGGTTCTTCAAAAATTCAGGGAAGAAAGGACAGATTTAATTCTGATCACACCTTTCTGGCCAAAGAAACCTTGGTTTGCTCTCCTACTGAACCTGACCTCAGAACCACTTTGGAGACTCCCGTCCAGGAGGGATCTCTTAACTCAAGGGAGCCTGATTTATCCGGAGCTGGACCGTCTACAAATGACAGCTTGGTTTCTGAGGATGACCTCTTAAGAGCCAGAGGCCTGTCGGAGAAAGCCATCTCTACCCTTCTCTCCAGTAGAAAGAAGGTGACCAGGGCCATTTATATGAAAGGTCTGGAAAACATATAACTACTGGTGTTGGAGTTTCTCCATGAAGTAATGGAGAAAGGGCTGGCAACCAGCACTCTAAAACGCAAGTGGCGGCTCTTTCAGTTTTTTTCGAAAGGACATTGTCCCAAGAGACTTTAATTATTAGATTTTTCAAGGCTTTAGCCCACAACAGGCCAGTAGCCCTCAAAGTATCTCCCAAATGGGATCTGTCAATTGTTTTACAAGGTTTGACTAAGTTTCCTTTTGAACCCTTAAAAAGAAGCATCTCTGGAAAATTTGGGTTTTGAAGACTATCTTTTAGATAGCAATAACCTCGGCCAGAAGAATCAGTGAGATTCAGGCCCTCTCAGTGTCAGACCCCTTTCTGACAGTTTTTTCAGATCGTATAGTTCTGTGTACAGACCCAGTTTTTCTTCCAAAGATTGCTTCATCTTTCCATAGGTCCCAAGAGATTGTGTTACTAACCTTCTCCTCAACTCCCAGTAACACTAGGGAGGAATCCTTTCATAAGTTGGACGTGAGCAGATGTTTACTTCAGTTCCTCCTCGTAACTAAAGAATTCAGAAAGTCAAATGCTTTATTTATCATCTTCTCAGGACCTCGTATAGGAGAAAAAGCATCTAAGAGCACTCTGGGCAAATGGCTCAGAGGGGCAATTGAGCAAGCTTATGTAGCTCAAGGAGAAGAACCTCCAGAAGGTATTTTAGCCCATTCCACAAGGTCTGTGGCAACCTCATGGGCTGAAAGGGCCAGTGCTTCGCCTGAACAGATCTGCAAGGCAGCTACCTGGTCTAGTTTTTCAACCTTCCTTAGACACTACAGGCTGGACTTGTTGTCAGCCACGGATCATGCCTTCGGCAGAAAGGTTCTGCAGGCAGTGGTCCCACCCTAAGTGTAATTACTCGCTTATCCTCTCCATTGTGCTGTCCTGAAAGGCGATTTGAGAAAACCTTAATTACTTACCGGTGACGGTATTTCTAAGAGCCTTTCAGAACAGCAGCAGCTACCCCCCCTGGTTTTGTTTATAATATATTTGTAAATGTTTAACCTGTGGTAGTTGTTGTTTATGCTCTGTTTTCCAGCATGTCGGAGGCTACTCTATGACTGAGGCATGGTGGAAGAGGAGGAGTTTTATCTTGCAGTGTTTCCTGTTAAGTGGGTGGAGCTGCGCTCTCTCCATTGTGCTGTCCTGAAAGGCTCTTAGAAATACCGTCACCGGGAAGTAACTAAGGTTTTTTTTTGTGTGCTAATAGATTAAAGTCTGTCTAAAGCCTCTAGTTTTTTTCCTTCCAGAGTGATAAACAGGCATTTTCTATGCAAGTTGGCACATTAAATACAGTATCCTAAACGAAATGTGAGTTACTTCCTTTTTAACGGTAAATGCTGGGAAGCAGAATTTCTCCAGTACCCTACTGGACAGTGCAGGAGGGGGTGAAAGGTACAGTGCAGGATTTTTACATAATGTCCCTGCAGGTAGACCAATGTTCTGCCAATCTTATAAGCTAAAGGGTGCAGCTATTCACTGATAGGGTGATCTATGGGGCAATAGCTAAGCAGGTAAAGAAACTACAAGTGTAACAATGCTTCTGGGATGTTACTGAAGGGGGAAAAAGGAAGATAATCAATGGTTCTACTGGTAGGATCAACAGGTATTTCCAAAATGTTACAAGAGACACTTAGAAAAAAAATCCTGGTTTTACTGGTATGGGTAGCCTACTTCACATTTGTAATTATTTTGATTGACCATAGTTCTATTTTTAGTTGTCATTAGCTGCAGTAATAAGGCCGACTATACAGTGGATAAGGTTGATCTGAATCTCCAAGCTGTAAATTTTTAAGAATATTTCCTATCAACATAATCAAATAAATAATAGAAAAAAAATCATTGAACAGCTGTAACAAATTTGCAATCTAATGCAACTGGTACGACTTTAGGGTAATTTATAACTTTTAACTATACTATTATAATAGCAGATCTTTTTCAGACTTTAAGTTTCAATTGTACTAAATCAGAGATCACTTTTTTTTTATCTTATTTTATTAAACTTTTTTTAATTCAAAAGTTACAGTTTCAAGAGGTATAATAAGTACAAAAATAGTGAATATGAAAATAGCAAAATACAGCTCCACCAAAGTATGGTAAATTGCATAGCAAAAATGTATTTAGAAAGCATAATGAGAGGTAGAGTGGGTAGAGAGGATGCTGATGAGCAACTGGTGGAGACAGAAGGATAAGGAGGAAATAGAAATGCAAAAAGGGGTATGGAAAGGGGAGTAGGGATGGGGACAATCCATCATGGCTGAATGAGGACTAAGTTAGCATCTTCCTTGACCTAATCCAGAAACCTGGAAGAGCAACGAAACATAGACCAAGTGGTCCAAGTTTGTAGTTTTCTGCAACAACAACAGATGTTCCAGGTCCCTAATGGAGTTGAGTTTGGTTGCCCATTGCACAAGGGAGGGTGTAGATGTTGATTTCCAGTACTGGGGTATGTCCGTCCTGGCCACGGCAAGAAAGTGACTAAGGACATCTTTTTTGGAAAGATTTAAAGGTCCAGAGATCATGGATAAGAGAGCTATCATATCATGCTTGGACAGAAGTCATCTTGAGTTTACAATAGAGGTCAAAGATCCGCATCCAGAATGTCAAGATGGGAGGGCAGTCTCACCAATTATGGATTATGGTGCCATTAGAAGTGTGGCAATGCCAGCAAGCATCAGAGAACATACATTTAAAGTGATGAAGGACAGAGGGGGACCTATGCCACCTAGTTACAAATTTCAACACTTTTTCTTTGGTTCTTGTGGCCAACGATAACTTATGGGTCTGGACAAACCAATTTTGCCAGTCCAATGAGGAAACAGTTGGCTGAAGCTCTTTTTCCTAAGTCTGTGTCTAAGGGGCAAGGTCTGGATGAGCGACAGCTAGAATAATGTAATATAGCTGAAAGTGTGTAAGTGGATCTTTCTTTAAAGTTATAGATTCAAAAGTGTTCAGTTTCAGGGGGCGTGGCTGAGCAGCGGATGTAGCCAGACGTGTGTAGCTCCCGCTCCACCGAACATCCTGCACTTTCATCCTTAAGGACACCTGATCGGCTCACTGTTTCTTCGGCAATCGCTGCTCCGTGACCTCCTGAACGCCCGGATTACCCGGTGAGTCATCCTCCCCCACTGCACCATGTCTTCTCGGCAGACGACAGGCCACCATTCTCCGCACAGACAGATCCAAGATGGCGCCCAGCCGCAGCGTGGCTCTCAGAAGCCATCCTACATAGAAGCTGCCCAGAAGCTCTTTTCCAAGCCTGCCACAAAATCTGCTTCTGTTGTAGCGACCACTTCTGCTGCCTCCCCTACCCCTCAGTCGGATGCCGATGACACTGCCCCGCTGGGGGATATTTCTGCACAGCTCTCTGCCTGGGACACTGCAGGTAACCCCCAGCCTCCCTCCCCTGTGCTTGATGCTGAGCCCACTCTGAGGGACATAATGGCCGGGGTTACAGCCTGCAACACCTCTATTGCTGCTCTCACTGTGGAGATGAAGGGAGTTAAGACTGAAATCACCTTCCTTAGGCATGACATGCAAAAACTCAGGGAACGAACTGTGGCTGTGGAAGGCAGGGTCAGCTCCATTGAGGATGATATGCCCCCCCTTCAGAGGGAGGTTAAACATACTGCGCTCCTGGCTGCTCAGCAGGGAGCCAGGTTGGAGGATCTTGAGAACAGGTCCTTGCCTGATTCTATGGGCGAGGCAATCGTAGTCTTGATCCCTAAACCTGGTAAGGATCAAATGCTAGCTGACTCTTATAGGCCCATCTCCCTGTTGACATCGGATGTTAAACTCCTAGCCAAAATGCTGGCCACTAGACTGTCTACGGTTGTGCAGGGCATTATTCATAGAGACCAATCAGGCTTTATCCCCACAAGAGCTACGGCCTTAAACCTGCGGCGCCTGTTTCTTAACCTCCAGCTCCCCGTAGATAATCCTGGTAATAGAACGATCTTTTCACTAGATGCAGCTAAGGCCTTCGACAGTGTCGAGTGGCCTTACCTCTGGGCGGTATTGAGGCGCTTTGGAGTGGGGGACACCTTTATTAATTGGGTTAAATTGTTGTAAGCCAACCCTAGAGCCAGACTTAGGGTCAATGGGGACCTGTCGGAACCCTTCTGTTGGTTCCGGGGCACTCGGCAGGGGTGTCCGCTTTCGCCCCTGTTGTTTGCATTGGTCATGAATTTGATTGACTTTTTCGGTTCCTTCTCCGGGTTCTCTATAAACTGGGATAAGTTGGTTCTTATGCCTCTAGATCCTATCACGGCCCCCTGCCAGAGAGGGCTAATGGATGTGCGTGTGGTTGATTAGTTTAGATACCTGGGTGTCCAGGTGACCCCAGATGTCGGCCGCTATTTAGAACTTAATCTAGTGCCCCTGCTTCATAAATTTCGACTTAAATTTACAGCTTGGTGTAGACTCCCTCTGTCGGTGGCGGGAAGGGTCAACCTGGTAAAAATGATTTGGGCGCCTCAGCTCCTCTATGTACTACACAATGCCCCTCACTGGATTCCGAGACGCTGGTTTCTTCGTGTGGAATCTTTGTTTCGCGACCTAATTTGGAAAAAAAGGGTGGTTAGACTAACTACACTTCAGATGAGTAAAGACAGTGGGGGCTTGGTGGTCCCTAACCCTAGGATGTACTTTCTCGCCTCCCAGGTTCAGCACCTGGGTGTTTGGGAATTGCCTGACCCTTCTGACCCCATCCGTGCTCTCCTGGTTCCCCCTGACTCACCATTTACTGCGT
Organism: Pelophylax lessonae; assembly: GCF_965119305.1. Lineage (NCBI taxonomy): Eukaryota > Metazoa > Chordata > Amphibia > Anura > Ranidae > Pelophylax > Pelophylax lessonae. The sequence continues at coordinate 203,968,943 of NC_138771.1, forward strand.
TTACGCATTTAGAAGCAGGTTTCACGCACTTGCAGGCCTCGCTCCCGACAATCAGACTTCTCCTTACCTTATGGCACTGTGTGCGAAAAATGCTGCGAATACAGGGGTTCTTTCATGGTACTTTCCTGTGGCGGAACTCCAACTATCGGGAGTTGTCTCGGTTGGAGGGGGTGGGGTGCTGGGAGTCACGGGGCCTGTCATTCTTTGTACACATTTACCGCAGGGACGGGGTGCTGAAGTCCTTTCAGGAACTTCAGCAGGAGTTTGACATCCCTAGGCATTTATTTTTTAGATATCTTCAGTTGTGCCATGCTATAGATATCCAGTCACGGACAGTCCCCCTTAGACTGACGGAACACATTTTGACGACAGATGTTTTTAAGTCTACTGACAGACGAGGTATGATCTCTCGGGTTTACCTTACTTTGTTGGCTGCCCTACAGGACCCGGCCTCTCTTCAGGGCCCGGGCTGGCTGGGAGAGGGACTTGGGCCCCATTGATGGGGAGACGTGGGAGCTGTGTCTTTCCTCTATACCGTTGGTCTCAGTGTCGGCATCGCAGAAGGTTTCCCATTTATTTTTGTTTCATAGGGCATATCGCACTCCGGTTCAGCTGTTCAAATGGGGGCGTAGGGACAGTGATACCTGCCCCAAATGTGACAGAGAACAGGGCACGCTGGTTCATATGCTTTGGAGGTGTCCCAAATTATTTAGACATTGGAGCAAGGTTATTGACTCAATATCCAGAGTTTATCATTTTACATTGCCCAGAGATCCGGTTGTTTGTCTACTTGGGGCGCTGGAGGATGAAACTTTGACCCCTCATGCCCATACAGCGGTCCTCAGACTGCTGTATGTGGCACGCAAATTGATTGCTAGATATTGGATTACCTCCAGGGTCCCAACGACTGCGCAATGGATTGAACAAGTTAATAATTTGTTGATTAGGGAAAAAGTTACCTACCATCATCGTAGGGCACATAAAAAGTTTTATTCCTTGTGGCAACCATGGTTGGATGATCCGACCCGGGCCCCTCCCCAGCTGGTGATGGACAGACTCTTGATGGGATAAGTGCGGTATATCAATCGATTGTTATGTGTGCTGGTTTACCTTTCTCTCCAGTGGTACTATCTTCCCCTTCCCACTTTTCTAGTTTACTGCTCCTAAACCTACAAATTGTGTTTACTTACTTGTACGTGTTATGGTTACCTCAACAGTTTTGATGTGATTGAGCCCCGATCTCTACAATGTGTTTGCTCTACTACTGTTGCAATTTCTGGTACCTGTGCCCTGACTGTATGTGTTGCTCGATATTTTGAACCTTCTTGCATTGGTCTGTATATCTTTTGTACCAGTTGTACTTTGTACCTTCTTCTGCTACTGTTTGCGCTTTGGAATTATTTATGAGCTCAATAAAAGTTTATTTTCTTGAAAAAAAAAAAAAAAGTGTTCAGTTTAGCAAGTATATCTGGTAGCAAAGAAATAGATTGGATGTAAGAGAAGGCCTGTTGTCTCTGCAACCAGTGTGTAGGGATGTTAAGATGGTTGTCAGAGGAGTTAGGCATGGTCAGTGTTGGATCCGACTGAAGGATCTGGAAGAGTCGTCTTTGGTCCTGCTTGTTCCAGGGTCTAGACCTGGTGGATTGAAGAGCCGGCGGGAAATCCGGAGTACCGAAGAAAAGGATCATGGGGCCCTAGAAGAATGAAGGGAAGAAAGTGTGCGGTCCCAGGTGTAAAGTGTCTGTTGTGTGAGGTCAGTGGGAGTATCACGTACCTGGTAGCAGAACGGGTTACAATGAGGAAGGCCTCACTGACACCTTTGACTGGGGACCCCTGATAGTGTAGACAGGAGGTGCAGGAGTACAGAGTGAATGAAGGGAAGAAAGTGTGTGGTCCTAGGTGTAAAGTGTATGTTGTGTGAGGTCAGTGGGAGTATCACGTGCCTGGTAGCAGAACGGGATACCATGAGGAAGGCCTCACTGACACCTTTGACTGGGGACCCCTGATAGTGTAGACAGGAGTTGCAGGAGTACAGAGTGGCACGCGTGCCTGTAAATCTCGCTAGCAGCAGGGCATGTGTCCACACTGGAAAGGTGAAGTCCTCAGACGATTCCAGTAAGCAGGTGAGCAGGTGGGCAGCTATTACTAATGACAGCAGGCAAAGTAGCAGAGTCAGGCAGGCCATGTCACACACAGATAGGATATATAGGGTACAAGGCACAGGCAGGAGCTTGGTTGGGAAACAAGCCTATCTGGAATCGATCAGTGAAGCAAGAGCCAATGGAGAAGACAGAATCGGAGGTCAGGTGACAAGCTGAGGTCTGTGCAGGCAGAGTTCAGAGAGGTCAAGACTAGCCGGGTCAGCAACTGGAATCACGATACAGAATCACAGGGTCACAGGATACAAAGGCGGCTGAAGACAAAGCAGCACTGATCCCAAGCATTTGGCACCAAAATCTGTCACACGAGCACGAGAGCACAGATGTGCACGCACGAGTATGTGCATGCGCATATACATTAGCCAACTCCTGTGAGCATGTAAGGGAACATGTATTAGCCTGTGCATAGAAGTTCGCCCAGAGGAGTAATCTTGTCTATAGGAAAGCCTTTTCTTATAGGGAGGAAGGAAGCCCCTATGAGATGCAGGGGGGATCCAGAGAAGGGCGCAGAGGTCTGTAGAGTTCTAATGGCTTTCTAACTGAAATGTACAGAAAAGAAAATGTCCATATGTGCTGCAAATCTCTGCAAACCCCAGGTAAGAAAGTATAAAAGCCTCAGCCTGGGCTCCTGCCAATGTGTTTCATTCCACCCCTGGAATCCCCATGATTAAGCTTTGGGGGCAAAGTGAAACTTAGGCAGTGTCAATGTGTCAAAATGGACAAGCTGCATTCCAGATAAATTTAGAAAAAATACAATTAAGATTTCAAAAGTAGGATGAGGGTAGATAGATGGGAACAGTTTGAAACAGTTTTAAGAAGTGTGGGATGATATCCATTTTAAGGAAATTGACCCTCCTGAGCCATGAGGGGCCTTTGGACCTGTTGGTGGCTAGATCTGCCTGGGTCTTGTGGAGTAGTGGAATCAAATTTAAAAAATTTAGCTGAGGAGCCTCCATTGGTACTCTGATACCAAAGTAATGTATAGATGTGGAGCAAGTCTTAAATGGAAAGTTATAAAAATGATCTATATATTTTTTTCCACAAATAGAGCTTTCTTTTGGTTGTATTTAATCACTTCTGCGGTTTTTATTTATAAACAAAAAAAGAGCGACAATTCTGGAAAAAAAAAACAATATTTTTTACTTTCTGATATATAACATTCCCAATAAAAAAAAAATCTGATGTTTTCATCAGTTTAGGCCAATATGTATTCTTCTATATATTTTTGGTAAACAAAAATCCCAATAGGTGTATACTGATTGGTTTGCGCAAAAGTTATCATGTCTACAAACTAGGGGATAGATTTTTTTTTATTTATTTTTTACTAGTAAAGGTGGCGGTTAGCGATATTTAGCGATATTTAGCAGGACTGCAACATTGCGGTGGACAGATCAGACACTTAACTGACACTTTTGACACTTTTGGGGGGCCAGTGACAATACTACAGTATTTAGTCCTAAAACTATGCACTGTTGCTCTACTAATGACACTGGCAGGGAAGGGGTTAACACCAGGGCAATCAAAGGGTTAAATGTGTGCCTAGGGGATTCTTTCCAACTGTGTGGGGGTTGTAATTACTGGATGAACATAGAGACCTGTGTTCCTAAATAGGAGGAACACAGTATCCTTGTGTTCATCACTGACAGAACAGCAGTCTGCCGTGTTTACATAGGCAGACCGACATTCTGTCTCCATGGGGTCCGCTGGACCGCTGATTGGCTCCCCCTATTGCCATTTAGTGCATGTGCGCGCCTCTGGCGGCTATCTGCTACACCAAGCGATCTACAGGTAATTTGTTTTTTTTGTAACAGAGCCAACCTGCCACGGTATAACTATAGCGGCTGGTCAGCAACTGGTTAAAAAACTGGAACAGATGTAAATGGACAAAAAACCCATTTTTGCATCCATTTTTGCATTGGTAGTGGATGTAAAAAAGCTAAAGTAAAAAAAAAACTGATGAGAAACTGATAATAAACTGATGAGCAGCTGATGTAAACTGATAATAAACTGATGTAAACTTTCTTTAACCACTTCCCGACCGTCATATAACAAAATGACGGCTGCAAAGTCGTTGCTCTATCCTGACTGGGTGTCATATGATGTCCAGCAGGATAGGCCGTTCTGCGTGCCACCGGGGTGGTGTGATGTGTCACTCTGACACACCGCATCTCTGATCCCTATAAAGAGACTATGACGTAGGCTCTTTACCATGTGACCAGCTGTGTCCAATCACAGCTGATGACATAGTAAATAGGAAGTGCCATTGATTGACTATCCTCAGTTCACTCCTGACAGGCGCAAAACACAAAACAATCACAGAAATCCCACAAAGGGATGGATCCTTTTGTGGTGAGAATGATGGAGAAGGGGGATTGACCAATTATCAATCTCTCTTCACATCAACTTACAGAGGATGAAAGACAGGTATTATTTTTGGGACGATCTTTTTGTCCCAACACGGGGATGGACAAATTTATAACTATAAAATATATAAACCTTTTTGCCAGGAATTTATTATTTAAAAGTATGTACACCAAACAAACTAAGGAGGATGAAATTGAACCGAAATCTTACGGCAGCAGAGTTCAGAGCAATTTGTGATCTGAACCTGCGTCTACAGGAAAGTGGATTCAATGACTCTATGGATTTGGTGGATATAGCTAGTGTAGTGGAAGACAGTGATGAAGAAACAGAAATATTTTCTACTAAAAAGTTTTGTAAAACTGATTCCAGGACAGAAAGTTTGAATGCTAAAACAGCACCTAGCTCTTAAATCCCTTAAAAATAACACAAAAATAACTATCAAACTGTCTGATAATGGGGGATATTGTCCTTATGGACAACCAAATGTATGTAAATATGTGTCTAAAGGTTCTAGAAAATGACCAATGTTATCATGAAATATCAGCAGCTATAATTGATGTGTGCAACCAAGAGTATTACAACATGGTAGATATTGCATTAAAAGGGGGAATAATTTCCTTGGAACTGTGGGAATATATACGGATAAAACATCCCCTTATACCCACGTTCTATACACTTCCAAAAGTCCACAAAGACATGAGCAACCCTCCAGGGAGACTGATTGTCTCTGGAAAAGGTTGTATTTCGGAAGGTGTGATTCAAGTGATTGACTACACATTTTAAGTATAGCATCCTATACCAAAGACACCATACACCTTTTGTAGAAGATAGACAACATGGAAATTCCAGAGACAGCATATCTATTCACAGTTGATGTGGAGTCGCTTTACAATTGTATACCACATGATAAAGGACTTGTTGCGTTAGACAGGTTCTATGCCAATGCAGCATGCACAAATGGAAATTGAATGAGTTCATCTTACAAATGCTGGAGTATATTTTATATCACAATGTTTTTTCTTTTCAATGCTCCCACTACCTCCAGATACATGGCATAGCAATGGGGACATGTTGTGCCCTATCCTACGCCAACAATTATCTGGGTGTGTGGGAGCAGAGTTTTCTATCAAATGATGATCTGTCTGTGTATACTGGTCACTTTACTTTGTGGTAAAGATACATCGATGACATCTTGTTTGTCTGGAATGGACTGGAAAATCTGTTAAAGGAATGTCTTCAAAAAATGAATCAAAATGACATGAACCTATTTTTTACAATGACATATGACGGACATCAAGTGAACTTCCTTGATGTTCGTATCTGTAAAGATGAGAGAGGAAGATTAAGTAGTAAATTGTTCAGAAAAGAAACAGCAGGCAACACATTGCTGCACGCTGAAAGCTTTCACCCAGAGTTTCTAAAAAATATATCCGTTTTAGTCAGTTTCTGCAAATTAAATGGAATCGCACAACCAATGAGGGCTTCCAAAGAGAAGCAGATGAACTCACAAAAAGTTTGTTAAGAAGAGGATACACGAAGTCCAGTTTAACCACTTGCCAACCGCCGGCAGTACATATACTGCGGCGGTCAGCCCCGTGCAGGCAAAGGGACGTATCGCTACGTTGCTCGTTCCCGCCGCTCTGGGGCACGCTCCGGCGTGCCCCCGGCCCCGCTGATGACCTAATTGGGTACAGAACCGATCAGTCATCAGGTCCAGGCCAATGATTTTTGGCCTGGACCTGTTGATGGGTCTGGCCCAATTAGATTCTGTTCTGTGCCTGTGAAATGTAAACACAGGCACAGAAAAGACCTGCTCTCCCCTCCCATGATCCTTTTTGGATTAATCCAGAGGAGAGAGCAGATCTAAACTGTGAGTACTGCACCAAGCACACCCACACACACTTAGATAGGCACATTTCACCCCCGATCGCCCCCCAGTTAACCCCTACACCCCCTGTCACAACACACACTGTATACAGTATTTAGAATTTTCCTATATACCCGTATACATAGTAATACACTGATTCCTGCCAGCACCTGCGTTTAACCCCTCCGCCCAGCCCACCCCACCCCACCCCACCCAGGCAAGTGTAGTAATCAATAGATTACTGTCACTTACAAAAAACACAACCCTCAAAACCGCTGTGTTAGCAGAGTCAGGCCTGATCCCTGCTAGCATTAGCAGCTTTTTTTTGTAGCGGTTGAAATAATCCTTGACAACCTGGTGCTTTTTTTTACCTGTGAGTCACACTACTGTACCGGTAGATTTAGTTACTAAAATGACCAAACGGTGGTACAGTAGTGCAGAGGCTTACAGTATACTGACCATGTCAGATGAGAGCGATGGGGAAGCCTCACTGGCAGAATCAGGGTCAGTATACGAACCTGAACAGAGCAGCGGCTCCCTGACAGATAGCTCCGACGACAGATGGGTCCCTGTTAGGATCAGGCATACCCGACCCCATTCTGGAGTTGTTGAGATGCAGGAATCCCAGGGTGCTCGTATGGAGCAGAGTGTCAGTACTAGTGCCGCTCATCCTTCCGGTGGCCTGGCAAGCGCCAGCGGCCTAGTACACCCTGGACCTAGTACAACCAGCACTGCAGTAACACTTGGTGACGTGGCGAGTCCCATAAGTGCAGTTGAAGCTGGTGCGGTGGCTTCTACAAGTAGTGGCCCGTAGCCACTGCGTATTCGAAAACAGGCCAGTAGAGCCCATAGTGCCCTCCCTGATGCGCTGGCATATCCCAATTGGCAACCCACTGATTCTACAGCGCCAGTACTTCCCCCACTCACTGCCCAACCTGGCATCCACGTGGAGACAGCTGGTTTTACGCTCCTGAATTTTTATGAGCTGTTCTTTACGGAAGATCTTTCCAGCGGGAAATGTGCTGGATCAGAAATACTAATGCCCCTTCCCCTCTGAGCTGAATGAGGCTGAGAGTTTTAGGCCTTTCCTGGAGGGCTTCTCCTCTGGGAAAACTGACTAAGATGGATAAATGAGACAATAATATGACAATGGGTAATTGAGAAGGGAAAACATAAGGAGGATTTCTTTCCTCTTTTCCTATCAAGTTGAATTTTTTGAATTGTTTCAATGTCTTAAAAAAAAAAAGTATTTTCCTAATTGTTTGTGACCTAAATGTGTGTTGTCGCTTGACTGTGGTGCCATGTCTGTATGACTCATTTGCCTGGCAATATGGCAGTGCAGCACAGTGAAAAATGCATAGATATTATCATACTTTCATTCATTGCTTTCTTGCTTTGTTGAGATTGCGGACGGGCTGGGCAGGGGGTTGGAGTTCTGTGTGTATTATATATTGTATATGATTGTAAACTATTGTACCGATTCAATTGAAGAATTGTAATTTAATAATGGTGATTTATGATTACAGAGTGGTAAATAATCCCTGAAGAAGAAAAAGTTTGAATGTTTTGAAACGCGTTGGAAGTTTACAGCTCAGAGTAGCATCATATGTACTCGATGTGCAAGTATGATGCAAAGGCATCTACGAACAGCTGAAATTACCACTTTTTACAAATCTCCAGATGTATTATCAATTAGGTATTGACTTGCCCTTTTCAATAAGGGAGTTGTATGTACTTGTACATGTTTTCTATTGTCTTATGTGACAGAAATTCTAGTTTCTCTGCTTCCATTTAGGAGCTTCTTTTTAATATATGTCTTAATAAATATTTGTATTATTTTTACAAGATTGTATTTCATGTACATAGTTTTCTAAATTTCCAAATTGCCCCTTAAAGTGCCACCAAAATAGAGGAATCCTATTGGTAGAGTTCATTGCTACTGGACTCACCCATTGATGCAGACAACAGCATGTGGTGAAATATGTGGTTTTTCTAAATTTTTATATGTCTAAAAATTATGAGAAATATTTTCCCCTTTAAAAACGTTTAAAAACACAAAAGCGCATAAATGCTGTTTATCACATGTATACACACAGCAATGTCAAATAATAAATCGTACATATACTGTACAAAAGTTTTTGGCAGGTGAGAAGAAACGCTATAAAGTAAGAATGCTTTCAAAAATATATATTATAATTGTTTATTTTTATCAATTTTCAAAATGCAAAGTGTGAACAGAAGAAAAATCTAAATCAAATCAATATTTGATGTGACTACCCTTTGACTTAAAAAAAACATAAATTCTTCTAGGTACACTTGCACACAGTTTTTAAAGGAACTCAACAGGTGGGTTGTTCCAAATAAACATAAATAAAGTAATGCAGTGCTGGTATTAAGTGATGAGTTACAAATGAATACAATAAATATAAGAATGTGAAAAATCAATCAAACAAATGAGATCACTGTGTGCAAATTGTGCAAAAAATATTAAATTGTATATTAGACAATAAAGTGCATTTCAGCATTTACCACTTCCCGTCCGCCCTATAGGCAATTGACGGCGGGAAGGTGGTTGCATTATCCTGACCGGACGTCATATGACGGCGGCAGGATAATGCACTCTGCGCGCCCATTCTTATTTTTTGTAGATGTGTTACACAGAGTAATATACTTCAAGCATTTCTTTGTTTTAATTTTGATGATTATGGCTTACAGGTTTTTCATTCGTTATAGTCACACAATGCTTGGGCTCGGGGCGCAGAGCAGTGCGCCCCGGGTCCACCCTTTCCTACTAGAGCCAAATTGTAATAGGCGGGGAGTCAGGGATTGTCTGGGAGACGGCGGCGCGGCGGCCTGGAGGAGAATGGGGTGACGTCACTGGTTGCTAGACGCTAAGCGGCTCTAGCCTAGCAACCAGTGCAGTGCGTGGGCTCCAGCCGCCTCCCTGCAGAGAGAGAGCGCTGACAGAGGAGAGAGAGAGCAGCATAGCGGTCAGCAGATCAGGATGATATACAGATGGTTACAACTCACAAGGCGGTTCTGCGAACTTCCAAATATTTAGTAACCTTTTCTGTGGAACCGGTGCGAACCGGCTGAATCCCACCACTGGTCATCATCCACGTCACCCTCCCCACCACTAACATTCGAGATCTCGGAGTAGGCAGCAACAGCGGGGACAACCTCCTTGGGCTGATCTGGGTACTGTCGTCAGACTGCTGAGTGGCGGCTGTTGCTACCTCCTCATCCTGATCTGATGCCAACAATAGCTGCGCATTGCAAATGTCTTGTGATGGATCGGAAAATAATTCCAGTGACTCAAGCGGAGGGTATGTGGTGGTGGTGGTGTTTGTGGTGGTGTCTTTGGGGGGTGCACACAGCAGAGAGTGAAGAGGGTGCAGATAGAGAGGATGAGGAGGGTGCAGAAGAGGAAGGCTGAGTGAGCCACTCAACCAAGTCTGGTGTGTCCTTTGACGTAATTGCGCGCAGCTTTTGAAACTTCACACTTTGGCTCCGGCCTACTGCTCCTGCTCCTGCCCTACCCCTACCACCCCTGCGTAAGTGTCTGCCTCTTCCTCTGCCTGTCATGTTTTTTAATTACCCTGTGACAAAAGTCTCTAGAGAATCGCAGTATATCTGGAAAAAGGTATAGAACACCCCGCTTCAATCTGTGGTATTGGGGGGCCACACCAGTTCTACAAATAATTGGCCAGTAACTGTTGTCACTGTGTGTAGCACAGTTAGCACAGCAAAAGAGGCCAAATTTTTGCAAGACTAAAATACACTCTTAGAAAAGTATACTGTTAAATAACACCCCACTTCAATATGTGGTATTGGGTGGCCACTGGTCTATCACACCAGTTGTTCAAAATAATTGGCCAGGGAGTTTGGCAATGTGTGTATCAGATGTAACACAGCAAAAGAGGCAATATTGTTGCAGGACACAAATACACTTGTAAAAGTATACTCAGATAACACCCCACTTCAATATGTGGTATTGGGGAGCCACTGGTCTATCACACCAGTTGTTCAAAAAATTGGCCAGGGAGTTTGGCACTGTGTGTATCAGACTTAACACAGCAAAATAGGCAATATTGTTGCAGGACACAAATACACTTGTAAAAGCATACTCAGATAACAACTCACTTCAATATGTGGTATTGGGGAGCCACTGGTCTATCACACCAGTTGTTCAAAAAATTGGCCAGGGAGTTTGACACTGTGTGTATCAGACTTAACACAGCAAAAGAGGCAATATTGTTGCAGGACACAAATACACTTGTAAAAGTATACTCAGATAACACCCCACTTCAATATGTGGTATTGGGGGGGGGGGGCACTGGTCTATCACACCAGTTATAATACATTAAAAGTGCTTTTGTCACTGTTTGTAGTATTGCTGCAACGCTCAGTCACCACACCTGTCACAATGCTGCACAGTGCACACAATACTAATCCACTATAATATGCTTTCTACAAAGTATATTATACCGTGGATTACCCCCCTCCCCCCCCTATATAGTGCACTGCACACCAATACCAAAAAATTTGCAGCCCTTTAAATGACTTTTGTGGACATTAACAGAGCGATTTGTGTCACTGCTGCCGATCTCTAACTGGCCCTAAATCACAGACTGGATACCTGTCCCTAACCTTAAAAGAGACTGGACCTGTACCGAAATACCAGCCCTGAAAAGGACTTTTGTGGATCTTAACAGAGCTATTTGTGTCTGGCAATCTCTCCCTCATGAACACAGCAGACCTCTCCCTACACTGACAAAAAGCAGAATGTGAAATGGCCGACAGCTCAGGTCTATTTATAGGGTAGGGGGCATGTGCTGAAATGTTTCAATTGGCTGTCCCGTTCCACCTGACGGCTGTGTCATGGGTCAAAGTTCTCCCCAATGTAAACTAATATGGCCGCCGCGAACAACGCCATGTGTTCGCAAAATTGGCAGGTAGCGAACAAGCAAAATTCGCCACGAACCGACCGCCGGGTAAACCGCAAGGCCATCCCTATCCAGCAGGAGATTTTTACCCATTGAGATGTGATGTTTTTGAAAGTGTTCCTTTAATTTTTTTGAGCAGTGTATATACAGTATTTTACAAAAGTGAGTACACCCCTCACATTTTTTTAAATATTTTATTATATCTTTTCATGTGACAACACTGAAGAAATTACACTTTGCTACAATGCAAAGTAGTGAGTGTACAGCTTGTATATCATTGTAAATTTGCTGCCCCCTCAAATAACTCAATACACAGCCATTAATGTCTAATCTGCTGGCAACAAAAATGAGTACACCCCTAAGTGAAAATGTCCAAATTGGGCACAAAGTGTCAATATTTTGTGTGACCACCATTATTTTCCAGCTCTGCCTTAACCCTCTTGGGCATGGAGTTCACCAGAGCTTCACAGATTGCCACTGGAGTCCTCTTCCACTCTTTCATGGCAACATTACGGAGCTGTTGGATGTTAGAGACCTTACACTCCTCCACCTTCCATTTGAGGATGCCCCACAGATGCTCAATAGGGTTTAGGTTTACTTGGCCAGTCCATCACCTTTACCCTCAGCTTCTTTAGCAAGGCAGTGGTCATCTTGGAGGTGTGTTTAGGGTCGTTATAATGTTGGAAAACACCCTGCAGCCCAGTCTCCGAAGGGAGGGGATCATGCTCTGCTTCAGCATGTCACAGTATTGTCACAGTATGTCACAAATTGAGCCAAATTAGCCATTTTCCTTCCCCGGTGTCATGTGACTCATTAGTGTTACAAGGTCTCAGGTGTGAATGGGGAGCAGGTGTGTTAAATTTGGTGTTATCACTCTAACTCTCTCATATAGGTCACTGGAAGTTCAACATGGCACCTCATGGCAAAGAACTCTCTGAGGATCTGAAAAAAGAATTGTTGCTCTACATAAAGTTGGCTTAGGCTATAAGAAGATTGCCAAGATCCTGAAACTGAGCTGCAGCATGGCGGCCAAGACCACACAGCGGTTTAACAGGCAGGTTCCACTCATAACAGGCCTGGACATGGTCGACCAAAGAAGTTGAGTGCACACTCTCAATATCATATCCAGTGTTTGTCTTTGGTAAGTAGACGTATGAGTGCTGCCAGCATTGCTGCAGAGGTTGAAGGGGTGGGGGGTCAGCCTGCCATTGCTCAGACCATATGCCGCACACTGCATCAAATTGGTCTGCACGGGTGTTGTCCCAAAAGGAAACCTCTTCTAAAGATGATGCACAAAAAAGCCTGCAAATGGTTTGCTGAAGACAAGCAGACTAAGGACATGGATTACTGGAACCATGTCTTGTGGTCTGATGAGACCAAGATAAACTTATTTGGTTCAGATGGTGTCAAGCGTGTGTGGTGGCAACCAGATGAGGAGTACAAAGACAAGTGTGTCTTGCCTACAGTCAAGCATGCTGGTGGAAGTGTCTCCGTAATGTCGTCACGGAGGAGTGGAAGAGGACTCCAGTGGCAACCTGTGAAGCTCTGGTGAACTGCATGCCCAAGAGGGTTAAGGCAGTGCTGGAAAATAATGGTGGTCACACAAAATATTGAAACTTTGGACCCAATTTGGACATTTTAACTTAGGGGCGTACTCACTTTTGTTGCCAGCGGGTTAGACATTAATGGCTGTGTTTTGGGTTATTTTGAGGGGACAGCAAATTTACACTGTTATACAAGCAGTACACTCACTACTTTACATTGTAGCAAAGTGTCATTTCTTCAGTTTTGTCACATGAAAAGATTGAATAAAAAATGTACAAAAATTTGAGGGATGTACTCACTTTTGAGAGATACTGTGTATATATATATATATATATATATATATATATATATATATTGTTACTTACATTGGTAGTAGTGTCCCCATTTCTACTTACTTATAAGTTGTTTGTCTGCATAAAAAAAACTATGAAGCCTGAAGTGAGACATTTCCAAATTCTAAAATGTGGCATTCCTGACAGGTATCATCTGATCCAGAAATAGCATACACCACAATGCTATACATCCCTCATTTGTTGTTTGTCAGGATGTATTAGATATATTTCTCTTTATGAAGATTTTATAGACACTAGCAGTCATGATGCACCAGAACAGATCTTACGCTACAGAAAAAATTCACATAACAAAGAGGAACTGACTTAGGTTGCATGAAATGGATGAGGATCACATTGATAAAAAGACTCTAGGAATTAATCCCATAACAAGAAGCTGTGTACAAATAAACTTCACTAAAAGGCAAATTTTTAACAAGTGTGGAAAACATCATAACCAAGTTCACAGGAATAATCCATAAACTCTTAGATGATGGAACTTGAAAGAATCCACCAAAGTTGTTACGGTAGGCATAAAGCATATTAACCATTACAAAGAAAAACGTCAACTGATATTGCCAATACAGTGTATTATACCAAAGGGCATGGAAGCACATACTGATTTAGCAGTGTTTATACAGAGCACTGAGAGCAATGTTTTTTTTTCTTATTTTTTATTGTTTTACTAAACACACACACATATCCATCTATACACTCTACCCTATTGTAAAACAAAAATCTGAGCTGAGCTATATGAATAATGTCATGCATTTCTTGCCATGGTAATAAATGTAAACTCCTTTAAAAATGTTGCTTAAAAATTATGCATTTTAGTAAACTTTATTTTAAAGAAGGATGATGGAAGGGTATAGTTGATGATTCATCACATTTATATTCTCATGAGTAAATATGTTGAGGCTAAAAAATAGGCAATATAGGAATTCAAACCTGGTGACTCATGAATTGTAAGATTCTCAGCAGGTTGGACAAATCTGTGTGCAAATACGCTACTATGCAAAAGCTTTAGGCATGGGTGAAAAAAAATCTGTAAATGAAGCATGGTTTCAGAAATAGAAGTGTTAAAAGTTTAACAAAATGGAAATTAAATGAACAGAAGAGAAACCCAAATCAAATCAATATTTGTTGTGACCATCCTTTGCCATCACAGCAGCATCAATTCTTCTAGGTACATTTGCACACAGTTTTTAAAACAACTTGGCGGGCAGGTTGTTTCGAACATCTTGGAGAACTAACCACAGGTCTTCTGTGGATGTAGGCTGCCTCAAATCCTTTTAAAAGATGACAGACTCGACTGATGTTAATATCGGGGGTCTGTGGAGGCCAAACCATCGCTTCCAGGACTCCTTGTTCTTCTTTATGCTCCTTGTTTTTCTTTACGCTAAAGATAGTTCTAATTGGCTGTATGTTTAGGGTCCTTGCCCTGCTGCAAAATATATTTGGAGCCAAGCACATGCCTCGCCAATGGTATGGCATGATGGATAGGTATCTGCCTCTGTTTCTAAGCATTGAGGAAACCATTGATCCTTACCAAATCTCCAACTCCATTTGCAGAAATGTAGCCCCAAACTTGCAAGGAACCTCCACCATGCTTTACTTTGCAGGCAGACACTCATTATTGTACCATTCTCAGGGGCCATCTTACCACATGGGCATGCTGGGCAGTTGCCCAGGGGGGCCCACCTGCCCAGTGACCCAGCCCCAGCCAAGCATTAGCCCTGACTCCCATGTGCATCCCACCACCAAACTTAGCAAGTGGCAAAACACACATCCCAAGTCTCCCGCGAGGTGCTGCAGTCTTCCATATGCAGGCTGCGGCTCCTTGACACCCGCAAGTGCCGTGCAATATCCCAGCTGTCTGTGTCAGCTGTCAGAATGGAGCCGATGCTTCCTGTATAGTTCCGGCTCCATCCTGTCACAGGCTGAATGATATCAAATGCACTTCGTACCAGCCACTGCCAGCAGTACCCACCAGCAGTTCCCACTAGCAGTACCAGCTAGCAGTACCAGCCAGCAGTACCAGCCAGCAGTACCCACCAGCAGTACCAGCTAGCAGTACCAGCCAGCAGTACCCACCAGCAGTACCAGCCAGCAATACCCACCAGCAGTATCCACCAGCAGTACTCACCAACAGCCCCAGCCAGCAGTACCCGCCAGCAGTACCAGCCAGCAGTACCCACCAGCAGTAACCACCAGCAGTACTCACCAGCAGTATCAGCCAGCAGTACCAGCCAGCAGTACCCGCCAGTAGTACAAACCAGCAGTACCCACCAGTAGTATCCCACAAGGGCGAGGGCAATGCTGTAGAAGCCTAAAGTGGAAGCCAGCATGGCAGAAAGGAAAGAAGGGCAGAAAGGAAAGAAAGGCAGAAAGGAAAGGAAAGAAAAGAAAGGCAGAAAGGGTATGTACTAACTTTTTTTTACTTTTTTGTGCAAAAATTATTATTGTCTTTGTAAGTTCAGAAAGCCAAAACGTCACACTTTCATTTTGTCTACAATTGTTGCCCAAATTAATAAGGATATCAGTGCATTTTTATTTTTTTCCGCTTTTTAAAAAATTATCTATTAATTCTTTTTTTAGCCTTTTTTTTAATTATTTATTAATATATTATTTTTTTTAGCCTTTTTTTTAAATTATTTAATATTTATTAATTTTTTGTTGGAGGTACCAATAAATATAGCCTTATCGATATTTAGCATTTTTTTTCTGTGGGTGATTGTGTAGGCAGGGCCCCAGTGCACTGCATTGCCCAGGGGCCTATATTGCTCTTAAGATGGCACTGCCACTCTCCAGCCCCTGGCAAACAAACTGCTACAAATATTTCAAATTTTGACTCATCAGTTCAGAGCATTTGCTGCCATTTTCCTGCACCCCAGTTCTGATATTTTCATACATAGATGAGTCACTTTGCCTTGTTTCCATGTCAAATTTATGGCTTTTTTTCTTCCATGAAGACCACTTCTGGCCAGACGTTTCTGGACAGTGAATAGGTGTACCTGGGTCCCACTGGTTTCCATCAGTTCTGTGTTCATGGCACTGCTGGAAATCCTTTACAATTTACTGCTGGAAATCTCCTGTTGTGGGAAGTAAGCATGATGTATCTTTCATCTACTGTATTAAGTTTCCTTGGCCAACCACTGCGTCTATGGTCCTTAATGTTGGCCCATATCTTTGTGCTTCTTTAAAAGAGCTTAAACAGCACATCTTGAAACGCCGGTCTGCTTTAAAATCTATGCCTGGGAGAGACCTTGCTAATACAGTATAACTTCCTTGTGCCTTGTTGCAATGCTCAGTCTTGCCATGGTGTATAACCTGTGACATGAAACTGTCTTCCACAACCTCTCCTTTGTCTGTTCCTCACTCAGTTTTAAGCCTCCTACACTGTTTCTGTTTCAGGTAATGACTGTGTTTCAACCTATGTTTGAAGTTGATGATAATTAGCACCTGCTTGGTATAATTGGTTAACCATACATCTGACTCTAATCCTACAAAAATCCCTGACTTTGTGCAAGTGTACAAAGTGTGCAAGCATAATAATTGATGCTGGTTTGAAGCCAAAGGGTTGTCACACCAAATAATAATTTGATTTAGATTTTTTTTTCTGTTATCACTTTGCATTTTGTAAATTGATAAAAAATAAACAATTAGCATAAATATGTTTGAAAGCATTCTTACTATACAGAATTTCTTGACACTTGCCTAAAACTTTTGCACAGTACTGTACATCCTGGAAAAAGAAAACTTTCTCAGTTTAAATATTTTCTAAAGCAATATGCCAAAAATTACAATAAGTATTTTTTCTAAAATGAGAGCAAAACTAAATATACCAGGGTGCAAACAGCCATCACTCCAGCAATCCTCCAATTGAAAATTGAACTAGATATCTAGCCATTCCTTTGTAAATTCAGTCATAACAGTAATATCCAACAGTAAAAATTCATAGACATGTTTAATGTTCAAATACCCCCTTCCTCAGACAGAACAAAGCTAAGTAAGGAAAACAAGCCTTCAAGTGGAACAACAAAAATGGCAGGGGTATATTGCAAGAAACTGAATTTGTTTGTCACCACAGTTGACAGTAAATAGAGAAAATAAACACAAAATCATGTAGGTTTCATTATATCCAACTGGTTTGAAAGTTTTACTAACTGTATAACTGTGACAGATAATGTACATGGTCTATACTTGTTGTTATTTCAATAAAAAATGGAAAACAAAAGATTTGTATGTAATCTATTGGCGGTATTTAGGCTGACTGTGTGTTTCAAAAAAAGCTCTGTGTATCAGCTAATTTTCCTTACTGCCATCCTTCACTGTAGCAGATGACAGTACAACTCTTAGCTAAACGAAGACTCCATGAGTGACAGCAGCAGTAGCTGTTGATTATAATTTAGTTTAACTTTTTAATGGGGACTATATTGAAGGCAAAGACATTTTGGTCATAGTATTATGTGGTAGAATCTTCTATGCTGTATAGGAATGAAAGTTCCCCTTGGTTTTCTTGGAAGACTACAGTTTGGTCCTCACTGACATATGCTGCACATGATAAAGAATAATGCCCCGTACACACGAACGATCGGCCGTCTTTTGTCCCCGGGCTGTCGTGTCTGTTGAAAAGTGCAAAAGACTGCACAAGAATTTTGTCCGCCGACTACAGCCGACTGCAGAAGTGATGTCATGTGATGGTTAACTTTCCCTGTGTTTTTTCTTTTCTGAGCATGCCCAGTCTTGCAAATCTGCCGTCTGTCGGCCGAATTCTGTATTGACTGGCGAACAATCGGCCGCTCTGGTGTCGGCATACAAAAATTTTAATGCTTGCACGACAGATTCTTTTCGGCCGAAAGTGCGCTGTCGGCTGTCGGAAGCATCATACTAACAAGCCGAAAATCGGCCGATCGGTCGTCAGCCGAATCTTTTCGGCCGACAATCTGCATGTGTGTACGGGCCTTTAGTCATCCAAAGATGTGAAAAAAAATGTCCAGGCTGGAGATCCTTGTACAAAACCAATGGCTTCCCAAACTCCTATCATCACAGCTTGCCCTGATATCATGTGTGTAGAATGCAAGAATTTCATCTTAGGCCAAGTTTTTTCTGCTGACTCCCCTTGATAATTTTCAGCAGAAAAATAATAATTTTTCAGTGCTACTCCTTTTTTTTTGTTCAGAGCAATATTTCGCTCTTAAAGCGTCCGTTAATCTTTAAACTGTTTCTATGTCCTGTAAAAGAGCTCATACCAAATTGTAAACAGACTAATATGATTGCATGCAGACATATTTTTCTATTGGTTGAAGATAGAATAAAAAAACGTTAATGAAATTTAACTGACCTTAAATCCATAATGTCTAGCCATGATGACAATATTTAAATTAAAGCGTGAACAAATCTTAGAAAATAAGGGGCAGCTTACCCTCTCCTAGCATGCAATTATTTTTTTGGTTTTGACCTTTTAACCTTGCCAGGGGTTACCTGAGGATGTCAGACATAGACTGACAAAACGGTGTTGGGTGGTGTTTGAGATACTTCATTTCCGGTCAGCTGGAATGCATGTGAAGCACAAAATGGCGATTCTTATACAATACATGCTGATCCCGGTCTTCTATGATGTAAGTGCAATACAACCTTCTTTGAAATACTGCACCATGAGAGTGTTTCTTCCTCTCCATCTCTATATGGCAACACTGAAGCTTTTTACGCTATTTAACCACTTGTCGACCGCCTGCCCGCCAAAGTTTTAATGCGGCAGGCTGGCTTGGTTGCGCGAACCGACGTAGTACTACGTCAGTCGCGTAATGCTGAGGGGCGAGCACTCGCCGCCGGCGGCACACTCCCACCCACACTAGGCAGCGGCGATGCCAATGCATGGGGCCGGCTGCTGCGATTGTCACCGGCCACACGCGATCGCTCCCTGCTGAGAGAGAAGAACAGTCAGCTGCTGAAGCTTACCATTCTTCTCTCTGAAATGATCACAGAACGTCTGTGATCCTTCTATATAGGATCACAGGTCTCTATGGTCATTTCACAAGCCCATCCCCCTCAAGTTAGTAAACACTCCCCTAGGCCTACATTTAACCCTTTGATCCCCCATTAGGGTAACCCCTTCCCTGCCAATGTCATTATTACAGTAACAGTGCATATTTTTTGCACTGATTACTGTAGTAATGTCACTGGTCCCCCCAAAAGTGTCAAAAAGATCAGTTAGGGGTCCAATCTGTCCGCCACAATGTTGCAGACCCGATAAAATCGCAGATCACTGCCATTGCTAGTAAAAAAATAAATAAATAAATAAAAATGACATAAATCTTTCCCCTAGTTTGTAGATGCGATAACTTTTGAGCAAACCAATCAAAATACGCTTATTGTGATTTTTCTTTTTACTAAAAATATGTAGCAGAATACAAATTGGCCTAAAAAGATGAAAAAATTTGATTTTTTAAATTTTATTTTGGGAATGTTATATAGCAGAATGTGAAAAATATTGTTTTTTTTTTCCAGAATTGTCGCTCTTTTTTTGTTTATAGCGCAAAAAATAAAAGTTGCAGAGGTGATCAAGTACCACCAAAAGAAAGCTCTATTTGTTGGAAGAAAAAGGACATCAATTTTATTTTGGTACAGTGTTGCATGACCGTGTAATTTTCCATTAAAAGCAGTGCCAAATCGCAAAAAATGGCCTGGTCATTAACCACTTTACCACCGGAGGATTTTGCTGTCTTACGTCCAGGCCACTTTTTGCGATTCGGCACTATGCAACTTTAACTGACAATTGCGCAGTCATGCAACGCAGTACCCAAACCAAATTTACATCCTTTTTTTCCCACAAACAGAGCTTTCTTTTGTTGGTATTTGATCACCTCTGCGCTTTTTATTTTTTGCGATAATAATAAACAAATGCAAAAATTTTGAAAAAAATAACAATATTTTTCTACTTTGACAGTTAAAAAATATCCAATATATTCAATTTTTCTCATATATTTAGGCCAAAATGTATTTAGCTACATGTCTTTGACAAAAAAAATTCTCAATGAGCTATTTTTAACCGATTTAAGACCGGAAGCATTTACTCCATTCCTGACCAGGCCATATTTTGCGATTCGGCACTGTGTTATTTTAACGGACAATTGCGTGGTCGTGCGACGCTGTACCTAAATAAAATTTATGTCCTTTTTTTCCCCACAAATAGAGGTTTCTTTTGGTGGTATTTGATCACCTGTGCCATTTTTAATTTTTGCGCTATAAACAAAAAAAGAGCAACAATTTTGAAAAAATAACAATATTTTTCACATTTTTTTATATGAAATTCCCCAAAATAAATGTAAAAATCAAATTTTTTTAACATTTTAGGCCAATTTGTTTTCTGCTACATATTTTTGGTAAAAAAAATCGCAAAAAGCGTATTTTGATTGGTTTGCGCAAAAGTTATCGCTGCTACTAACTACGGGAAATTTATGTCATTTTTATTGTTTTTTTTTTTTTACTAGTAATGGCGGCGATCTGCGATTTTTTTGCGGGACTGCGACATTTCGGCGGACAGGTCAGACCCTTGAATGACATTTTTGACACATTTGGGGGTACCAGTGACATTACTACAGTAATCAGTGCTATAAATATGCACTGTTACTGTAAAAACGACACTGGCAGGGAAGGGGTTAACTTTTATTGGTGATCAAGGGGTAAATCTATGCCTGGTGCTTACTAACGTGTGGGGGGGGGAGGGGACTATGTGACACAGGCACAGATCGCAGGTTCAGCTATGCTGAATCCTGCAATCTGTCCCTGAATGTCACTTTGGAGATTTGTCACTTTGGAGATTTCCACACTCGATCCCCGACGATCGGGGAAGAGCGGCGGTGATCACCGCCGCTCCTCCCCTGGCCCGACTCCCGCTGTGACTGAAAAAAGGGGAGGAGTCCAGCGACGTAGGTCTACGTCGTTGGACGATATCGAGCCACTTTGCCGCAGTACGGTCAACGTGACCGGTCGGCAAGTGGTTAAGGGGGCAAATCCTTCCAGTCCAGAACTGGTTAAATACATATTGAATGGATAACAGCAGCGGTTTCAATTCATTCCTGTGACCTCATGTCTGACATCTTGGATTTTTCTATATGCGCAATTTGACTTCTTGTAATAGGGGTCAGTTAAAGCGGAGTTAAGGCCACAAAATCGTTACTTTAGATTTTATGGCATCCGCTTCCTTATTGTCACCGATACAAGAATTGGATATTGCCGTTTTTTTTTTTTTGTTACTTACCTTTTTTCAGAAGATAATATACTCACCTTTCCTTCCACTTCTTCCTTCCTCTGCCGCGTCGTCACTTCCTTCCCGCAATGCGCCCTGGGAGCTCTTACTCGTCGCTCCCAGGATGCAATGGGCAGTGACGTAGGCGGCCGGCCGCTCCTCTCATCGCGTTATTTCCAAACAGGAAATGACGCAATGTTAGGCGGAGCCCAGTGCGGACGCTGCCATCCCTATGGAAACACATACTATGCCGATCGCATACTACTGGGCATGCACGAGATTTTGCGCTGGATTCACCGGCCTCCTCCCTCTAGAAGCAGGAAGCAGGGCAGACATTTCCCCACTGCGGACTTGGGTGACCCATACAAAGATGGCGGCGCTCTGCAAACATTATATAAAGTAAGATTTTATGATTGCCTAAATGTTATTTAACTGTATAAAACCGGATAAGCTGATACATAAAGGGTGGTGGGTCACTATTTGGGAGCTATTTAAAAAAAAAACGATTCTGTGGCCAGAACTCCGCTTTAAGTCTGATGAGTGTATAGTGCGTCTGCATGCTGGTGGAGAGGAACCGTTCCTATACTGACTGAGGACGTTATTCAAGTGTGGGATTTTATATGGACTTCACAATTTCTATGTATTTTCTATCATTTAAATGAAGATGTATTTATTTATTTGTCTATTCAGTATTGTTTATTCACTTTGGGATATGTATTTTATGATATAAGAGAGCAGTTCCTTTGCTTCTTTTCACTAAGGAAACTAGGAATCTACTATATTGGCTTCACATTCTGCACTAAACCATAAAGTTCAGCATGTTTTTCTTTTTTTTTTTGACTGTTTGTCTAATTTGCTGCAGTAAAGCAAGGAAACCAGCCAGTATTATATTAACTTCTTGCCGACCACATAACACGTATATGTGGTGGCAGGAAAGGTGGGCCTTCACACCCATCCTCTCCACATATGGGTCAATAGCACCCTTACTGTCCCAGTTCTAGGGATGAGCAGAACAACCCCCGGTTTGGTTCGCACCAGAACACAGCGAACAGAGGAAAAGTTTCTCGAATAAGTGAACCTGATTGAAGTCTATGGGACTCGACCCTCGAAAATCAAACGGCCTCATTTTGAAGGCTTAAATGCAGGTTATTGCCCCAAAAAAGTGTATGGCGTCCGGGTAGTGACCTGGGGAACATGTAGCAATGAAAAAAAAGTTTTTAAAAACAATCGTTTTTAAAGGAGCACTGATTTACTGATTTTAATTAGGCTTAAAGTGAAACTATAAAAATGAAAAATTCCCTCAAATATCGTGCCTGGGGGGGTGCTCTAAATGTGCCTGTAAAGTAGTGCATCTTTACGATGTATATAGCCTGCTGCAGCAATACTGACATTTCTTTTTTTTTTTTTTTTTTTAATACTGACATTTCTAAAGAAAAAAATGTCATATACAAATATACATACAGGTTTCAAATCACATGTACTTGTCATACAGGTGCAGAAAAATTGGGCCTTACCTGTTGATGGTGCCTGAACACTGTAACCCCTCACAGTTACTCTTGCTGGGCGCAGGAACGGGCCCTGCTGCTAATAAATCCATACACATTTTAAATCGCAAGTAATTGTCATACAGGTGCCAAAAATTGGGCCTTTGGTGTTGCTGGTGCCTGAACACCGTAACAAACCCCTCACAGTTACTCTTGCTGGTTGCAGGAACGGGACCTGCTGTAAGAATTCCAGGCAAATTTGAAATTATATATCTAGGGTCTTAAATAAGACCAGATACAGCGCTTGCTTGTAAATGTGAATACCTGTAGGGCTTACCCAATTGTTATTGATTTATATGATACCAGCACATAATCTAAAAAATTATTATATAAACGAATGATATTGTGCAATTATAGTGATACACAAGAAACCAAAAATTTGAAATTGCATGTGCTATACAAGTGCTAAAAATTGGGCCTTTGCGGAAGGTGGTGCCTGAACACCGTAACCAAGGCCTCGCAGTTACTCTTGCTGGGTGCAGGAACGGGCCCTGCTGCTAATAAATCCATACACATTTTAAATCGCAAGTACTTGTCATACAGGTGCCAAAAATTGGGCCTTTGGTGTTGCTGGTGCCTGAACACAGTAACAAACCCCTCACAGTTACTCTTGCTGGGTGCAGGAACGGGACCTGCTGTAAGAATTCCAGGCAAATTTGAAATCACATGTGCTATACAAGTGCTAAAAATTGGGCCTTTGCAGAAGGTGGTGCCTGAACACCGTAACCAAGGCCTCGCAGTTACTCTTGCTGGGTGCAGGAATGGGACCTGCTGGTAAGAATTCCATGCAAATTTGAAATCGCATGTGCTATACAAGTGCCAGAAATTGGACCTTTGCGGTAGGTGTTGCCTGAACACCGTAACCAAGGCCTTGCAGTTACTCTTGCTGGGTGCAGGAACGGGACCCGCTGGTAAGAATTCCATGCAAATTTGAAATAGCATGTGCTACACAGATGCCAAAAATTGGGCCTCTGGTGTTGGTGGTGCCTGAACACCTTAACCCCTCACAGTTAGCAAGGCACAGGGACAGGGCCTGCTGTTAAAAATGACATACGACATTCAAATTGTATGCACCTGTTATACAAGTTCAGAAAAATTAGGCCTTGGGGGTTTGTAGTGACCTAAACCAAAAACATTGTTGGAAGCTGGCAGAATCAAGGTAAAGGAATAGGATAGGCAGCATATGCAGTCTTTAACCGCTTGCTGACTGCTCACAGTATATTTACTGCGGCAGTCAGCCCCTCACAGGCAGAGTGACGTAGGTCTACGTCGCTCGCCTGTGAGGCTCTGGGGAGCGAGCGCGCGCCCGCGGAGGCGCGCTCCCGCTCCCGCGCGGTCACGGACCCCCCCGCGCGTGTGACCAGCGGACTCGATGTCCGCCGGTCACTCTGCGATCGGCGGGGGAGAGGGAGAATGTCAGGCAGCTTGTGTAAACAAGCCACCTGTCATTCTCCTCGCTGTAAAAACACTGATCACATGGATCTACTATGTAGATCCGTTGATCAGTGTCCTTACAGCTCAAGCCACAGCCAATCACAGTAGAAAGCACGCCCCTAGGGACACACACAGCCCCTCCCTCCCAAATAAAGTTAACCCCTTCACTACCAGTGTATTTTTACAGTAACAGTGCATATATATAGCACTGATTACTGTAGAAATGTCACTGGTAACCCCAAAAGTGTCAAAAATGTCAGTCAAGGGTCCGATCTGTCCGCCCCAATGTCGCAGTACTGCAAAAAAAATCGCAGATCGCCGCCATTACACGTTAAAAAAAAAACACCAAAAATGACAGAAATCTTTCCCTTTGTTAGTAAACGCGATAACTTTTGCGCAAACCAATCAAAATACGCTTTTTGCGATTTTTTTTACCAAACATAGGTAGCATAAAACAAATTGGCCGAAAATTTTAAAAAATTTTGATTTTTACATTTTTTTGGGGGAATTTCATATAAAAAAATGTGAAAAATATTGTTATTTTTGCAAAATGTACGCTCTTTTTTTGTTTATAGCGCAAAAAGTAAAAATTGCACGGGTGATCAAATACCACCAAAAGAAAGCTCTGTTTGTGGGAAAAAAAGGACGCCAAATTCGTTTAGATACAGCGTCGCACGACCGCGCAATTGTCTGTTAAAGTCACGCAGTGCCGAATCGCAAAATACCCCCTGGTCGTTTAGCAGGAAAATCCTCCGGGGCTTAAGTGGTTAACCACTTGCCGACCAGTCACATTGACTGTACTGCGGCAAAGTGGCTCGTTCTCGTCCAGCGACATAGACCTACGTCGCTGGACTCCTCCCCTTGTGGGCGGTGCGCGCGCGCCACCGGAGGCTCGCTCCCGCTGTATTCAGTTACAGGGGGAGTCGGGCCAGGGGAGGAGCGGCGGTGATTACTGCCGCTCTTCCTCAATCGTCGGGAATCTTGTGTGGAAATCCGCCCGCTTGTGTAAACAAAGCGGGTGGATCTCCTAAGTGACAGGCAGGGTCAGATTGCAGGGTTCAGCATCGCTGAACCTGCGATCTGTCCCTGTGTCACTCAGTCCCCTCCCCCCCACACACGTAAGTAAGCACCAGGCATACATTAACCCCCTTGATCACCAATAAAAGTTAACCCCTTGCCTGCCAGTGTAATTTTTACAGTAACAGTGCATATGTATAGCACTGATTACTGTAGTAATGTCACTGTTACCCCCACAATTGTCAAAAATGTCAGTCAAGGGTCCGATCTGTCTGCCGCAATGTCGCAGTCCCGCAAAAAAAAATCGCAGATCGCCGCCATTACTCGTTAAAAAAAAACAATAAAAATGACAAAAATCTTTCCCTTAGTTAGTAAACGCAATAACTTTTGCGCAAACCAATCAAAATACGCTTTTTGTGATTTTTTTTACCAAAAATATGTAGCAGAAAACAAATTGGCCTAAAATGATAAAAAATTTTGATTTTTAAATTTTTTGGGGGGGGGAATTTCATATAAAAAAATGTGAAAAATATTGTTATTTTCTCAAAATTGTCGCTTATTTTTTTGTTTATAGCGCAAAAAGTAAAAATTTACTTGGGTACAGCTTTCCATGACCGCACAATTGTCCGTTAAAATAACGCAGTGCCAAATCGCAAAATATGGCCTGGTCAGGAATGGGGTAAAACCTTCCGGTCATAAAGCTGTTAAAAAAAAGCTCATTGAGAATTTTTTTGTCAAAGAAATGTAGCTAAATACATTTTGGCCTAAATATATGACAAAAGTTGAATATATTGGATATTTTTGAACTGTCAAAGTAGAAAAATATTGTTATTTTTTCAATATTTTCGTATTTTTTTATTAATATTGCAAAAAACAAAAAGCGCAGAGGTGATCAAATACCACCAAAAGAAAGCTCTTTTTTGTGGGAAAAAAAGGACGTAAATTTCGTTTGGGGTCGGCATTGCATGACCGCGCAATTGTCAGTTAAAGTCGCACAGTGCTGAATCGCAAAAAGTGGCCTGGACGTAAGACAGCAAAATCCTCCGGTGGTAAAGTGGTTAAGGGATGGCAGACCGCTAGCAAATTCAATCTGTTACATCAGCATCAGGGGCCTGATAGCTCTTGTTGATCCAGGACTGGTTCATTTTGATGAAAGTCAGCTGGTCAACAGAGTCTGTGGACAGACACACTCTTGTCTGTCACAAAACCTCCAGCAGCACTGACCGTCCGTTCGGAAAGCACGCTGGAAGCAGGACAGGCCAGTAGCTCCATTGCATATTGAGCAAGTTCTGGCCAGTGGTCCATCCTCAAGACCCAGTAAGCCAGTGGTGCGCAGCTGGAAAGGTCTCCAAGTCTGCTCTTGCGCCTAGATAATCATGCACCATATGATGGAGACACTGGCGATGGTTGCTTAAACCGCCCTGGGTGCTGCTGAGGACAAAATAAATGTTTAAAGGCATTGGTCAGGAGGCCGCCTTCTCCACCGCTCCTCCTTTGGCTGAATGATGCTTGAGAAACACGTCCGGAGCATGTTGACCTCCCAGTGTCTGGAAAGGAGGTACACCATTTTTTTTTCAAGGCCTCCTCAAGATGTTTCATCCTCTGCTCCCTCTGCGAAGGCAGGATGAGCTCTGCAACTTTACCCTTGTAATGTGGATCAAGAAGGGTTGCCAACCAGTAATTATCCCTCTTCTTGATAGCACGAATCCTCAGGTCCTTTCGCAGGCTTTGCAGAATCAGGGAGCCCATGCAACGTAAGTTGGAGGAGGCATGAGCTTCTGAGTCCTCTGGGTCACTAAGGATGACATTGTCAGCAGGAGCAATCTCTCCCCAACCACGTACAACTCCTGTGGTCTGGGGAATCAAAACCATCCCTTGAAGACTGCTGTATGCTATCCTCTTCCTCTACATCCATGATGTTGAAATCCTCATCCTCCTCTTCCTCCTGTGTGTTTTGTGGCCCTGCAGGAATGATATCTGCACAATGGGGGCCTTGTGAGGAAAGGAAGTCCTCCTCTTCCTGCCGCTGTTCTGCCTCAAGTGCCCTATCCATGATTTCACGCAGTGTGCGCTCCAGCAGGTAGTCTAGCGGGATAGTGCATGCATCGTCCTGGCTCACCATCCTTGTGGCCTCCTTAAATAGTGGCATGCATCCTTAATCAAAAGCCACTGAAGTGGCGAAAAAAAGTCAAGCTCCCCTGACCCTGTCCTTGTACCATACTCACACAGGTACTCATTTATGGCCCTCTGCTGCGTGTGGAGCTGCTGAAGCATTGCCAACATTGAGTTCCACCTGATGGGCATGTCACAAATGAGGTGGTTGGTGGGCAGGTTGAATTCCCCTTGAATAACAGATAAGCGAGCACTGGCATTGAACGAACGGCGGAAATGGCCGCAGACTTTTCTGGCCTGCCTCAGGAGATCTTGGAAGCCTGAGTATCTGCTCAAGAAACGCTGCACCACCAGATTCAGAACATGTGGCAAGCATGGAACATGTCAAGTGTCCCTGTCGGAGGGCGGAGAGAAGGTTGGTGCCATTGTCGCATACAATTATTCCTGGCTCAAGCTGTCGTGGCGTCAACCATCTCTGAACCTGCCCCTGAAGAGCTGACAGAATCTCTGCACTGGTGTGACTACTATCCCCTAGACAGACCAACTGAAGCACAGAATGGCATATTTTAGCCTGACTGCTTGCGTAGCCCCTTAAACTCTTAGGGAGCACTGCTGCTGCAGAGGAGAATTGAGCAGAAGAGGACATGGAGGAGGAGGAGGTGGTGGAGTAGTCAGATGTGGCATAATCAGAACCAGTTTTTTGGAGGCGTGGTGGCAAAACAAGCTGCAAGACCGAACCCTGTCCTGCATCCTTTCCAGATGCCAACAGAGCTACCCAGTGCGCCGTGAAAGAAATGTAACCTCCCTGTCCATGCCTGCTGGACCAAGAGTCAGCAGTAATGTGCACCTTCCTGCTGACAGCTTTGTCCAACGAGACCAAAACACTACCTTCCACATGACGGTAGAGAGCCAGAATGGCCTTACGTGAAAAGAAATGCCTTTTTGGGACCTGCCACTGTGGTGCAGCACATTCCACAAATTCGTGAAAGGGAGCTGAGTCTACCAGTTGAAAAGGCAGCAACTGTAATGCTAGCAATTTGGCCAAGCTAGCATTAAGACGCTGAGCATGTGGATGGCTGGGACAGTATTTCTTTCTACGGTTCAAATACTGGGATAGCGAAAGTGGCCTGCTGCTCAAATCAAGCGGTGGTGTACTGCTAGCAGATTGGGGGCAAGCACCATCATCCCTCTCTAAGCTGGTACTTGAGAAGGCATGAGGTGTAGTAGGGTTAGAGATCGTAGATGAGGAGCAAGGTGATGTATGCTTGTTTTGATCTGGTGCCTCTTTCAGATGCTGTTGCCAACAGACTGCATAGCATTCCGTCATATGCCTTGCAAAGCATGTGGTGCCCAAGCGGCTGATGTTCTGGCCACTGCAAACAGCAACACTGCGGTCTACTGCACAGATGCTGAAAAAAAGCCCACACTAATGAACTTTTTGGAGTTCGCGGGGACCCTGCACCTGTGGAGCTCTGTGCTGTGACGCAATAGGTTGGCTACACCTATGGCGGACCCTGGAGCACATCCTGCCTCATTGGAGTTGTGCATCCTCGCTTATCCTCCCCCTCCTCCTCTATCCTGTCAGGCACCGAAGTACAGTCAGTGACCTCATCATCCCCTCCCTCCCCGTGCTTCAGCCGTGGCAACATGACTGCTGGTTGTCCATCATTGTCACCCCCTCTCTCTAGGCTCCCGTTATTCCCTTCATCAACCTGGGAACCAACATCACAGCTTTCAAATTGCTGCGCATCCTCCAGGAGCATGTCACTGACACTATGATCGAATAGTTCAGGTGACTCCTACGTGCATGATGGTGGGGCAACTGAAGGAGTAGCTGTGGAGAAGGAGCCTGCGGTGGAAGGCAAACTACTGGGAGCGAGGGTGTCAGAGGAAGAGGAGGATGAGGATGGCTTATTGATCCACTCCACCAACTCTTCCACATGTTGTGGATTAATAGCACGGGCAGCACCGGAAATAAAGCAAGGGCGTGCCCTGTCTGCAGAGGATGCACTATGTCGACTGTGACAACCACTTTTCACAATGGACACAGAGGCTGCTTGCCCTCTTTTCGTGGCCTGTGAGCGTCGGCCTCTCCTTGTCGGCCGTTCGGACGTGATGGCACTACAGATCAATATAGGGTATATGCAACTGACCAATAGATACTTAATGACCTGATATGATGTAATTGATAGCCCTATAGATGAGCTGTGGTGGTTATAGATGTACGCAAGTGACCGATTATCAATACTCTCACTAATATCTGATGTAATCAATAATCCTATAGATGGATGATCTGTGATCCCTATAGAAAGTTCCACAACTGAGCAAAGGTTACTGTGGCTGATATCTGAAGTGATCTCTATTCCTGCAGGTCTGTGATCCCTATAGAAAGTTCCACAACTGAGCAATGGTTACTGTGACTGATATCTGAAGTGATCTCTATTCCTAGAGGTCTGTGATCCCTATAGAAAGATCCACAACTGAGCCATGGTTACCGTGGCTGATTTCTGAAGTGATATCTTTTCCTACAGGTCTATGATCCCTATAGAAAGATCCACAACTGAGCAATGGTTACTGTGGCTGATATCTGAAGTGATCTCTATTCCTACAGGTCTGTGATCACTGTAGAAAGATCCACAACTGAGCAATGGTTACTGTGGTTGATATCTGAAGTGATCTATATTCCTATAGGTCTGTGATCACTATAGAAAGATCCACAACTAAGCAAAGGTTACTGTGGCTGATATCTGCAGTGATCTCTATTCTTACAGGTCTGTGATCCCTATAGAAAGATCCACAACTGAGCCATGGTTACTGTGGCTGATATCTAAAGTTATCTCTATTCTTACAGGTCTGTGATCCCTATAGAAAGTTCCACAACTGAGCAAAGGTTACTGTGGCTGATATCTGAAGTGATCTCTATTCCTAGAGGTCTGTGATCCCTATAGAAAGATCCACAACTGAGCAATGGTTACTGTGGCTGATATCTAAAGTGATCTCTATTCCTAGAGGTCTGTAATCCCTATAGAAAGTTCCACAACTGAGCAAAGGTTACTGTGGCTGATATCTGAAGTGATCTCTATTCCTACAGGTCTGTGATCACTATAGAAAGTTCCACAACTGAGCAAAGGTTACTGTGGCTGATATCTGCAGTGATCTCTGTTCCTACAGGTCTGTGATCACTATAGAAAGATCCACAACTGAGCAATGGTTACTGTGGCTGATATCTGAAGTGATCTCAGTTCCTATAGGCCTGTGAATATTATAGAATGTTGCAGAAACTGACCAATGAACAATACTCTGACTGGTATCTAATGTAAAGAAAGAATGCTCTCCCTACCTCACATAGGAACCTTGGCCCTCCCTACACTGCTACTCACTCACTGGCGCTATACTGTCTGATATGATGTAAAGAAATCAATCTCTCCCTACCTCACACAGGAAGCTGGCCCTCCCTACACTGCTACTCACTCACTGGCGCTATACTGTCTGATATGATGTAAAGAAATCAATCTCTCCCTACCTCACACAGGAAGCTGGCCCTCCCTACACTGCTAGGAATGTCTCTCTGCCCTGCCTGACTCAAAAAAAAACTACTCTCTGCCCGCCTGAATCTTGCGCCTGTCCCTGTCTCATCGCCTGCACAATGACACTACACGCTGTGGCTGCACGAGCAGCCTTTATGTAGTGTGGGGCTTGTAATTTGCCCCTAAGCCATGATTGGCTAAAGGCAGCCTGCCTTTAGTCCAATCATGGCAGAGATCATTTGATTGGCCAAAGCATAAGGTCAGGGTGCATGCTTTGGCCAATCACATAACGCGCTGTTCGCGCGGCGCGAGTGCAGTGCATTATGGGAAACTCAAATTTCCAGTGAAGAAGAACATTTGTTCGTCATTCGAGGAACGATCGAATTAGCGATGTTCGAGTTGAACTTACCTTCGACTCGAACTCAAAGCTCATCCCTCAACTCAAATGCCATTCCCATTAGCAGCCGAATCCTGCAGGACTGGCCTTTGTCCTCCCCTCTCTCAGTTCTCCTCCTCATCCAGTGGCCACTGTAACAACGTCCAGCCTCCTATACCGGCTCCAGTGATAGGTGGAACACTGATCCAATGCGGAAAAATTAAATCAGTGTGACGTGTATTATAGGAGCCAGTCTAGGAGGCCAGAGTTGGCTACAGCGGCTGCTGGAGGGGAGGACGAACGTGCAGGGACATTTAAAGATCCGCAACACAGCAAGAGATTGCTACTTTGATTTGTGTGACCCTGTATCAGGTTTAATCTATTTTCAGCCGATATGTGTTATTGCATTGCTAATACTAATTATAGTATTGGGGATTAGTATTGCCGATATGAGTTATAGAATTAGTGATTTGAACTGATGATATATATTATAGTGTTGCCGATTAGTATTGCCAAAATGTGTTACAGTATCTGTAAAACTGCAGAATCCAAAGCCCAGTACCATCAAACTTTCCTAGGAGTGCCAGGGTGCCGCTAATTAATATTTTATCACGTCATTCTTATATGCAAGGATTTAAAAAAAATATGAACTGCAGTAAAAAATTTACAGTAGAATTATTATAGTATCAGCAATTGTGGTCTAGGTAGGTACAAAGCTTAAAGCTATCCATGATATTTGATAAAGACTAAAAAACAATGGTAGTAACAATTATAGTTAAAATAATATTTTAATGGCACTACATGGGTTCTGTCCATATAGAAAAAAAAAAACAGGTTCAGTTAGTACTAACCGTGGTAGCAGTACATACTGTACTTATCTTTCCTTTGCCCCATTCAGCTGTTAAGAGCGAACAGTGTTCACGCTGTATTTGCTCCAAGCTTCAATGCTAAATAACTTGCACAGGAATGAAGAAGCTCTCCTACCTTTACACGGTGCTAGGATCTACCTAGAAAATCACCCTCACGTGGGAGGAAAAGAAGTGAGTCACATGATACCCCAGAGCAGGTTACCAGAACAGAGGGCAAAGGAGTTGTCACTCATATAGAATACACACATTTTTTTTCTTTTTTTTTTGAGGTGGGGGGGGGGGGTCTGGGGTAAGTTCCCACACTTTTTTTCCCAGGACTTAACCCCTGGAGAAATACAACAGCTAAATGTGTTTATCATCATGATAATTGCACAGTACAGATGCGTTGAGCCACAGCACCTGTATTGTGCGATTATCGTGATCATAATGATGACACGGAACGACAGTGAAATTCATCTTTTGACCTCATTCACACAGGGTGTGCTGCAGGCATGAGTCTTCCATTCAGGGCTGTCTTTTACTGGCTTAAGGATGCATAAAATGTTGCATGCATCCTTGTGCACACATCCCATTTATTTCTACTGGGACACCCAGCCACTGTGTTCTAATATGTCATGTGTGCGGGTATGGGTCCCAGAATACATACAGGATGAGTTCAGGGACCCACACCAACATGTCATATTGGGACATAGCGGTTGTGTGTATCCCCCGAAATATTTATTTAATGAAAGCTGCAGATTTAAAAGAAAGCATTTTAAGGCTTATATAATATTTGAACTAAAAGTCATATATACACTATATTCAGTGTCATGGAAGTGGGCCTTCTTCTATGCACACATCATAGACACTGAGCCATTTAGGAGAGGGGGCGTGATTCCGAGCTGTGGCTCTGTGTGTGAATAAACATGCAGAACCACAGCTCGGGAGCGTGCATGCTTGGGTACCCCTATTGCAAGCTGTTTGCTCTGAGGCTACTAGGCAGGAGGGAGGGGCCAGGAGCATCTGCTTGGCACCCGAGAAGAGGAAGATCAGGACTGCTCTTTTTGCACCAAACTATTTCCCGCACCCGCAAATGCAATGTGTGTTTAGATGCAAGGGGGTGCCGTTAGGAATGAATGGCAACCCTGCGCATCTGGAAAAAAACAACGTGTTTTGGCTGCTGGTAGTTGTGGGTGCGGGAACAGGTGCCATTCTCACACCCGCAACCACCAGC
This sequence comes from Pelophylax lessonae, assembly GCF_965119305.1. Taxonomy (NCBI): domain Eukaryota; kingdom Metazoa; phylum Chordata; class Amphibia; order Anura; family Ranidae; genus Pelophylax; species Pelophylax lessonae. The sequence goes on from NC_138771.1 coordinate 204,002,496, forward strand.
ACAAGTTGGAGCCAAGCCTAAAGAGCTCAACACTGTTTATTTGTTTATTATAGATGTTTATATAGCAACAACGGTTTACATTGAACTTTACCTATTGTACATTTACATCAGTCTCTGCCCCCTCAATAAGCTTACAATCTCAGGGCCCTATCTCACATGCATACACACACACTAGGTTAACTTTAAGAAGGAGTCATTTAAGCCAACTTCATGGCTTTGGAGTGAATGAGGACACTGGAGTACCCCCAAGCAAACCAACACAAGCACAGAGATAACATACAAACTGTATGCAGACAGTGTCCTGGCTGGGATTGAAACCAAGGTTCTCAGTGCTGCATTGTGGAAATGTTAATGTGGAACTCACTTCCCCTCACTCCATTCCCAACTTTATTTGGTTGTTTTCTGGATTCCGGATCATCAACCATTTTGATTAGCTGGGCCAAAGTGACATAACTCCTGCATTTGCACCCAGCTCATGTGTCTTTCAATGTTCTCTTTTTCAGGGAATATATGATCATATAAAAGCTGGTAATGGGTGGACTGATTTTTACCAGCATTTACTAACAGTGCTATTGCTCATATACCACTTGGAATTATAACTTATTTCCCCTATGCCAGTAACCAATTTATATTATTCCAGATTCAAAATTCCATAGGCTGGGCTTTTGGCTAATTTCTCATGCAGTGATTTAGCATAATTAATGGACATATAAATACACATTGTGAAGCTGTTTCTAACCCTTTGTGATGCAATGGGAAGAAATCCTTCAATATCCACAATTATAGTAAAACCTTTACTTAATACTTTCAGCAGTATGGCCTGGTCATCAATTTTCCTTAATCTGTGCTGTAAGCAAGATGTTCCTGGCTACTACTAAATCATGCTGTTTGTAGATTGTAGTACTGCTCTGTTTGGAGCTGAATGTCTTCCAAGAGCAGACTTTCCAGAACACAGGAGGATCTACTCAAAGCCAAGAGGATGCAGGCTATATTGCCAAAAGCAAGACTTTTCTTTATAAAAGAGGAGCATTTCCCAGCATTGTGGAAATTAAAAGTCCGCAGCTAGTACATACTAATGAAAAAATACTGTAGGTACTTACCAGTCCATGGAATCCAGTGCTGTCTTCCACCCAACTGATTCTTCTCATTGCCACAGATCTCAGGTGCCACAATCTTGGATTTGGGAGCCAGCTGTGATTTCCTAATGTCTTACAGCCGCCTCCCGGCATCACATGCATGGGATCTTGCAGTTCAAGGAGACTGGTCCTGCAGCCTCCTGGAGCATGTGATATTATCCCAAAGGCTGTGGGCAGTATGAGGTGATGAAAAACAACAAATTCAGCTTGGGAAAACCAGAAATAATGAATTTAAATCGTTTGTTTATTCACAAAGTCAATATGAAGTTAAAACAAAACTCAACCCATTGTGTAAAGCCAGTTGGCTCTGCACAATTGGTCAAGTTTTGTTTTAACTTCATATTGACTTTGTGAATAAACAAAGGCGCTCCAGAATTTGTTTTTGGTGTTTTTTTCTCACTTGGTCCCTGAGATTTGTGAGCTGCCAGTTTTGTGGGATTTATTCTTATACTGTCTAATCCATTACTGCTGTGCCCACTTCCTGGATATTCCGTATGAGGTGATGTAATCCACTCGTAGTGAAAAATTGAGTAAGTTGAAGCAGGTATCAACACAAAAACATACCCCCCCCCCCGCCCCCACCTCCCATAAGAATGCAACTTGGAGGCTGGGGAAGATGGAGAGAATGAGCTGTACTTCACTTTTTGGGTGACGTTCTACTTTAACCACTTTACCGTTGCTCACTGAGCCTCTACTGTGGCAAAGTGGTTCGTTATCATCTGGCGACGTAGACCTACGTCGCCAGACACTCCCCTTTATCGGTGGCTCGTGCGCGCCACCGGAGGCTCGCTCCCGCTGTATTCAGTCACAGTGGGAGCCGGGCCAGGGGAGGAGCGGCGGTAATCCCCGCCGCTCTTCCCCAATCGTCGAGGAATAGAGTGTGGAGATCCGCCCGCTTGTGTGAACAAAGCGGGCGGATCTCCTAAGTGAGAGGCAGGGTCAGATTGCAGGGTTCAGCATCGCTGAACCTGCGATTTGTCCCTGTGTCACTCAGTCAACTCCCCCCACACATGTCAGTAAGCACCAGGCATACATTAACCCCTCCCTCTCCAATAAAATTAACCCCTTCCCTGCCAGTGTCATTTTTACAGTAACAGTGCATATGTATAGCACTGATTACTGTAGTAATGTCACTGGTACCCCCAAAAGTGTCAAAAATAACAGTCAAGGGTCTGATCTGTCCACCGCAATGTCGCAGTCCCGCAAAAAAAATCGCAGATCGCCGCCATTACTCGTTAAAAAAAAAAAACACCAAAAATGACAGAAATCTTTCCCTTAGTAAACGCAATAACTTTTGCGTAAACCAATCAAAATATGCTTATTGCGATTTTTTTACCAAAAATATGTAGCAGAAAACAAATTGGCCTAAAATGATAAAAAATTTAGATTTTTACATTTTTTTGGAGGGGAATTTCATATAAAAAAATGTGAAAAATATTGTTATTTTTTCCAAAATTGTCGCATTTTTTTGTTTAAAGCGCAAAAAGTAAAAATTGCACAGGTGATCAAATACCACCAAAAGAAAGCTCTGTTTGTGGGGAAAAAAGGATGAAAATTTCGTTTGGGTATGGCGTTGCATGACCGCGCAATTGTCAGTTAAAGTTGCACTGTGCCGAATCGCAAAAAGTGGCCCAGACGTAAGACAGCAAAATCTTCCGGTGGTAAAGTGGTTAAAGTAACCCATCATGTTTTCAGAAGATGTTGGAACAAATAAGCCCCAGTCATATTTTATTATCTTGTTAGGTTTGTTTAAATTTATATGTCTTTCATCATATTTGCTTGCCTTTTACCGATATGCTTTCACTGTGTTTTTCTTTCTCTTACCAAAACACTTTTTTATGGCAGGAGCAGCTAGTTTTTTGAGACTTGATATACAGTAGAAGAAAGATGCAGCTGTGGGGAATTCTCTTTCCCCGGGGGAGAACAAATGGATCTGCAGGAGAATCTAGTATGTGGAGGGATGGAAGAGTTATTGGAGCAGAAATACATAAATGAAGTACTGTGTCCTGTCATTTTAGTTTGGTTCTACCTAAGAAAATACTCCACAGCTAAAAAGATCAATTTTTATATTTGTCATGATCTTGTTTTTCCTGGAAGTTCCCATGATGCCAACACATTGTTTATACTTTCTTCTTTCTCTGGCTTTTTTTTTATTATTTTACTAACCTTTTCCAGATTCTTATGTATGTATTGTCAAAATATGCCTTTGTTAAGCAAGATGTTTATAACTGCATGCATAATTTAAACATGTTGTGCTGTGCACAGGGACAGAATTAACACAAGACAGAACTTCTATTGGCTGGTTTTAAAAGGTCTAAATGAAATGCATTTAAAAAAAGAAAAACGGATCCTCTTCTAAAGTAAATGACTGTGGTGCCCACTGTCTAACATCCTACTTACCAAGCTTATATCATAGGCTCAAGCTGTGATGTTCCCAGCTTCACTTGTGTGTCTACTTACTTTTTATCTCTCAGTCAGCACATTACATTCCGCTTGAGAAGAATTATTCCAGCAATCAGATTAGTACTGCATTTACAGTCACCATGATGTACAGTTTAACTTAGTTTATTATTCAGTTTACAATAAATGTGAAAGATAAATCTTTAGCTGCAGAGAAAAGAGACAGAGTAATTGCTACATTCCGCTTCTAAATATTTTTCTTTGCATCTTGCTAAAGGAGAACAAAGAACTGAATGATTCTCATGGCAATATGCAATTTCAGTAACCATACGCTGAAACCACATATGGCCATTCCTACTGCATCTGATCTTCTTAGCTATTCTTCCTTTGAATTAAAATAAGCACAGCAAAAATTTCTTTGTAAAGCCTCGTTTACCTGAGCTGCCAATCTCTGCGTTAAAGAACATTCTACTAAATTAAATGCAGAATTTAGAAATGGTGTGGTTTACATGGTTAATAATATATAGAGTATCTCACAAAAGTGAATACACCCCTTACATTTTTGTAAATATTTTATTTTTATTTTTTATAATATTTTATTATATCTTTTCATATGACAACACTGAAGAATTGACACTTTGCTACAATGTAAAGTAGTCAGTGTATATCTTGTATAACAGTATACATTTGCTGTCCCTTCAAAATAACTCAACACACAGCCATAAATGTCTAAACCGCTGGCAACAAAAGTGAGTACACCCCTAAGTGAAAATGTCCAAATTGGACCCAATTAGCCATTTTCCCTCCCTGGTGTCATGTGACTCATTCGTTTTACAAGATCTTAGGTGTGAATGGGGAACAGGTGTGTTAAATTTGGTGTCATCGCTCTCACTGTCTCCTACTGGTCACTGGAAGTTCAACATGGCACCTCATGGCAAAGAACTCTCTGAGGATGTGAAAAAAAAGAATTATTGCTCTACATAAAAATGGCATAGGCTAAAGGAAGATTGCCAAGACCCTGAAACTGAGCTGCAGCATGGTGGCCAAGACCATATAGCAGTTTACCAGGACAGGTTCCAATCAGAGCAGGCCTCGCCCTGGTTGACCAAAGAAGCTGAGTGCACGTGCTCAGCTTCATATGCAGAGGTTATCTTTGGGAAATAGACTAATGAGTTCTGCCAGCAATACTGCAGAGGTTGAAGGGGTGGGGAGTCAGCCTGTCAGTGCTCAGACCATACGCTGCACACTGCATCAAATTTGGTCTCCATGGCTGACATCCCAAAAGGAAGCCTCTTCTAAAGATGATGCACAAGAAAGCCCGCAAACAGTTTTCTGAAGACAAGCAGACTAAGGACAAGGATTACTGGAACCATGTCCTGTAGTCTAATGAGACCAAGATAAACTTATTTGGTTCAGATGGTGTCAAGCATGTGTGGCGGCAACCAGGTGAGGAGTACAAACACAAGTGTGTC